>NC_091347.1:23375534-23440534 GCF_038502225.1 Cherax quadricarinatus | reverse complement strand
AGCTGTTTGTGTACTCGCCGAGTTGTGTGTGTGTGTGTGTGTGTGTGTGTGTGTGTGTGTGTGTGTGTGTGTGTGTGTGTGTGTGTGTGTGTGGTGAATTGAGTCGCAGTTCCTGGCCCTGCCTCTTAAATTATTATAACCAGAATGATTTTTTCCTGGCCTCATGTGTCATACCATTTCTCAAAATTGTGTATTAAGTTTTCCTTTATCAATTTCTCTCCTGAAAACGTATTTCCTAACATCACTGTGGCTTATCTGTGTCTTTAGCTTGCACTAGTGCCTTCCCCTCACTCGTTTCTCAAATTTGAAACAGTCTATTGCTATTTACTCTGTCAGGTCTTCAGAGTATCTTCTATATTAAGCTCATGTCTCCCATAGTCTCTCTCCTTTCTAAATAAATCAGGGTCGTTTCTTTTATTTTCTCCTCATAATTCAGTCTCCTCAGGACCGGGACTAGTCTGTATAATTTGTCGAGCTGTCATTCATACTTAGCCAGTAGGGGCTCCGTACACAAATAACCCGCACATAGGAGAGAGGAGTTTAAGACGACGTTTCGCCCCGACTTAGACCATTTACAGAGTCACTGTGTGACTTTGTAAATGGTTCCTCCCTGCTATGTGCGGGTTATTTGTCTATTGTTAAAGTCATGGTATTGTACCTGTTTGTTATTTACGGACTCCATGATGGTGCTCAGTACTCCATGATAGGTCTGATACGTGTCGCACGAAATATCCTAAAAGATTCTTTATTAAAGTTTCGGATGGCAGTTCGAACATCGGCTAACTTCCCGTATGCGATTTATGTGCGTCACTGGTGATGTGTCAGGTGCGATGTTAACCCCTAGTTTCTGTCTTCTTGGGCCGGTCTGGAATTTTTCCTCATCCAGCACATTTTAGTTTTCTAGCACACTGAGACTAAAAAAGTACTTCCTAACATCCCTGTAAATTTTTTGCGTGTCTGTGTTTCCATGTGTGCTGCGTGACTGTGTATGTGTGTACGTATAATTGTATGCACGAGTGAGGAGAGGCTGGTATACACAGCAGGTCGCCGACACCAATTACTGAGGGAAGCTGAGGAGGGAAAGGTTGTGGAACAGGAGGGGAAGTTGTGGGGCAGGAGGGGAGGTTGTGGGGTATGAGGGAAAGGTTGTGGAACAGGAGGGGAAGTTGTAGGGCAGGAGTGGAGGTTATGGGGCAGGAGGGGAAGGTTGTGGGGCAGGAGGGGAAGTTGTGGGGCAGGAGGGGAAGGTTGTGAAGCAGGAGGGGAAGTTGTGGGGCAGGAGGGGAAGGTTGTGGGGCAGGAGGGGAAGTTGTGGGGTAGGAGGGGAGATTATGGGGCAGGAGGGGAAGGTTGTGGGGCAGGAGGGGAAGTTGTGGGGCAGGAGGGGAAGGTTGTGGGAGGGGAAGTTGTGGGGCAGGAGGGGAAGGTTGTGGGGTAGGAGGGGAAGTTGTGGGGTAGGAGGGGAGATTATGGGGCAGGAGGGATGGTTGTGAGGGCAGGAGGGGAAGGTTGTGAAACAGGAGGGGAAGTTGTGAGGCAGGAGGGGAAGGTTGTGGGGCAGGAGGGGAAGTTGTGGGGCAGGAGGGGAGGTTTTGGGGCAGGAGGGGAAGTTGTGAGGTATGAGGGGAAGGTTGTGGGGCAGGAGGGGAAGTTGTGGGGCTGGAGGGGAGGTTATAGGGCAGGAGGGGAAGGTTGTGGAAAAGGAGGGGAGGTTGTGGGGCAGGAGGGGAAGGTTGTGGAACAGGAGGGGAAGTTGTGGGGCAGGAGGGGGAAGGTTGTGGGGCAGAAGGGGAAGTTGTGGAGCAGGAGAGGAGGTTGTGGGGCAGGAGGGGAAGTTGTGGGGCAGGAGGGGAGGTTATGGGGCAGGAGGGATGGTTGTGAGGGCAGGAGGGGAAGTTGTGTGGCAGGATGGGAGGTGGTTAGGCAGGAGGGGTTGGTAGTGTGGCAGGAGGGGAGGTTTTGAGGCAGGAGGGGAGGTTGTGGGGCAGGAGGGGAGGTTGTGGGGCAAGAGGGGAGGTTGTGGGGGAGGAGGGGAGGGGAGGTAGTGGGGGTAGCCAGGCGTAATGGCCGTTGCGCTGACCAATTTCAGTAATCCCCCCGACCCACCACCATCACTCCCAGATAATTACCAATCTCCCACTGTAATTCGCTCGCTGAATGGTGTTTCTAATCCCGCCCTGTAATCCCCTTGCTGAATGGCTTCTGTAAATCCCTGGTTGAACTGTGCTTGTAATCCTGAGCTGTAATCCGCTTCTTCAAAGCTTTCACCAATTTCACACTGGGATTCTTTTCACTTCGTAAATATTTCTTGTAATCCGGCGCTGATTTTCCTTGCTGAGCATTGGCTGTAATCCCCAAAAATAATCCACAATTTTATTAGATATTTTAATGTTACACAATGTTGTTATTTAATAATAGACATAACTGGGATGAGAAATGTTGTATTACCCGTCTTAATATTGCAGTAACAACAAGCACTGTAAGTGATGTCTGTGTTCATGTGTTGCAGGGACTCTTCTTGTGTTGCAGGGACTCTTCTTGTGTTGCAGGGACTCTTCTTGTGTTGCAGGGACTCTTCTTGTGTTGCAGGGACTCTTCTTGTGTTGCAGGGACTCTTCTTGTCTTGCAGGGACTCTTCTTGTGTTGCAGGGACTCTTCTTGTGTTTCAGGGACTCTTCTTGTATATTGTGTTGCAGGGACTCTTCTTGTATATTGTGTTGCAGGGATTCTTCTTGTATATTGTGTTGCAGGGATTCTTCTTGTATATTGTGTTGCAGGGATTCTTCTTGTATATTGTGTTGCAGGGACTCTTCTTGTATATTGTGTTGCAGGGATTCTTCTTGTATATTGTGTTGCAGAGATTCTTCTTGTATATTGTGTTGCAGGGATTCTTCTTGTATATTGTGTTGCAGGGACTCTTCTTGTATATTGTGTTGCAGGGATTCTTCTTGTATATTGTGTTGCAGGGACTTTTCTTGAATATTGTGTTGCAGGGACTCTTCTTGTATATTGTGTTGCAGGGACTTTTCTTGTGTTGCAGGGATTCTTCTTGTGTTGCAGGGATTCTTCTTGTGTTGCAGGGACTCTTCTTGTATATTGTGTTGCAGGGACTCTTTTTGTATATTGTGTTGCAGGGACTCTTCTTGTATATTGTGTTGCACGGACTCTTCTTGTATATTGTGTTGCAGGGACTCTTTTTGTATATTGTGTTGCAGGGACTCTTCTCGTGCTGCAGGGACTCTTCTCGTGCTGTAGGGACTCTTCTTGTGTTGCAGGAATTGTTCTTGTGTTGCAGGGACTGTTTTTGTTTGTTTTTGTGTTGCAGTGACTATTCTTGTTTGGTCTTGTGTTGCAGGGACTGTTCTTATATATTGTGTTGCAGGGACTGTTCTTGTATATTGTGTTGCAGGGACTGTTCTTGTATGTTGTGTTGCAGGGACTGTTCTTGTATATTGTGTTGCAGGGACTGTTCTTGTATATTGTGTTGCAGGAACTGTTCTTGTGTTGCAGGGACTGTTTTTGTTTGTTCTTGTGTTGTAGTGACTGTTCTTGTTTGGTCTTGTGTTGCAGTGACTGTTCTTGTTTGGTCTTGTGTTGCAGTGACTGTTCTTGTTTGGTCTTGTGTTGCAGTGACTGTTTTTGTTTGGTCTTGTGTTGCAGTGACTGTTCTTGTTTGGTCTTGTGTTGTAGTGACTGTTCTTGTTTGGTCTTGTGTTGCAGTGACTGTTCTTGTTTGGTCTTGTGTTGTAGTGACTGTTCTTGTTTGGTCTTGTGTTGCAGTGACTGTTCTTGTTTGTTCTTGTGTTGTAGTGACTGTTCTTGTTTGGTCTTGTGTTGCAGTGACTGTTCTTGTTTGGTCTTGTGTTGCAGTGACTGTTCTTGTTTGGTCTTGTGTTGCAGTGACTGTTCTTGTTTGGTCTTGTGTTGCAGTGACTGTTCTTGTTTGGTCTTGTGTTGTAGTGACTGTTCTTGTTTGGTCTTGTGTTGCAGTGACTGTTCTTGTTTGGTCTTGTGTTGCAGTGACTGTTCTTGTTTGGTCTTGTGTTGCAGTGACTGTTCTTGTTTGGTCTTGTGTTGCAGTGACTGTTCTTGTTTGGTCTTGTGTTGCAGTGACTGTTCTTGTTTGGTCTTGTGTTGCAGTGACTGTTCTTGTTTGGTCTTGTGTTGTAGTGACTGTTCTTGTTTGGTCTTGTGTTGCAGTGACTGTTCTTGTTTGGTCTTGTGTTGTAGTGACTGTTCTTGTTTGGTCTTGTGTTGCAGTGACTGTTCTTGTTTGGTCTTGTGTTGTAGTGACTGTTCTTGTTTGGTCTTGTGTTGCAGTGACTGTTCTTGTTTGGTCTTGTGTTGTAGTGACTGTTCTTGTTTGGTCTTGTGTTGCAGTGACTGTTCTTGTTTGTTCTTGTGTTGTAGTGACTGTTCTTGTTTGGTCTTGTGTTGTAGTGACTGTTCTTGTTTGGTCTTGTGTTGCAGTGACTGTCCTTGTTTGATCTTGTGTTGCAGTGACTGTCCTTGTTTGGTCTTGTGTTGCAGTGACTGTCCTTGTTTGGTCTTGTGTTGCAGTGACTGTTCTTGTTTGGTCTTGTGTTGCAGTGACTGTTCTTGTTTGGTCTTGTGTTGCAGTGACTGTTCTTGTTTGGTCTTGTGTTGCAGTGACTGTCCTTGTTTGGTCTTGTGTTGTAGTGACTGTCCTTGTTTGGTCTTGTGTTGCAGTGACTGTCCTTGTAAGGTATTGCGTACGTTGTGTTGTATTATCTTGTATATCATTAATATTTATTATTGTGTATTATTGCTCATTATTGCATGTTATATATTACAGCTGAGTTGCAAGGTCTCTCCTCGTAGTTTTTTTTTTCAATCTTGCAACAAAGTCTGACTAATTCATTTCTTTCCCTGTGCCCACCAACTACGACACTTGGGCAGCGCACGTTTCGCCCCCCTCGCTGATCAGATTTTTCTCATCAACTTTTCATGTTGCTGCAGTGTTGCACATTGCAAAAGTCAATGTGGCTAGCTTGTACACGATCAATATTTCTCCTTCAATGTGCAGGCTGCACTTAATTATGTGAGTGTTCCCCTTTTTTTTTCCTGGCGCAGGCCTACAATTTTTTTTTTAGGATGGGCTGTTTAAATGTTGTCATCACTGTGTATAGTGTATACTCTACTATTTTATTTACAAAGGTCAGGTTATGACCTATTTAAATTTAGAATGTGGGAAGACTTTGATTTAGTGTGTAAACACGTTCAGTGTTATTTTGATTTGGGAGGTGTGACCCCCATATCCATCATTACTTTGATATAGAATGTGTGACCCTGTCATCATTACTTTGACATAGAATGTGTGACCCTGCCCATCGTTACTTTGATTTAGAGTGTGTGACCCTGCCCATTATTACTTTGATATAGAATGTGTGACCCTGCCCATCATTACTTTGATTTAGAATATGTGACCCTGCCCATTATTACTTTGATTTAGAATGTGTGACCCTGCCCATCATTACTTTGATTTAGAGTGTGTGACCCTGCCCATCATTACTTTCATTTAGAATGTGTAACTCTGCCCATCATTACTTTGATTTAGAATGTATGACCCTGCCCATCATTACTTTGATTTAGAATGTGTGACCCTGCCCATCATTACTTTGATTTAGAATGTGTGACCCTGCCCATCATTGTTTTGATTTAGAATATGTGACCCTGCCCATCATTACTTTGATTTAGAATGTGTGACCCTGCCCATCATTACTTTGATTTAGAATGTGTGACCCTGCCCATCATTACTTTGATTTAGAATGTGTGACCCTGCCCATCATTACTTTCATTTAGAATGTGTGACCCTGCCCATTATTACTTTCATTTAGAATGTGTGACCCTGCCCATCATTACTTTCATTTAGAATGTGTGACCCTGCCCATCATTACTTTCATTTAGAATGTGTGACCCTGCCCATCATTACTTTCATTTAGAATGTGTGACCCTGCCCATCATTACTTTCATTTAGAATGTGTGACCCTGCCCATCATTACTTTCATTTAGAATGTGTGACCCTGCCCATCATTACTTTCATTTAGAATGTGTGACCCTGCCCATCATTACTTTCATTTAGAATGTGTGACCCTGCCCATCATTACTTTCATTTAGAATGTGTGACCCTGCCCATCATTACTTTCATTTAGAATGTGTGACCCTGCCCATCATTACTTTCATTTAGAATGTGTGACCCTGCCCATCATTACTTTCATTTAGAATGTGTGACCCTGCCCATCATTACTTTCATTTAGAATGTGTGACCCTGCCCATCATTACTTTCATTTAGAATGTGTGACCCTGCCCATCATTACTTTCATTTAGAATGTGTGACCCTGCCCATCATTACTTTGATTTAGAATGTGTGACCCTGCCCATCATTACTTTGATTTAGAATGTGTGACCCTGCCCATCATTACTTTCATTTAGAATGTGTGACCCTGCCCATCATTACTTTCATTTAGAATGTGTGACCCTGCCCATCATTACTTTCATTTAGAATGTGTGACCCTGCCCATCATTACTTTCATTTAGAATGTGTGACCCTGCCCATCATTACTTTCATTTAGAATGTGTAACCCTGCCCATCATTACTTTCATTTAGAATGTGTAACCCTGCCCATCATTACTTTCATTTAGAATGTGTAACACTCTGTCATTACTCTGAAAAGGGTTAATTTTGTAAGGTTTCATTTCTTCTGCTTCGTGTAGGTCTTGTAGGTTCTGAATTCCTCATCTTACAACTATCGTCTTTAATACCAGTATTGTAAATTTATTTGGAAAGTGGCGGCGTAGTTGGTGCTGCTGTAAATCAGTCTCATCTCGTTGTAAATGAAAATATAATCGTGTAAGGAGTTGTAATGACGTTTCCTGTCATGTTAAATAATTTATATTAGTGGTCACCTTTTCACTCGGTAATTTAAACCCATTTTGTTGTGATTTGGTTGTGAAAGGCTTTTATATTACCGTGATTATGATAATGGTATACAATACAGACAAGCTGATAAGTAGGCTTCTTCAGTCAAGTACAGAGGAGGCAGCAGAAGCAGTACTGATGTAAAGACGATGTAATTAGTCCATCACCCATGAAGACTTGGTTTTGGGGTGGTCAGTCCCTCAGCCTGGAGACGAGCGTTGTTCCATAGTCAGGAACGTTGTTCCAGATATGGAGGGAACATGGTAACAACATATGAAATACTGAGAGGAATTGTAAAGGTGGATAGGGATGGATGTTTCAGTGATGGGACACAACAACAAGGGGTCACAACTGGAAACTGAAAATTCAGAGTCACAAGGATATTAAGAAGCATTTCTTCAGTCATAGAGTTGTCAGGAAGCGGAACAGTCTGGAGAGTGGTGTAGTGGAGGCAGGAACCATACGTAGCTTTAAGAAGAGGTACGATAAAGCTCTTGGAGCAAGGAGAGAGAGGACCTAGTAGCAATCAGTGAAGAGGCGGAGCCAGGAGCTATAACTCGACCCCTGCAATTACAAATAGTTGAGTACAAATATGAGTACACAGGCGTGCGCGGAGTTAATGTGCGAGTGTATCAGTAAGGCAGTACAAACAGTGTTATAAATGATTGAGGTTTCATGATTGACTCTGCTACAATAAATGAAGTAATTATAGGTGATTATACGTGAGTGAAATACTAATGAGTGAATGAATTACAACAGCTGAGGGTGAACCATGCCAGAGTAATGGTAAGTGAAGCTCTCCTGCACACCTTTCACTTTGGCACAGTATGGTGAGTCATGATGACGGCTTTGAGGGGACTTGAGCTAGAGTTCGTCACGGCCATGCTGGCGGGAGATTCGTCTCTAAAAACTTGCATTTGTGGCCACAGTGGTGTCTACACTAACCTTCCTATGGTGTATAAATATACCTGGTTGGAGGAATCTTATTGTAGCCAGCTGGTCCAGTGGCTAACGCGTCGTTCTGGACTTTTACGACTCTCTGACCGCGGGTTCAAGCCCCGCCCTTAGTATGGTTTGGTGACAGCTTTGTGTGTACTCACGCTGGTGTACTCTCTGAGTTGGACTCATTGAGTTGTACTCGCTAACTTGTACTCATCGAGTTGTATTTGCTGAATTGTACCTACTTGTATGTACTCTCCTGTTGTAGATAAATGGTTCAGAAAACCGACAAGATGATGACTAAGATACTTGTGTAACACTTGAGTATCTTTGTTGTATCTCTGTGTCCTCGTGTATTTGAAAGAGAAAATGTGTGTGTGTGTGTTTGAGAGAGAGAGAGAGAGAGGAAATGTGTGTGTGTGTGTGTGTGTGTGTGTGTTTGAGAAAGAGAGAGAGAGAGAGAGAGAGAGAGAGAAAGTGTGTGTGTGTATGTTTGAGAGAGAGAGAAAATGTGTGTGTGTTTGAGAGAGAGAGAAAAAAAAATGTGTGTGTGTGTGTTTGAGAGAGAGAGAGAGAGAGAGAGAAAATGTGTGTGTGTGTGTGTGTGTGTTTGAGAGAGAGAGAGAAAGAGAGAGAGAGAGAGAGAGAGAGAGAGAGAGAGAGAGAGAGAGAGAGAGAGAGAGAGAGAGAGAAAGAGAGAGAGAGAAAGTGTGTGTGTGTATGTTTGAGAGAGAGAGAGAGAAAATGTGTGTGTGTGTGTTTGAGAGAGAGAGAAAAAAAAATGTGTGTGTGTGTTTGAGAGAGAGAGAGAGAGAGAGAGAAAAAAAAATGTGTGTGTGTGTGTGTGTGTTTGAGAGAGAGAGAGAAAGAGAGAAAGAGAGAGAGAGAGAGAGAGAGAAAGTGTGTGTGTGTATGTTTGAGAGAGAGAGAGAAGCAGAAATAAAGCGCTCAAAAATGCTTCTGTTATATCACCACAGGAATTATCTATAGTCAGATAACCAACACTAGCTCACAGGTTATCACCACTGAGGTTATCAACGCAGGAATGATCACACCTGGGCCTATAAGTGGAATTATGTACCACTGGGATCAACACCGTTTACTCCGACACCACTCTTGTTTTCGCCATTAAGTTTAAGGATACGACACGTGTCACATTTAGAATAATTGTCTCTCACATGAGTACCACTTATGATACCAGTGAGACATTCACTCAGTAGTTGTCCTGCTATGTCTCCTGTATCATGTGTCATCTGTATATGACATGTGTCAGGTAGGTCACCTGTAATGTGCGTTAAGTAACGTCAGAGGCATGTCCAGGCCTCTCCCTATGCGTCACTTGACGTCAGAGGCATGTCCAGGCCCCTCCCTATGCGTCACGTGACGTCAGAGGCATGTCCAGGCCACTCCCCCTGCGTCACGTGACATCAGAGGTATATCCAAGCCACCACCTCTGCGTCATGTGACGTCAGAGGCATGTCTAAACCACGCCCCCTGCATCATGTGACGTCAGATACATATCCAGGCCACGCCCTCTGCGTCATGTGACGTTAGAGGCATGTCTAGACCCCGCCCCCTGCGTCATTTGACGTCAGATGCATATCCAGACCATACCTCTGCGTGATGTAACGTCAGAGGCATGTCCGGGCCACTCCCCCTGCGTCATGTGACGTCAGAGGCATGTCCAGACCACGCCCTCTGCGTCACGTGATGCCAGAGGCATCTTCACACCACGCCCCCTGCGTCACGTGACGTCAAAGGCATGTCCAGGCCACGCCCCCTGCGTCACGTGATGTCAGAGGCATGTCCAAGCCACACCCCCTGCGTTACGTGACGTCAGAGGCATGAACAGTGCCCCGCCCACTTCCTCAATGGGAGGGGAAAAGGAGTGGGAGCGGGAAGGAGGGAAGGGATGGGGAGGGATAGGAAGGGAAGAGAAGGGAGGGGAGGGAAGAGAGGAAAGGGGAAGGTGGGAAGTGAAGGGAGGACGACAGATGCCTGATTACCCTGATGTTTCATACATGAACCGTGAAATTTGGATATACAAACATATATATATATATATATATATATATATATATATATATATATATATATATATATATATACATATACATATATATATATATATATATATATATATATATATATATATATATATATATATATATATATATGTATGTATATATATATACACACATATATATATATATATATATATATATATATATATATATATATATATATATATATATATATATATATATATATATATATATATATATATATATGTCGTGCCGAATAGGTAAAACTGGTCATTTAGCAAGAACTCATTTAAAATTAAGCCCTTTCTAAAATTTCGTCTTATACGTTTAGAGATATATTTTTTATTTTATTAATATAAAAATTTTAAATTTTATACCAAAAGAACCTTAGAAAATTTACCTAACCTTATTATAACAAGCACAATTTAATTTAGCCTAATCCAACTAAATATATTTTAGATAAGTTTACAATAATTTAATAATAAACACAATGAAATATGTTTTTTTTCGTTAGGTTCAGAATTATTTTTGCGAAATTATTGCGTGCATAAATTTTTGCTTGCCTTATTCGGCAAGAAGAGCGTTGCTATTTAAGCCAATATCGCTGGTTTTACCTATTCGGCACGACATATATATATATATATATATATATATATATATATATATATATATATATATATATATATATATATATATGCGTGTGTGTGTGTGTGTGTGTGTGTGTGTGTGTGTGTGTGTGTGTGTGTGTGTGTGTGTGTGTGTGTGTGTGTGTGTGTGTGTGTGTGTGTGTGTGTGTGTGTGTGTGTGTGTGTGTGTGTGTGCGTGTGTGTGTGTGTGTGTGTGTGGGTGTGTGTGTGTGTGTGTGTGTGTGTGTGTGTGTGTGTGGGTGTGTGTGTGTGTGTGTGTGTGTGTGTGTGTGTGTGTGTGTGTGTGTGTGTGTGTGTGTGTGTGTGTGGGTGTGTGTGTGTGTGTGTGTGTGTGTGTGTGTGTGTGTGTGTGTGTGTGTGTGTGCGTGTGTGGGTGTGTGTGTGTGGGTGTGTGTGTGCGTGTGTGTGTGTGCGTGTGTGTGTGTGTGTGTGTGTGTGTGTGTGTGTGTGTGTGTGTGTGTGTGTGTGTGTGTGTGTGTGTGTGTAAAATCCAAATGGTGTATTTTTGTTATATTTTTACCCTGTTTTTCTCTCATTATTTTCGATTTTTCCCATTTTTATTGTTTAACTGATCAGTTTTCTATAATTTTTTATATATTACTTTTGGCACGTCTTATTTTTTTTTTTTTACTTATATTTTTTTTGTAACATTTCTTTATATTTACCTTTTTTTCTCTTCGTATTCCTCTTCCTACCTTTATTTTCTTATTCTTGTTTTTATGTGGGAGATTGTGGGAGTGTGGAAGATTATGGGAGTGTGGGAGATTGTGGGAGATTATGGGAGTGTGGGAGATTGTGGGAGATTATGGGAGTGTGGGAGATTGTGGGAGATTATGGGAGTGTGGGAGATTGTGGAAGATTATGGGAGTGTGGGAGATTGTGGGAGATTATGGGAGTGTGGGAGATTGTGGGAGATTATGGGAGTGTGGGAGATTGTGGGGACTTGGAGGTAAGTTAGTTACCATTTTGTCCTTGGCATATGTCGATTAGACACTAGGCCTGTTGTAAATGTGTGCATGTATGTGTGTGTGTGTGTGTGTGTGTGTGTGTGTGTGTGCGTGTACTCACCTAGTTGAGGTTGCAGGGGTCGAGTCCAAGCTCCTGGCCCCGCCTCTTCACTGGTCGCTACTAGGTCACTCTCCCTAAACCGTGAGCTTTATCATACCTCTGCTTAAAGCTACGTATGGATCCTGCCTCCAGTACATCGCTTCCCAAACTATTCCACTTCCCGATTACTCTGTGGCTGAAGAAATATTTCCTAACATCCCTGTGATTCATCTGTGTCTTCAACTTCCAACTGTGTCCCCTTTGTTGCTGTGTCCCATCTCTGGAACATCCTGTCTTTGTCCACCTTGTCAATTCCTCTCAGTATTTTGTATGTCGTTATCATGTCCCCCTATCTCTCCCGTCCTCCAGTGTCGTCAGGTCGATGTGTGTGTGTGTGTGTGTGTGTGTGTGTGTGTGTGTGTGTGTGTGTGTGTGTGTGTGTGTGTGTGTGTGTGTGCGTGTGTGTGTGTGTGTGTGTGTGTGTGTGGAGGCAGGAAGACATGTCACTTTGTTAAGTGACCTTCATTTATATTGTCAGCAGCATAAAGAGTGATTATCTCTCTCTGGCATCGAGACAATTTGTCTCTCCCGGGCTGCAGGAAGCTGCGAGTCTCTCAGTGTGAGGAAGATTTCTCACTCATTCAAGATGCTTCTTAGTGAAGGTTGTCTCTTATATGAGGCTGGTCCCACTGGAAAGTTTATCTCTTATTTAAGTTTGCATCATAGGAGAGAGTCTAAACACTAGAGTATGTAGGTCACTGGTCAGTCACAGTGTGTAGGTCACTGGTCAGTCACAGTGTGTATGTCACTGGTCAGTCACAGTGTGTGTAGGTCACTGGTCAATCACAGAGCGTGTAGGTCACTGGTCAGTCACAGTGTGTAGGTCACTGGCCAGTCACAGTGTGTAGGTCACTGGCCAGTCACAGTGTGTAGGTCCCTGGTCAGTCACAGTGTGTAGGTCACTGGCCAGTCACAGTGTGTAGGTCACTGGCCAGTCACAGTGTGTGTAGGTCACTGGTCAGTCGCAGAGTGTGTAGGTCACTGGCCAGCCACAGTGTGTAGGTCACTGGCCAGTCACAGTGTGTAGGTCACTGGCCAGTCACAGTGTGTAGGTCACTGGTCAGTCACAGTGTGTAGGTCACTGGTCAATCACAGTTTGTTGGTCACTGGTCAGTCACAGTGTGTAGGTCACTGGCCAGTCACAGTGTGTAGGTCACTGGTCAGTCACAGTGTGTAGGTCACTGGTCAGTCACAGAGTGTGTAGGTCACTGGCCAGTCACAGTGTGTAGGTCACTGGCCAGTCACAGTTTGTAGGCCACTGGCCAGTCACAGTGTGTAGGTCACTGGCCAGTCACAGTGTGTAGGTCACTGGTCAGTCACAGTTTGTAGGTCACGGTCAGTCACAGTGTGTAGGTCACTGGCCAGTCACAGTATGTAGGTCACTGGTCAGTCACAGTGTGTAGGTCACTGGTCAGTCACAGTGTGTAGGTCACTGGTCAGTCACAGTGTGTATGTCACTGGTCAGTCACAGTGTGTGTAGGTCACTGGTCAGTCACAGAGTGTGTAGGTCACTGGTCAGTCACAGTGTGTGTAGGTCACTGGTCAGTCACAGAGTGTGTAGGTCACTGGCCAGTCACAGTGTGTGTAGGTCACTGGTCAGTCGCAGAGTGTGTAGATCACTGACCAGCCACAGTGTGTAGGTCACTGGCCAGTCACAGTGTGTAGGTCACTGGCCAGTCACAGTGTGTAGGTCACTGGTCAGTCACAGTGTGTAGGTCACTGGTCAATCACAGTTTGTAGGTCACTGGTCAGTCACAGTGTGTAGGTCACTGGCCAGTCACAGTGTGTAGGTCACTGGTCAGTCACAGTGTGTAGGTCACTGGTCAGTCACAGAGTGTGTAGGTCACTGGCCAGTCACAGTGTGTAGGTCACTGGCCAGTCACAGTTTGTAGGCCACTGGCCAGTCACAGTGTGTAGGTCACTGGCCAGTCACAGTGTGTAGGTCACTGGTCAGTCACAGTGTGTAGGTCACTGGTCAGTCACAGTGTGTAGGTCACTGGTCAGTCACAGTATGTAGGTCACTGGTCAGTCACAGTGTGTAGGTCCCTGGTCAGTCACAGTGTGTAGGTCACTGGCCAGTCACAGTGTGTAGGTCACTGGCCAGTCACAGTGTGTAGGTCACTGGTCAGTCACAGTGTGTAGGTCACTGGTCAATCACAGTTTGTTGGTCACTGGTCAGTCACAGTGTGTAGGTCACTGGCCAGTCACAGTGTGTAGGTCACTGGTCAGTCTCAGTGTGTAGGTCACTGGTCAGTCACAGAGTGTAGGTCACTGACCAGTCACAGTGTGTAGGTCACTGGCCAGTCACAGTTTGTAGGCCACTGGCCAGTCACAGTGTGTAGGTCACTGGTCAGTCACAGTGTGTAGGTCACTGGTCAGTCACAGTTTGTAGGTCACGGTCAGTCACAGTGTGTAGGTCACTGGCCAGTCACAGTATGTAGGTCACTGGTCAGTCACAGTGTGTAGGTCACTGGTCAGTCACAGTGTGTAGGTCACTGGTCAGTCACAGTGTGTATGTCACTGGTCAGTCACAGTGTGTGTAGGTCACTGGTCAGTCACAGAGTGTGTAGGTCACTGGTCAGTCACAGAGTGTGTAGGTCACTGGCCAGTCACAGTGTGTGTAGGTCACTGGTCAGTCGCAGAGTGTGTAGATCACTGACCAGCCACAGTGTGTAGGTCACTGGCCAGTCACAGTGTGTAGGTCACTGGCCAGTCACTGTGTAGGTCACTGGTCAGTCACAGTGTGTAGGTCACTGGTCAATCACAGTTTGTAGGTCACTGGTCAGTCACAGTGTGTAGGTCACTGGCCAGTCACAGTGTGTAGGTCACTGGTCAGTCACAGTGTGTAGGTCACTGGTCAGTCACAGAGTGTAGGTCACTGGCCAGTCACAGTGTGTAGGTCACTGGCCAGTCACAGTTTGTAGGCCACTGGCCAGTCACAATGTGTAGGTCACTGGCCAGTCACAGTTTGTAGGTCACTGGTCAGTCACAGTGTGTAGGTCACTGGTCAGTCACAGTGTGTAGGTCACTGGTCAGTCACAGTGTGTAGGTCACTGGTCAGTCACAGTGTGTAGGTCCCTGGTCAGTCACAGTGTGTAGGTCACTGGCCAGTCACAGTGTGTAGGTCACTGGCCAGTCACAGTGTGTAGGTCACTGGTCAGTCACAGTGTGTAGGTCACTGGTCAGTCACAGTGTGTAGGTCACTGGTCAGTCACATTGTGTAGGTCACTGGTCAGTCACAGTGTGTAGGTCACTGGTCAGTCACAGTGTGTAGGTCACTGGTCAATAACAGTGTGTAGGTCACTGGCCAGTCACAGTGTGTAGGTCACTGGCCAGTCACAGTGTGTAGGTCTCTGGTCAGTCACAGTGTGTAGGTCACTGGCCAGTCACAGTGTGTAGGTCACTGGTCAGTCACAGTGTGTAGGTCACTGGTCAGTCACAGTGTATAGGTCACTGACCAGTCACAGTGTGTAGGTCACTGGCCAGTCACAGTATGTAGGTCACTGGTCAGTCACAGTGTGTAGGTCACTGACCAGTCACAGTGTGTAGGTCACTGGCCAGTCACAGTGTGTAGGTCACTGGCCAGTCACAGTATGTAGGTCTCTGGTCAGTCACAGTGTGTAGGTCACTGACCAGTCACAGTGTGTAGGTCACTGGCCAGTCACAGTATGTAGGTCACTGGTCAGTCACAGTGTGTAGGTCACTGACCAGTCACAGTGTGTAGGTCACTGGCCAGTCACAGTGTGTAGGTCACTGGCCAGTCACAGTGTGTAGGTCACTGGCCAGTCACAGTATGTAGGTCTCTGGTCAGTCACAGTGTGTAGGTCACTGACCAGTCACAGTGTGTAGGTCACTGGCCAGTCACAGTGTGTAGGTCACTGGCCAGTCACAGTATGTAGGTCTCTGGTCAGTCACAGTGTGTAGGTCACTGACCAGTCACAGTGTGTAGGTCACTGGCCAGTCACAGTATGTAGGTCTCTGGTCAGTCACAGTGTGTAGGTCACTGACCAGTCACAGTGTGTAGGTCACTGGCCAGTCACAGTATGTAGGTCTCTGGTCAGTCACAGTGTGTAGGTCACTGACCAGTCACAGTATGTAGGTCACTGTCCAGTCACAGTATGTAGGTCACTGGTCAGTCACAGTGTGTGTATATCATCCGTCAGTTTACCATCGCGGTTGTGGTGCTGATTGCCCGTCTTTGTCTTTGCTACAGCAAGTCTGACAGTAACACTAATCTAATATCTTAACTCCCGCATAAAAGCATAACGGGCCTCTGGAAGTGTGACTTGACATTTAAGCAGAGTTGTTGCCCCTTATCTGTGGGGACACGAATAAAACTTGAGGTTAGATAACCCACTTCACCTTAAACACCAATAGCTCACATGATACTCCCCATAAGTCAACTCTTCCAAATTCTCAGGAGAAATTTCAACCATTACTCAAAATTCGACGTAAGAATTTACCTTGTCCTATCACGACTCCTGGCACGACGAATGAGTCTGCAATCTTACTCACCCGTAGTTAAAAATGGACTTGAATCTGCAGGAAATGGTTTTTAATGGTGCTGAGATTCTATTCTCCACGAACTAATCTGGGATCTTTCTCGCGCCGGAAGGCATGAATTTTCTAATCTTAAGTCGTAAGGAACAATAACTGGCCTTACTCCTCGCCAGAGAGAAGAGTTCTTTTGTCGACGACAATGGTGCTGAGGTTTAAGGCTCAGGTGTAAATAAATGGGGGAACTCTTTCTCCGGATGATGTGATCTAGGCTGCTTTACAGTAGTTATGGCTGTACCTCTCTCTCTCTCTCTCTCTCTCTCTCTGCCTCATTTGTATGTCCCTATCACTGTCTTTCTTTACATGTCCTTCTACAACTGTTCATACATGTCTTCCTACCACTTCCTACATGTCCTTCTACCATTGTCTCCACATGTCTGGGTGTATCTGTCATATATTCGTTCTGGATTGTATTTATCTGTCCATTAATGTTGTTTGTCAACTTGTATACCGTGCTATCGTTCGACCGCCTCTTTAACTAATTCATAAGTATTCTACGTTATTATCAATATCAATTTCTGTCATGTATTGTACACGCTAATGCTATTTTATCTCAACTCATTGCACTGCCTAGACATAGCATCGACTCAGATTCTGAGAGAGGCTGCGGCAGGTGGCACTATGCTTCTCTGAGAAAACTTTTCCTCACTCCTTCAGTAGCTGCCTTGCAACATTGCATAGAAAAGCGTGAAAGTACTTGAATTAAAGATTTCCACCCCTCGTGGCTTCTCTTGTATAGTTAAGATCACCTGTCTGCGATTGTTTGCATATATATATATATATATATATATATATATATATATATATATATATATATATATATATATATATATATATATATATATATATATATATATATATATATATATAGTTCCTGGGAAAAATTTGAGCTATGGGTAATGAAAATACTAAATAAGCTTTTATTAGGATAACGTTTCACTCTGTGAAGAATTTTATCTAGTCATGACTTGATAAAGCTCTGCACTGAGCGAAACGTTGCCCCAATGAAAGCTTCTTTTGCATATTTCCTTCAATCCCATACCTGTAAGAGGATAGTATTGCAGGTCTTGGGAGTCTTATGTAAGAATGAATCAGTCCGTATTTGCCAGTCATTGTTCAAGATTCAGTCTCGTTCTTGTGCTCTTCATCAGTACTGAGTCACGCGTCTGTCATGTTCTGTCATGATTATTATTATTATGGGGAGCGCTAAACCCGTGGGGATTATACAGCACCTGTAGGGGCGGGGGTGATGGAGTGCATTCAGGTTTAATTCAGGGAGTTGGAGCACAGATCCAGCTCCCTAGATCAAGAGCTCAGCATTAAGGAGCTGTCATGTTCTGTCATATTCTGCTATTAATGTTGTACTTCTGTCACACTGGTCACCATCACAGTGCTTGCAACTTTCAGTAGTCATTTTCTCTCACGTATTCGGCCAAAATAAATCGTATTCCCATTTTCTATTACCAACCTGTCACTCTTAAATATATGAATATTTTGTTAGATTTTACAGGTAAATACACAGGTGATTTAATTACCTGCGCCTCATCATGGCCCAGGGGCAAGCTAATTAGCTGAGGTAATTAGTAGTTATATCATTAGTTGGCTGTACAGGAATATCCCGAAATACATGAGCGCTTCTTCCTATATGTGAGTTTGTAACGTCATAATTATGCATTTATGTATATATTAATGTATGTTATGTAATTTTTTGTATATGTCTGTCTATCCGCGTGGAAGAAAATTTGGGATGCAGTGAAAGGTTAGGTAAGATTCGTCAGGAAACCGAACAAGTGTTTCCTGACACGGGTCTTAGTCAGATGATAACCCACCAAAGCTCCAGCAGCCTTTGGTCATCTGACCGAGACCTTCCGCTGGCTTGCCGGTCAGCCCCTTTAAAAATTATGGTCATAGTGATAACCATTTTTGTTAGTGAAAGTGAGGTTGAAGTCAGTCCTTTCAAGTAACGAGTCACAATATTGTGTAATGGGAGGTAGCATCAAGTAGGAGGCCTAGTCTGACCCGGCCGCGGGGCGGTGACCCCCGAAACTATCTTCAGATAACCTTCAGATACTGCACATTACTCGACACGTGTTAAGTCAGTGAGGAGTTCGACTCCTCACTGAGTGTGAGCGAAGTGTGATCTACGAAGGGATTCAGAGCCGATTTGTACGACTTGACTTCCGGAAGTCAGACGTACAGTGGCTGCACCTGTGTCTGGCCAGGATGTTACAGTGTTTCATCACTGGATCATGGTTCTGTTCATACATTGATCTGCAACACGACATATGCACTGTCTTCAGCCTCCTCCTCGCTGCAACATTCAAACACTCCACCTGTACCACAGTCTTGACGACACTACACTTTTATACATTCCCCTTTCATAATCCAGTTGATCAGTTTTCTTCTTTCCATATTTATTTTCCTTATTTATTCTAGGATTACCTCTTACCTTTTTCCTTATTTATTCTAGGATTGCCTCTTACCTTTTTCCTTATTTATTCTAGGATTACCTCTTACCTTTTTCCTTATTTATTCTAGGATTGCCTCTTACCTTTTTCCTTATTTATTCTAGGATTACCTCTTACCTTTTTCCTTATTTATTCTAGGATTACCTCTTACCTTTTTCCTTATTTATTCTAGGATTACCTCTTACCTTTTTCCTTATTTATTCTAGGATTACCTCTTACCTTTTTCCTTATTTATTCTAGGATTACCTCTTACCTTTTTCCTTATTTATTCTAGGATTACCTCTTACCTTTTTCCTTATTTATTCTAGGATTACCTCTTACCTTTTTCATTATTTATTCTAGGATTACCTCTTACCTTTTTCCTTATTTATTCTAGGATTACCTCTTGCCTTTTTCCTTATTTATTCTAGGATTACCTCTTACCTTTTTCCTTATTTATTCTAGGATTACCTCTTACCTTTTTCCTTATTTATTCTAGGATTGCCTCTTACCTTTTTCCTTATTTATTCTAGGATTACCTCTTGCCTTTTTCCTTATTTATTCTAGGATTACCTCTTACCTTTTTCCTTATTTATTCTAGGATTACCTCTTACCTTTTTCCTTATTTATTCTAGGATTGCCTCTTACCTTTTTCCTTATTTATTCTAGGATTACCTCTTGCCTTTTTCCTTATTTATTATAGGATTACCTCTTACCTTTTTCCTTATTTATTCTAGGATTACCTCTTACCTTTTTCCTTATTTATTCTAGGATTCAACCCGTCCTTCGTAGACCGATCTACCGACATGTTACCAGAAAATTGTTATTCATTTATCTGTTACAAGCAAATTATTACTCATTTATTGTTGCTAACAAATTTGGGATAGTTGCTTAAAATTTTGGCCATTATATTTTCATGAGTTAGAGAGCGTGATATATGATAGAGGTTAGTGCACTGTTTAAAATTATAGTGTTATATTCATTTTGTTTTTGGACGTGGGGGGTTACCAGTAGACTCTTGGTTGTCTTCAAGAAGGCACTGGACAGGCACCTAAAGTCGGTACCTGACCAGCCGAGCTGTGGTTCGTACGTCAGTTTGCGTGCTGCTAGCAGTAACAGCCTGGTTAATCAGACCCTGATCCACCACGAGGCCTGGTCTCAGACCGGGCCGCGGAGGCGTTGACCCCCGAAACCCTCTCCAGGTAAACTCCAGGTAAACCTCAGTTTTTTACACTTTCTGTTTTTCCATGGCTACTATTTTCTTTATTTAAAATGTTGATTAAGTTAATTTATGTTATGTTAGGTTGAATTAGGTTACGTAAACACATAAAATCGTATTTTTAAACACGGAAAAAAATCGACAGCGACAAGTGTATCAATGAGGTGGCTGTGGTAAACAGGAAACGTTTAATTTTGAACGTGTATACCACTTGGTGGGAGAATGGGCTGAAGTCATTGGTAAGAAGAGATTCACACAGGATATCAAAGAAAGGAGCGACTGTGTTTGAGAAAAAGGATCAGCGTGAAGGATCAGCGTGACGTCATTCATTCATGTAATTGTGTTGGTTCTTGGCAGAGTCGGTCAACCTTCTGTTAAAATTTGTGTTTCTGAGAGCAGTTATTTTATGCAGTAATAAATATTTTTGTGAAATGGCATGCTATACATGTTAATTTTACACCAAAACTAACTTACCAACCTGACCTAACCTTGCTAAAATAATAGTGATGTAATTTATCTTCACTTTACTGAACGTAAGGTCAAACTAAATTCACTTAGCATTATTTAACATCCGTGAGATATATATTTGCTGATGTTAAGACGGATTTTTGCAAAGTTACAGTGGAGGGATTAATTTCAAATTTGCAAAGCGAAATTACTCCCCTCGAGATCAAGAAGCTGAAAAGACGATGCAAAACATCTTCAGTGACAACAGCGGAGTAACTAGCACACTAAGAGATACTAACTCAGTAAGTACAAAGAGCCAAACACTTCAGTATGTTCCATTCATATGTAAGGTGAAATTACCAAGGGATATAGCTGTCTTGAAGAGGGGAAACTCGTAAGTTTCTTAAGAAGCCATTTCCTGATAAGACGGACTGTGGTACTTACATCAGACCACGTGCTGCTAGCACGAGGAGTCTGATTGATCAGGTCATCAACTAGAAAGTCTGCTTTGGGAATGGACCACGGGGACAATGGTCCACGGAATCGATAGCACGTAGGTAGGCTCGTCTTATTTGAGAAAGAGTCATTGATTTGAGCAAACAACGAAAGTCGTAACTAAAAACCCGGAATAACCTCCAGGTAACCTCCAGGTATATATATATATATATATATATATATATATATATATATATATATATATATATATATATATATATATATATATATATATATATATATATATATATACATACATCTTAAAATTTGATAGTCTAGGTGGTTGAGGAGGAGTTGAGTGGTGTTGTGAGGAAGGTATTCATTGTGGATGTTTTGCTGGTGATGATTTATGGCAACACGCTCGAGGGGAGGGCTTTATGGGCCCGTCTTCCTCATAGTGAGCTCCAGCACGCAACTTTTTACTACTCTCCGCTTTACAATGGTAATGAAAAGTTGTTTTTGAATCTAAAAGGAACATGGGGTATATATTGCGATTATACACCCACACGCAAACACTTAGATGCACACACACACACACACACACACACACACACACACACACACACACATTTCTTCAGCCACAGAGTAGTCAGTAAGTGGAATAGTTTGGGAAGCGATGTAGTGGAGGCAGGATCCATACATAGCTTTAAGCAGAGGTATGATAAAGCTCACGGCTCAGGGAGAGTGACCTAGTAGCGATCAGTGAAGAGGCGGGGCCAGGAGCTCGGACTCGACCCCCGCAACCTCAACTAGGTGAGTACAACTAGGTGAGTACACACACACACACACACACACAGATGAATCACAGAGATGTTAGGAAGTATTTCTTCAGCCACAGAGTAGTCAGGAAGTGGAGTAGTGTGGAGGCAGGATCCATACATAGCTTTAAGCAGAGGTATAAGAACATAAGAACATAAGAACGAAGGAACACTGCAGAAGGCCTACTGGCCCATGCGAGGCAGGTCCAAGTCTCCTACCGGCTTAAGCCAATGCACCCAACCTAGTCAGGTCAGGTCACATTGACTTAAGGGAGGAACACGGCAACCGACCTGGTAGCACAAGCTATCAGGTCCAACTCACACCCACCCACATCCACTCATGTATTTATCCAACCTATTTTTAAAGTTACACAACGTTCTGGCCTCTATAACTGTACTCGGGAGTTTGTTCCACTCATCCACAACTCTATTACCAAACCAGTACTTTCCTATATCCTTCCTGAATCTGAATTTTTCCAACTTAAAACCATTGCTGCGAGTCCTGTCTAAAGCTCACGGTACAGAGAGAGTGACCTAGTAGCGACCAGTGAAGAGGCGGGGCCAGGAGCTTGGACTCGACCCCTGCAACCTCAACTAGGTGAGTACACACACACACACACACACACATCTTGGGGTGAGTATAACGCCAGGCACATCTCCTGAAGCGCACATCAACCAAATAACTGCTGCAGCATATGGGCGCCTGGCAAACCTCAGAACAGCATTCCGACATCTTAATAAGGAATCATTCAGGACCCTGTACACCGTGTACGTTAGGCCCATATTGGAGTATGCGGCACCAGTTTGGAACCCACACCTAGCCAAGCACGTGAAGAAACTAGAATAAGTGCAAAGGTTTGCAACAAGACTAGTCCCAGAGCTAAGAGGTATGTCCTACGAGGAGAGGTTAAGGGAAATCAACCTGACGACACTGGAGGACAGGAGAGATAGGGGGGACATGATAACGACATACAAAATACTGAGAGGAATTGACAAGGTGGACAAAGACAGGATGTTCCAGAGATTGGACACAGTAACAAGGGGACACAGTTGGAAGTTGAAGACTCAGATGAATCACAGGGATGTTAGGAAGTATTTCTTCAGCCACAGAGTAGTCAGTAAGTGGAATAGTTTGGGAAGCGATGTAGTGGAGGCAGGATCCATACATAGCTTTAAGCAGAGGTATGATAAAGCTCACGGCTCAGGGAGAGTGGCCTAGTAGCGATCAGTGAAGAAGCGGGGCCAGGAGCTCGGACTCGACCCCCGCAACCTCAACTAGGTGAGTACACACACACACACACACACACCACACACACACACACACACACACACACACACACACACACACACACACACACACACACACACACACACACACACACACACACACACACACACACACACACACACGGGAAGAAGAGACCAAGAAACCATTGAGTGTGATAGCTCAACGTCACTGGGTCCTGACAATATGTCACCAAGGGTTCTGATGGAGGTAGCAGAAGTGTTGTACTCAGTGAAATAATTACTGTAATCTACAACAAGTCAGTGGACACGGGACAGTGGCCAAGGATGTGGACATCAGGCAGTGAATCCCTATATTTAAAGGGGACAGTTACCGTATTTTTTGAATATAAGGCGCACCTTTTTTTCCCTAAAAGAAGTCTTGGAAAATCAGCCTGAGCCTTGTATGGTCAAGGTCAGGGTCAAGTGTAGGCTTTGTGTTACGCTTTAGCAGTTGTTTACTAACGTTACAACTGCTTGGAAACGTCGTCTAATACGTCTTATACCCCTCAAGGGAGGTTCCTTGACACTGGTGAGGGGCTCTTGATGTAGGGAATTGGATCTGTGCTCCAGTTCCCTGAATTAAGCCTGAATACCTTCCATCCCCCCCCCACGTTCGCTGTATAATCCTACGGGTTTAGTGCTCCCCATAATTATAATATAATAATATACGTCTTATATACTTGTGCGCCTTATATACCCTAAAATACGGTACGTAGTGTTAAGCTACAGGACAGTGTCACTGGAACTCCTGCCTGGTCTAGAGGTTCACTTGCCATGGGTTCAAAATCCCACCCGTACCATGAGCTTTTTCACTTGCCATGGGTTCAAAACCCCACTCTTACCGTGAACTTTTTCACTTGCCATGGGTTCAAAACCCCACCCATACCGTGAACTTTTTCACTTGCCATGGGTTCAAAACCCCACCCTTACCATGAACTTTTTCACTTGCCATGGGTTCAAAACCCCACCCTTACCGTGAACTTTTTCACTTGCCATGGGTTCAAAACCCCAACCATACCGTGAACTTTTTCACTTGCCATGGGTTCAAAACCCCACCCTTACCGTGAACTTTTTTCCCTGCCATAGGCAGTACAGAAGATAACCAGAAGCGTGGCGTTAGAGCCTGCAAAGAAGCGATGCATAAATAACAGCACGACTTTAGTAATGAGAAATCCCTATCTGGAAAGTTTGCACAAATATAACGAGCAAATTAACCAGGTTCAATAGAAAACAAGACGATAAACGGAAATTAAACTTGGTTGCTCTTAAGGACATTAAGGAGTTACAGTATATACCAGACTGTGCTCATTGGTATTAATTCAAACACCAGACGAAGGTACCAAAAAGTGCACAAATATATTGTTATTTATTATTTTGTAATTTTGATTATAGTATTATTATTTTATTATGTTATTAGTGTTGTTTTTATATTATTATTATTATTATAATTATTATTATTATTTTTGGTGTCTTCTATTGTTCTTATCATTGGTGTTATTTTTATTATTATTTTGTTGTTAGTATTATAATTATAATTAGTTATTTTTATTAATTATTATTATTATAATAATTATTA
Source organism: Cherax quadricarinatus (assembly GCF_038502225.1). Taxonomy (NCBI): domain Eukaryota; kingdom Metazoa; phylum Arthropoda; class Malacostraca; order Decapoda; family Parastacidae; genus Cherax; species Cherax quadricarinatus. The sequence goes on along the minus strand of NC_091347.1, from coordinate 23,416,070 downwards.
GAATTATTATTACTATATTATTATTATTATTATTAATTGTATTATTTTATTATTATTATTATTATTATTATTATTATTATTATTATTGTTAATTGTAATTATTATTATTATTAGTAGTAGTAGTAGTAATAGTAGTAGTAGCATATTATTGTTATTATTATTGATAATTGTAATTATTATTATTATTAGTAGTAGTAGTAGTAGCATATTATTGTTATTATTATTGTTAATTGTAATTATTATTATCATTATTATTATTAGTAGTAGTAGTAGCATATTATTGTTATTATTATTAGCAAACTAAACTTGTAGGTGTCACACATCTTATGAAAGAAAGTTATTTTGGTTTAGTTGGAGAAAGTAGCTTCAGTTGGTTGTGTTATGAACCTTTAAGACACATGTAGGCAGTCTTCTTAAATGGAACTTTGGATGGGAAATATTGAGAAGGAAAGTGTAAGACGGAAGGTGGATTAGCAATACTCTCTCATTTATCACCTTCCATCACTCCGTTACCCGTTACATCACTCTTCCTGTGCTACCCTCCATCACTCATCCTGTGCTACCCTCCATCACTCTTCCTGTGCTACCCTCCATCACTCTTCCTGTGCTACCCTCCATCACTCTTCCTGTGCTACCCTCCATCACTCTTCCTGTGCTACCCTCCATCACTCTTCCTGTGCTACCCTCCATCACTCTTCCTGTGCTTCCCTCCATCACTCTTCCTGTGCTACCCTCCATCACTCTTCCTGTGCTTCCCTCCATCACTCTTCCTGTGCTTCCCTCCATCACTCTTCCTGTGCTACCCTCCATCACTCTTCCTGTGCTTCCCTCCATCACTCTTCCTGTGCTACCCTCCATCACTCTTCCTGTGCTTCCCTCCATCACTCTTCCTGTGCTACCCTCCATCACTCTTCCTGTGCTTCCCTCCATCACTCTTCCTGTGCTACCCTCCATCACTCTTCCTGTGCTTCCCTCCATCACTCTTCCTGTGCTTCCCTCCATCACTCTTCCTGTGCTACCCTCCATCACTCTTCCTGTGCTACCCTCCATCACTCTTCCTGTGCTACCCTCCATCACTCTTCCTGTGCTACCCTCCATCACTCTTCCTGTGCTACCCTCCATCACTCTTCCTGTGCTTCCCTCCATCACTCTTCCTGTGCTACCCTCCATCACTCTTCCTGTGCTTCCCTCCATCACTCTTCCTGTGCTTCCCTCCATCCCTCCATCACTCTTCCTGTGCTACCCTCCATCACTCTTCCTGTGCTACCCTCCATCACTCTTCCTGTGCTACCCTCCATCACTCTTCCTGTGCTACCCTCCATCACTCTTCCTGTGCTACCCTCCATCACTCTTCCTGTGCTACCCTCCATCACTCTTCCTGTGCTACCCTCCATCACTCTTCCTGTGCTACCCTCCATCACTCTTCCTGTGCTACCCTCCATCACTCTTCCTGTGCTACCCTCCATCACTCTTCCTGTGCTTCCCTCCATCACTCTTCCTGTGCTACCCTCCATCACTCTTCCTGTGCTTCCCTCCATCACTCTTCCTGTGCTTCCCTCTCACTCTTCCTGTGCTACCCTCCATCACTCTTCCTGTGCTACCCTCCATCACTCTTCCTGTGCTTCCCTCCATCACTCTTCCTGTGCTACCCTCCATCACTCTTCCTGTGCTACCCTCCATCACTCTTCCTGTGCTTCCCTCCATCACTCTTCCTGTGCTACCCTCCATCACTCTTCCTGTGCTACCCTCCATCACTCTTCCTGTGCTACCCTCCATCACTCTTCCTGTGCTACCCTCCATCACTCTTCCTGTGCTACCCTCCATCACTCTTCCTGTGCTACCCTCCATCACTCTTCCTGTGCTACCCTCCATCACTCTTCCTGTGCTACCCTCCATCACTCTTCCTGTGCTACCCTCCATCACTCTTCCTGTGCTACCCTCCATCACTCTTCCTGTGCTACCCTCCATCACTCTTCCTGTGCTACCCTCCATCACTCTTCCTGTGCTACCCTCCATCACTCTTCCTGTGCTACCCTCCATCACTCATCCTGTGCTACCCTCCATCACTCATCCTGTGCTACCCTCCATCACTCTTCCTGTGCTTCCCTCCATCACTCATCCTGTGCTACCCTCCATCACTCTTCCTGTGCTACCCTCCATCACTCTTCCTGTGCTACCCTCCATCACTCCATCCTGTGCTACCCTCCATCACTCTTCCTGTGCTACCCTCCATCACTCTTCCTGTGCTACCCTCCATCACTCTTCCTGTGCTACCCTCCATCACTCATCCTGTGCTACCCTCCATCACTCGTGCTACCCTCCATCACTCATCCTGTGCTACCCTCCATCACTCATCCTGTGCTACCCTCCATCACTCATCCTGTGCTACCCTCCATCACTCTTCCTGTGCTACCCTCCATCACTCATCCTGTGCTACCCTCCATCACTCTTCCTGTGCTACCCTCCATCACTCTTCCTGTGCTTCCCTCCATCACTCATCCTGTGCTACCCTCCATCACTCTTCCTGTGCTACCCTCCATCACTCTTCCTGTGCTTCCCTCCATCACTCTTCCTGTGCTACCCTCCATCACTCTTCCTGTGCTACCCTCCATCACTCTTCCTGTGCTACCCTCCATCACTCTTCCTGTGCTACCCTCCATCACTCTTCCTGTGCTACCCTCCATCACTCATCCTGTGCTACCCTCCATCACTCTTCCTGTGCTTCCCTCCATCACTCTTCCTGTGCTTCCCTCCATCACTCATCCTGTGCTACCCTCCATCACTCTTCCTGTGCTACCCTCCATCACTCTTCCTGTGCTACCCTCCATCACTCATCCTGTGCTACCCTCCATCACTCTTCCTGTGCTACCCTCCATCACTCATCCTGTGCTACCCTCCATCACTCTTCCTGTGCTACCCTCCATCACTCTCCCGGTGCTTCCCTCCATCACTCATCCTGTGCTACCCTCCTTCACTCTTCCTGTGCTACCCTCCATCACTCATCCTGTGCTACCCTCCATCACTCATCCTGTGCTACCCTCCATCACTCATCCTGTGCTACCCTCCATCACTCTTCCTGTGCTACCCTCCATCACTCTCCCGGTGCTTCCCTCCATCACTCATCCTGTGCTACCCTCCTTCACTCTTCCTGTGCTACCCTCCATCACTCATCCTGTGCTACCCTCCATCACTCTTCCTGTGCTTCCCTCCATCACTCATCCTGTGCTACCCTCCATCACTCTTCCTGTGCTACCCTCCATCACTCTTCCTGTGCTACCCTCCATCACTCTTCCTGTGCTTCCCTCCATCACTCATCCTGTGCTACCCTCCATCACTCTTCCTGTGCTTCCCTTCATCACTCTTCCTGTGCTTCCCTCCATCACTCTTCCTGTGCTACCCTCCATCACTCTTCCTGTGCTTCCCTCCATCACTTCCTGTGCTACCCTCCATCACTTCCTGTGCTACCCTCCATCACTCTTCCTGTGCTTCCCTCCATCACTTCCTGTGCTTCCCTCCATCACTCTTCCTGTGCTTCCCTCCATCACTTCCTGTGCTACCCTCCATCACTCTTCCTGTGCTACCCTCCATCACTCTTCCTGTGCTTCCCTCCATCACTCTTCCTGTGCTTCCCTCCATCACTCTTCCTGTGCTTCCCTCCATCACTCTTCCTGTGCTACCCTCCATCACTCTTCCTGTGCTACCCTCCATCACTCTTCCTGTGCTACCCTCCATCACTCTTCCTGTGCTACCCTCCATCACTCTTCCTGTGCTACCCTCCATCACTCTTCCTGTGCTACCCTCCATCACTCTTCCTGTGCTACCCTCCATCACTCTTCCTGTGCTACCCTCCATCACTCTTCCTGTGCTACCCTCCATCACTCTTCCTGTGCTTCCCTCCATCACTCATCCTGTGCTACCCTCCATCACTCTTCCTGTGCTACCCTCCATCACTCTTCCTGTGCTACCCTCCATCACTCTTCCTGTGCTACCCTCCATCACTCTTCCTGTGCTACCCTCCATCACTCTTCCTGTGCTACCCTCCATCACTCTTCCTGTGCTACCCTCCATCACTCATCCTGTGCTACCCTCCATCACTCTTCCTGTGCTACCCTCCATCACTCTTCCTGTGCTACCCTCCATCACTCTTCCTGTGCTTCCCTCCATCACTCATCCTGTGCTACCCTCCATCACTCTTCCTGTGCTACCCTCCATCACTCTTCCTGTGCTACCCTCCATCACTCTTCCTGTGCTACCCTCCATCACTCATCCTGTGCTACCCTCCATCACTCATCCTGTGCTACCCTCCATCACTCATCCTGTGCTACCCTCCATCACTCATCCTGTGCTACCCTCCATCACTCATCCTGTGCTACCCTCCATCACTCTTCCTGTGCTACCCTCCATCACTCTTCCTGTGCTACCCTCCATCACTCTTCCTGTGCTACCCTCCATCACTCTTCCTGTGCTACCCTCCATCATTCTTCCTGTGCTACCCTCCATCACTCTTCCTGTGCTACCCTCCATCACTCTTCCTGTGCTTCCCTCCATCACTCTTCCTGTGCTACCCTCCATCACTCATCCTGTGCTACCCTCCATCACTTCCTGTGCTACCCTCCATCACTCTTCCTGTGCTTCCCTCCATCACTCTTCCTGTGCTACCCTCCATCACTCTTCCTGTGCTACCCTCCATCACTCTTCCTGTGCTACCCTCCATCACTCTTCCTGTGCTACCCTCCATCACTCATCCTGTGCTACCCTCCATCACTCTTCCTGTGCTACCCTCCATCACTCTTCCTGTGCTACCCTCCATCACTCTTCCTGTGCTACCCTCCATCACTCTTCCTGTGCTACCCTCCATCACTCTTCCTGTGCTTCCCTCCATCACTCTTCCTGTGCTACCCTCCATCACTCTTCCTGTGCTACCCTCCATCACTCTTCCTGTGCTACCCTCCATCACTCTTCCTGTGCTTCCCTCCATCACTCTTCCTGTGCTACCCTCCATCACTCTTCCTGTGCTACCCTCCATCACTCTTCCTGTGCTACCCTCCATCACTCTTCCTGTGCTACCCTCCATCACTCTTCCTGTGCTACCCTCCATCACTCTTCCTGTGCTACCCTCCATCACTCTTCCTGTGCTACCCTCCATCACTCTTCCTGTGCTACCCTCCATCACTCTTCCTGTGCTACCCTCCATCACTCATCCTGTGCTACCCTCCATCACTCTTCCTGTGCTACCCTCCATCACTCTTCCTGTGCTACCCTCCATCACTCTTCCTGTGCTACCCTCCATCACTCATCCTGTGCTACCCTCCATCACTCTTCCTGTGCTACCCTCCATCACTCATCCTGTGCTACCCTCCATCACTCTTCCTGTGCTACCCTCCATCACTCTTCCTGTGCTACCCTCCATCACTCTTCCTGTGCTACCCTCCATCACTCTTCCTGTGCTTCCCTCCATCACTCTTCCTGTGCTACCCTCCATCACTCTTCCTGTGCTACCCTCCATCACTCTTCCTGTGCTACCCTCCATCACTCTTCCTGTGCTACCCTCCATCACTCTTCCTGTGCTACCCTCCATCACTCTTCCTGTGCTACCCTCCATCACTCTTCCTGTGCTACCCTCCATCACTCTTCCTGTGCTTCCCTCCATCACTCTTCCTGTGCTACCCTCCATCACTCATCCTGTGCTACCCTCCATCACTCTTCCTGTGCTACCCTCCATCACTCTTCCTGTGCTTCCCTCCATCACTCTTCCTGTGCTACCCTCCATCACTCTTCCTGTGCTACCCTCCATCACTCTTCCTGTGCTACCCTCCATCACTCTTCCTGTGCTACCCTCCATCACTCATCCTGTGCTACCCTCCATCACTCTTCCTGTGCTACCCTCCATCACTCTTCCTGTGCTACCCTCCATCACTCTTCCTGTGCTACCCTCCATCACTCTTCCTGTGCTACCCTCCATCACTCTTCCTGTGCTTCCCTCCATCACTCTTCCTGTGCTACCCTCCATCACTCTTCCTGTGCTACCCTCCATCACTCTTCCTGTGCTACCCTCCATCACTCTTCCTGTGCTTCCCTCCATCACTCTTCCTGTGCTACCCTCCATCACTCTTCCTGTGCTACCCTCCATCACTCTTCCTGTGCTACCCTCCATCACTCTTCCTGTGCTACCCTCCATCACTCTTCCTGTGCTACCCTCCATCACTCTTCCTGTGCTACCCTCCATCACTCTTCCTGTGCTACCCTCCATCACTCATCCTGTGCTACCCTCCATCACTCTTCCTGTGCTACCCTCCATCACTCTTCCTGTGCTACCCTCCATCACTCTTCCTGTGCTACCCTCCATCACTCTTCCTGTGCTACCCTCCATCACTCTTCCTGTGCTTCCCTCCATCACTTCCTGTGCTACCCTCCATCACTCTTCCTGTGCTTCCCTCCATCACTCTTCCTGTGCTTCCCTCCATCACTCTTCCTGTGCTTCCCTCCATCACTCTTCCTGTGCTACCCTCCATCACTCTTCCTGTGCTACCCTCCATCACTCTTCCTGTGCTACCCTCCATCACTCTTCCTGTGCTACCCTCCATCACTCTTCCTGTGCTACCCTCCATCACTCTTCCTGTGCTTCCCTCCATCACTCTTCCTGTGCTACCCTCCATCACTCTTCCTGTGCTACCCTCCATCACTCTTCCTGTGCTTCCCTCCATCACTCTTCCTGTGCTACCCTCCATCACTCTTCCTGTGCTACCCTCCATCACTCTTCCTGTGCTACCCTCCATCACTCTTCCTGTGCTACCCTCCATCACTCTTCCTGTGCTACCCTCCATCACTCTTCCTGTGCTTCCCTCCATCACTCTTCCTGTGCTACCCTCCATCACTCTTCCTGTGCTACCCTCCATCACTCTTCCTGTGCTACCCTCCATCACTCTTCCTGTGCTTCCCTCCATCACTCTTCCTGTGCTACCCTCCATCACTCTTCCTGTGCTACCCTCCATCACTCTTCCTGTGCTTCCCTCCATCACTCTTAGCTGCTGCTTTGTCACTCCTTCCCTCCCTCCATTTTCTTCCCTTCCTCTCTCTCTCTCTCTCTCTCTCAAACCCTGCCTACACTTCCTTCAACCTCTTCTTCTGTCGCTCCCTCATTGCCTGGTGCCTCCCTTACTGCCTGGTGCCTCCCTCACTGCCTGGTGCCTCCCTCACTGCCTGGTGCCTCCCTCACTGCCTGGTGCCTCCCTCACTGCCTGGTGCCTCCCTCACTGCCTGGTGCCTCCCTCCATCACTCCCAGGTGTTGCACACCACGGTTATGGGAACGAGGCTTCGTGCCCTCCACCAGTCCATCACTACCACGCACTATATTTTACCCGCCACCTCCGTGAAAATAATGCCTCCAGAAAGTAATTTAATGCAGTAAATCAAAAATTACATTACGATTGGTTCTCATTTTGGCGTCTTCGGTGTGATCTCGGCCATACGTATCTCAGTATTATCAGTGCCTCGGTCTTGGCAGTGAGGGGAGGTAGGCTTCTCCAGAGGGAGGGGGAACTGAGGGAAGGAGCCCTGCAGATCCAGGGGGGGGGGGCGGGGAAGGTCGCCACAGATATCAGAGGCCGATGGAGTCGCCTTGAACGGATAATACGCAATGCATCGATCCTTATTCATGGCCTGTGTGAAGCCCTGTGTAACGATCTTGGTGAAGAAACATCAACCACTCTTGTGTTACTGCCTCTGTTACTCCAGTGTTACTTCCTCTGCTACTTGCTGCTACTTCCTCCGCTACTCCAGTGTTACTTGGATGCTACTCTGGTTTTACTTCGAGGCTGCACTTGTATAAATTCGGTACTTTTGCCATGCCACTTCGATGTTACTTTGATTCTTCAACGGTTCTACTTCGAGGCTTGTTCAGGGCATTCCTTCGTCAGCGAGTGAGTCGTCGTGATCATCGCATGACGTTCCACTCTCCTGCCAAATGCACACACACACACACACACACACACACACACACACACACACACACACACACACACACACACACACACACACACACACACACACACACACACACAATACAGTTGGAAGTTGAAGACTCAGATGAATCACAGGGACGTTAGGAAGTATTTCTTCAGTCACAGAGTCGTCAGGAAGTGGAATAGTCTTGGATGTGATGTAGTGGAGGTAGGATCCATACATAGCTTTAAGAAGAGGTATGATAAAGCTCATGGAACAGGGAGAGTGACCCAGTAGCGGCCAGTGAAGAGGCGGGGCCAGGAGCTATGAATCGACCCCTGCAACCACAACTAGGAAAGTACACACACACACACACATACAGTGTACCCTCCCGCTGCTGCTGCTGCTGCTGCTGCTTGTGGTACTACGTCAGACACAAGCAGCAGCAGCAGCAGCAGAGACCTGCAGTAGTCAGTTGACCCGCCACAGACACACGTGTCTTTAACCTGGAAGCAAGGGTCTGTAGCCAAGTCCACGACAGACTGCTGCAGGTCAGCTCTCCAGTAGCGTGGAAAAACAGCGTCGTGCTTCGCAACGCACAGTGATACGCAAGTAACGCTAAGAGTGAGTATTGTGTGTGATTAAGACAAGCCGGAAACAACAACCAAAATATATTATTTACCTGAATACCGGAAGTGTTCAGGTGATGATCATTGACGTCTGATGACAAGGCACCTGGTGACCAGGCCCCCTCACACAGTGTCAGAGAATGTCCACGTGGTGGACAGGCTCCCTCACACGTTGCCAGTACTCAGTAGCAACTGATGACACGGCTGCTTAGGAGTGATGGATCGACCCACTTGATGTTGATGACTGTGTTGCGGTGCCAGGGATGCAACACTCATCATAACTTGCTACTCTGGCATACACTGGATGGCCTTCTTAGTATGTACGGAGAAATATTGGTTTACATATGCTACTAACATCTGTGAGCACTATAGACACACGTGGGATTATAAACACGTGATTGTAAACACTCGTCGTTGTTGTAGACACCTGCGAGCACTGATCAACATGTGTGAGGACTATAAACACGTGTGGGTACAGGAGGTAAGGGAGGACAAGGCAGAACGCTCCTGCACCACCTTTCAGTACAACCTTCAAGATGAATCTCTTCGCTGCTCCTGCCGTACCAGCTGTTCGATCTACCTGCCCGACGCCCCCACCTGCCACCCTCAGCCACACTGTCTACCTGGCCTGGACACACACACACACACACACACACACACAAGTGTCTTTTACTACTAGTAACTTCTACTACTACTGGCACTACTCCTACTAATATTACTATTACTACTACTACTACTACTACTACTACTACACACACGCACACACACACACCAGTGTATCATCTTCGACACCTTAGCTGACACCTCTAACCTCATGATGGATGATAGTAAACTGAGTGGATGGGGAGGGGGGAAATAATGGGTAAGTGAAAGTAGTGGTGTGAGAAGGAAAATAACAGTGTGTGAGAAGAAAGTTAAAATGGGTGTGTGACTTTGTAAATGGTCCAAGTCTGGCCGAAACGTCGTCGTGAGCTCTTCCCACGTGCGGGTTATTTGTGTTTAGTATCCTTCCCATCTCTCCCACCCCCTCGATTATACCCAGTCTCCCAGCACAGACTGACAGGTTGCAGTTCCCTGAGTATGCAACTCATCCTGTGTGATGGAATACGACAAGGAAACATACCACGGTACGGGTGGGGTTTGAACTCGCGGTGGGTCGTAAAACGTCAGGCCAGGAAACATAGCTAGTATTGATTACCATAGCAGAGTAGCAGCACGTTATGGGTGATTCCACCATTTAACTATCATATAGAAGAGGATAGTAGTAGTAGTAACAGTAGTAGTAGTAGTAGTAGTAGTAGTAGTAATCATAATAGTATTAGTAAAAGTTGTAATATTTATAATAGTATTAATAATAATGGGAGTAGTAGTAATAATATTAGTATCTGAGTAGTAACAGTAGTAGTAGGGTAGTTAATTAGTAATAAATGAAGGTAAAGGTGAGATCCTCCCCTGGCCGTGTTCACCTGTCATGTCCCCTGGCCGTGTTCACCTGTCATGTCCCCTGGCCGTGTTCACCTGTCATGTCCCCTGGCCGTGTTCACCTGCCATGTCCCCTGGCCGTGTTCACCTGTCATGTCCCCTGGCCGTGTTCACCTGTCATGTCCCCTGGCCGTGTTCACCTGTCATGTCCCCTGGCCGTGTTCACCTGTCATGTCCCCTGGCCGTGTTCACCTGTCATGCCCTGGCCGTGTTCACCTGTCATGTCCCCTGGCCGTGTTCACCTGTCATGTCCCCTGGCCGTGTTCACCTGCCATGCCCCCTGGCCGTGTTCACCTGCCATGCCCCCTGGTCGTGTTCACCTGTCATGCCCCCTGGTCGTGTTCACCTGTCATGTCCCCTGGCCGTGTTCACCTGCCATGCCCCCTGGCCGTGTTCACCTGCCATGCCCCCTGGTCGTGTTCACCTGTCATGTCCCCTGGCCGTGTTCACCTGCCATGCCCCCTGGCCGTGTTCACCTGTCATGCCCCCTGGTCGTGTTCACCTGTCATGTCCCCTGGCCGTGTTCACCTGCCATGCCCCCTAGCCGTGTTCACCTGCCATGTCCCCTGGCCGTGTTCACCTGCCATGCCCCCTGGCCGTGTTCACCTGCCATGCCCCCTGGCCGTGTTCACCTGTCATGCCCCCTGGCCGTGTTCACCTGCCATGCCCCCTGGCCGTGTTCACCTGCCATGCCCCCTGGCCGTGTTCACCTGTCATGCCCCCTGGCCGTGTTCACCTGCCATGTCCCCTGGCCGTGTTCACCTGCCATGTCCCCTGGCCGTGTTCACCTGCCATGTCCCCTGGCCGTGTTCACCTGCCATGTCCCCTGGCCGTGTTCACCTGCCATGCCCTGGCCGTGTTCACCTGCCATGCCCTGGCCGTGTTCACCTGCCATGCCCTGGCCGTGTTCACCTGTCATGTCCCCTGGTCGTGTTCACCTGTCATGTCCCCTGGTCGTGTTCACCTGCCATGCCCCCTGGTCGTGTTCACCTGTCATGTCCCCTGGCCGTGTTCACCTGTCATGTCCCCTGGCCGTGTTCACCTGTCATGTCCCCTGGCCGTGTTCACCTGTCATGTCCCCTGGCCGTGTTCACCTGCCATGCCCCTGGCCGTGTTCACCTGTCATGTCCCCTGGCCGTGTTCACCTGTCATGTCCCCTGGCCGTGTTCACCTGCCATGTCCCCTGGCCGTGTTCACCTGACATGTCCCCTGGCCGTGTTCACCTGTCATGTCCCCTGGCCGTGTTCACCTGCCATGTCCCCTGGCCGTGTTCACCTGTCATGTCCCCTGGCCGTGTTCACCTGCCATGTCCCCTGGCCGTGTTCACCTGCCATGCCCCCTGGCCGTGTTCACCTGCCATGACCCCTGGCCGTGTTCACCTGTCATGTCCCCTGGCCGTGTTCACCTGCCATGTCCCCTGGCCGTGTTCACCTGCCATGTCCCCTGGCCGTGTTCACCTGCCATGTCCCCTGGCCGTGTTCACCTGTGTCATGTCCCCCGGGCCGTGTTCACCTGTCATGTCCCCTGGCCGTGTTCACCTGCCATGTCCCCTGGCCGTGTTCACCTGCCATGCCCCCTGGCCGTGTTCACCTGCCATGACCCCTGGCCGTGTTCACATGTTATGTCCCTTGCCCTCATTAACCGCTGTGTAAACATGTGTTTGTGTGTTTACGCGTGAGGTGCGTAAGCGGGCGCGACTTATGTGCTACACACGCGTTACTGGACTCGCTGAGTGAGGTCGCAGTAATTATTTAAATGACGAGACGGCCACCAACCACATGCGGCCCTGACCCTAGGTCTTGTGCCGCGGTGATTGATGCCGCAGACGCCGCCACACTTCTACTCTCAAGAGTCAATACACTACCAGCATTATCTCTACCACTACTTTCTTCCTCCTGTCTTTGTTCCGTTCCTGCCTTCCCCTGCATGTATATACATACTGGCTCCCTTACCTTCGTATGTTAATGAGACTAATTAATAGTTCAAGTCGGATCGAAACGTCATCATAAAGTGCGGGATTACTTGTGTACAGCACTTTCTTACCTGTACAAATTATGGTAAGGATTCACGAAATCGTAATGACACGATTGCAAAGCAACCACAGTACACTCTGGCCTGGAGTTTTACGACTTACTTGCCGCTAGTTCAGTCCCCACCCGTATCGTGGTTTATTGTAAGGATAATGACGCCTGTGATACCTAGACTCTTGTTAATGTAGTGATATCTGAAGATACGTAGGTTTTGATTGGGCGGTGATACACAAGTCTAGAGAAGAAAATAGGGAGAGATTAAGCCAAGTGAGGGAAAGAGGGTGAAAAGAGGAGGGCGAGAGAAGGATGTAAATGAGGGGGAGCAGGAATGTTAGGGACGTAGGGACGTAAGAGAGGGAGGAAGATGAAGGAAAGAGGCATATGAGGGAGAGAGGGAGGGAAGGAGGAAAGAAGGCGAGGGAGGGAGGAAGGGAGGTGACCCAGATCGCCGCATTATAATTGTCTTGCTCCTAGGTCAGCACCCCCCTGCACCACCCCCACCTCCTCCCCAACCCCCCACCCACACAAACACCCCGGAGTTTCCTCCCCTCTTCCTCTTCCTTTCGTATACCTTCTCCCTCATGTATCTTCTCCCTTAACAGTGGGATTAATTCAGTACATCATTCTGGCGTCAACGACAATAGCGACGACAAGAGCAACAAAAACAACGACAACAGTAATAACGATGATAACCGAACAACAACAAAAACAGCAACAACAGTGAGGACAACAGCAGCAACAGTGAGGACAACAGCAACAACAGTTTAAACAAGAGTCTGCAGCATTTCAGTACCAGGAGAATAAGTGGTAACCCGGACCACCACGACTGGAGTTGCTTCTTGAGCGCTAACTTTGAGCGCTAGGCCTATCAGTCCACTTGAGAGTGACCCACCACGCTCAAGGCAGTTAGTAACTTGCGGTTAAGAGATCACATCTGCAGTAGTCTTTATACAGAACCATTATCCGGATTTCAGTGGTAAAATATGAAATTCTTTCTTTTTTGTTCATGTAGATTTTATTGTTTTTGGTCGCAGATATATATATATATATATATATATATATATATATATATATATATATATATATATATATAAATATATTATATAATATTATGTAATAAAATATTCCTATTGGTAAAAAAAAATAGTTTAAAAGATGGGGTGGTAGGGGAAGTGGAATATTCAAATGGCTTCAGGAAGAAATCCAAATATTCTTCCTTGAAGCCTTTTTATCCACTTCTCCGAGGCTATGGGTCCCACAATTTACACCAGAGGTGGACCCCATCTATATATTATATATATATATATATATATATATATATTATATATATATATATATATATATATATTATAATGTATGTATAAACTGCATTGCCATGAAGTGGGTTTACATACTGGAAATTTACATAGCTACAAGATTACATATATAAAAGTTTACATACATACCAGTTTGCGTACATGCAATTTTGCATAGATACAGGTTTGAGCCAGCAAGCTTCAGTTTTGCGAACCTGGTGAACCAGAACCTAACCAAAGGCTTCATATTTGTGTTGTTAATACCGAGTCTCCCTCAGGCTATCATTAAGCAATGAACCGCCTGCCTGATCACTAGTCTCCCCCTCTAACTTCATTTTTTTTACTAAAGCGAATCTTCAATAAAAGCAAAATAGTGGGAGCCTGGGGGAAGAAAGAGAGGGAGAGAGAATGAGAGAGAGAGAGAGAGAGAGAGAGAGAGAGAGAGAGAGAGAGAGAGAGAAAGGAAGGTGTTGATGAAGTGAACGACAAATGCAAACTGGAAGAGTAAGAATAATGAATGGGACGGGGGATGGTAAGAGCAAAGGGATTGATTGAAGAAAGCTGAAGAATAAGCATGAAAGATAGGGAGAAGAGAGGAAATGATGAAAATTAAATGATTCTTAATAACGTGTAAACCAGTTTAGTGATGGTCCCTGTCCGTCTTATTCGCTTTATCATGCATTATTCTCTCCCATTCTTATTACATTTTCTGTTTTTTTCCTCTCCAGTCTGCTATTTCTTAATTCTATCACTTTCTAAAGCATGTATATTCATATATCAGAGTAATATGTTTCGTCCTCATACTGAAGCCATCTTCAGTAATGTGCTGAAGATTATTATTCTACATCTTGGGAATGAGAGGTAATCAGGTGTTGAATACACTCACTGTCTTTACAAGTAAACAGGAACCATCCAGTAGTGATACATTGCTCCAGATCGTTTTGCCACAGGTGTGCTTTGGCATTCTGTCATGTCAGGGGAGAATTTGGGGGGTCGATTACTTCGCCTGTGGTAATCTTCCAGTCAACCAGACTCTCTCAGGTCGTCATTTGGAGTATATCCCATTGTGGTCTCGTGTTCTGTGATATTTTGTATTCATTGTTTATCATAAGTAGGTTTGTAGTGTAATCTTTGAATAAGTGCAAGTATAGCAAATAGTGATTCATTAAAGGATATATATATATATATATATATATATATATATATATATATATATATATATATATATATATATATATATATATATATATATATATAGTGTTGGAGTTTGTGAAATAGGAGCTTGTCCTTGTTGTGAATATATTACCTTGTTGCTAGTTGAGTTTCTGCGTTGTTGCTGTGCAAGTGGTAACGCCACCGGTGGGAGTTAGAAGGTTGGTGATATCCCTAACTTTACATATTCTGGCTAATTTATCGCCCCAGTGATATATTTGTGTGGTACTTGGTACTGGGGTCTGCTATGGGTGAAGGCTGACAGCTGAGTAACATCGCGTTACTAGTTTATGGTTTATGGTAAGTGGTTTTGAAAACCGACAAGTTGATGAATGACACACTTGTGCACCATTTGGGTATCTTTATTCTGGAAACGTTTTGCCAGCCAGTGGCTTCCTCGGTCCAGTGCAGAGAAAAGTGGAAGATGAGGAGGAGTTTGAGGTAATTACTCCCTCAGCCTGCAGGCGATGTGTCCAGTCCATCAGTCTTGATTATCAAGGGTTATTTGTGTAACTTCACGAACTCATACATAATCAGTTATTCTCTGATTCTTCAACAATGGCGACTCAGTCTCCTCTTTGTATGAATAACGGTGTACGCGGTATTAACCATTGTTCCCGTGATCGTACGAAGAGCAGCACAAGGCTTATGAGTTAGACATTTGAATTAACACAGAATGATTTAGGATTTATCAAATAACAGTGAGTCTTAGTTACTGAAGAATATAGAGGAGTGGAGAGAGCTGCGCTGTGAATATGATGAGCGATTCAACATGTAAAAACCTGTGCCATTGTTACCAAACTTTACTGAAGCCCAGATTGATAACGTTGTCGAAGTGTTTGGAAATATCCCTGGAGATTTACTTAGTGACGGGACTGGCCCGGATGAGCCAACTTAATGATGAGGCTGGCCGAGTCTTGTACTCCGTTTCAGCTGTTATTTCCTCAAATTTTCCATAACGGAGTAGCTGAAATTTGTCCTCATTAATCATATTGTTTTCTGCAACCTACTGGAAGACTTGGTTTATATGAAGAGTTACAGTGACATCAGTGGATGACACTCTCATGTTGATTCTAGTATCGTCTGCATCTGACGATACGGTGCTATGATTTATGTCTCTATGTAAGATATAAGGATGAGAAAAAGTATGGGGACGAATACTCGGCCTTTTTAATAAAATTCCACCACAGCTTTTGACTTAATTTTGTTTATTATTACCATTTGTTTTCTGTTGGTTAGAAAGTCAAAAAACCATCTGCCCACTTTTCTAGTTATTTCTTTTGGACGCATTTTTTGCGTATAATATATCTGCATTCTGTTTGTCCTCCAGTGAGTCCATGTTATAGTGTTCCAGTAGTTGCGAGAGGCAGGAACGACCTGCTCTAAACCCATGCTGCTGCCCTGGGTTGGGAATCCTAGTACATAGTTGGCGATCTGTCTCCTTAGAACTCTTTCAAAACAATTTAGTATGTGGAACATTAGTTCTGTCTGTCTATAATTCTTTGTTATTGCTTTGCTGCCACCTTTGTGGAGTGGGACTATATCCATTGTTTTTAACTGCTGTGGTATGACCGCCGTGTGTAGGCTCCTTCTCTATAGAATATTTAAGGCACGTGATATAAGCTTCTTGCAGTTCTTGATGAATACGGAGCTTCGCGAGCCTGAACCTGAGGCAGCATACATGCGCACGAGGATGACCCGGATGGACCAGGTCCTGGTTGTCTTGATTAACATGTACCAATTCTTGTTTGGCTTTTTTAATTTCGCTGTATACCTTTGTGCAGCTTCCGGTGTAGAATATAGAAAACGGATGTAGACAACAAGACTAAGAAACGGATGTACAAAATCAGGCGCAGAAAATGGATACAGTAAACGGATATAGAAAACGGGTACATAAAACAATTGCAGGAAAAAAGGGTTGTAAAACAGTGTAGAAAACGAGTGTTATTCAAGGCTTGAGAGTGTGGGTTGCCTGGTTTAAAATGTTCCATAAAGCTCACGAGTACATTATATACTTTCTTAACCCTGGTGTCTCAACTATAAACCATACCACGGGCGGGATTTGAGCCCGCGGTCAAAGAGTCTCAAAACTCCAGACCGTCGCGTTAGCCACTGGACCAGCTAGCCACAATAAGATTCGTCTAACTAGGTATATTTCTACACCATAGGAAGGTTAGCATAGGCACCACTGTGACCACAAATGAAAGGTTTTACAGACGAATCTCCAGCTAGCGTGGCCGTGACGAACTCTAGCTCAAGTCCCCTCACTGCCGTCAACATGACTCACGAAATCGTAATGACACGATTCGTCACGGCCACGCTAGCTGGAGATTCGTCTGTAAAACCTTTCATTTGTGGTCACAGTGGTGCCTGTGCTAACCTTCCTATGGTGTAGAAATATACCTAGTTGGACGAATCTTATTGTGGCTAGCTGGTCCAGTGGCTAACGCGACGGTCTGGAGTTTTGAGACTCTCTGACCGCGGGCTCAAATCCCGCCCGTGGTATGGTTTGGTTGCAATCGTGTCATTACGATTTCGTGAGTCGTGTCTCAACTATAATATATATATATATATATATATATATATATATATATATATATATATATATATATATATATATATATATATATATTATAATATATATATATATATATATATATATATATATATATATATATATGTGTGTGTGTGTGTGTGTGTGTGTGTGTGTGTGTGTGTGCGTGCGTGTGTGTGTGTGTGTGTGTGTATCTTACGGTAGGTATCGGAACTTAAAGTGTATTATATGTCAGAACTAATCCATAATTTGGAGATGAAATGTTAGAGTATTTTTCGTTCCGTGGTGGACCATTCTCAGGACGAACTGAAACATTATATAACATTTCTTCTCCATATTGTGGGTTAGTTGTGACGTGTTCCAGTCACGGCATTGTGAGTTTTAATCTTCACATTACGTATTCACTGTAAAATTCTCAGAATACCAAATATTCGTCACGTAACATCAGACATCCAACACCTGGAAATGTTCGTAATATCTGAATTCTTTCACTCCTAAATCCTAATATTATCAGACATCTTTTAGCTGTAGAGCCTCGTATATTTTATTTATCCGTCTTGTATGTGTGTAGATAAGCCCATAGTATCCTTCAAATTTGGTGCACAATAAATTTAGCAAGTTTTCAAACAGTATCAAGCAACCCATTCTCGCACCACTGGTGATACGTCCAGATTTGAACGTTTATGGGTTACGCTCATCCACCTTATTGCCAGACGTATACGAGTGTGATCATTTTGGCTTATTTGTGGTTGAATATTTTTAGATGAGTTTATGCAACCTTACCAAATCTTAACTCAGAAGCAATTAGCTATCAGCAGATAGCCATGATGGTGACTTCCAAAGCCTCTGCTGTCTGTCTTTCCCATGTACAAGCTAACCTAAAGAAAATAGTATTCGTAAGCTTACAGGAAGCATTTATAAAGTGGCGCTATGAATCTCGTAAGAAAATTAAGGTCGTAAAATGAGGATAGGTTGTAGTAAACACAGGTGGCCTGGAGCACCATTACAACTGTAAACATGATGGTGTTCGTGAGTCTTGCCTCACAATCCAGGAATCCAACAGAACGAATCTGTCGAGTCACAAGCATCCATGTTCTTTATTTTTATTGTTTTTGGAAAAACGAGGCTCTCACTGGGCCTATTTTTTGTACCTTTTGTGTATCCCCTTGCTCTTGCCCTGTCCTCCACACGATGGATATGGAGCGCAGAGTAAACTACCATCCAAAAGCTGGATGGGTATGGAGTTCACAGTAAACTACCATCCACAAGATGGATGTGGGATACACAGTAAGCTTGCCGCTTCGCTGGCGAAACTAGCCGCTTCAGTGGAAAAAACGAGACCACGGTCCCAGTAAAGATGTCTTAAGTGACTCTATCTTGAGTCTTCTTCTTCACTACTTGTCGGTGCCATATAGTATTATATGCAGTTTGTTTTTCATAGTTCTTGTCCAGGTTGAAGCACAGGACCTCAGTTCTGACAACGAGTTTCTGACACGCTTCCGTTTTTAACAGCGTTTGTGTGTGGTCGTGGCTGTGTTTTTACACTTGGTCCGAAGTCTGATACTCTAGTTACCGGGTGTATCATAGATGCTTTACTAACTACTGGGTGTGATACATATACAATTCTAGGATGCTTGTGTTTTTAAAAGGATGAAAAATCTATTTCAGGTACACCAGTGGTTATTTAATTACTGAGCAGGGCAGATCACAAAGACCCGCATTAAGAAACATTTTCCTGACTAAGAAAACACCATTGACTACGTGGGTTAACAAGCGAGTAGGTGTGGAGGTAAGGGGAAGATCTACTATATGCCGGGAAGCGGATTTAAGCTACCAAACTTTGGTACCTGAATAGGAAAAGTGAACAAGAAGACAACGAATTTAGCTTTCAGTGTTTTTGTGTGAATTCCTGCTGTATTTTGTGGGCTGGGTGGGGGTCATAGACTTCCCATTGCCAGCTACGAAGAAGTTAGAATAATTTATTTTATAACTGATGATATGTAAGATATAATTTGTCATCGTTTTCCTTGCGCCGAGACATATCTCTGTTTTGTTCGTTTTGCAGAGAGATTTGTATGATAAATGTTTTGATGAGCTTAACCCCGATGTTACATCCACCATCACAGGGCAGGACTGCTTTGAATTACAAGTTGACTGCTGCTAACTGGGTAAAAAAACAATAGATTTGTCACTGCCAGCGCCCCCTCCACCACTGCTGCCACTACCACCTCCACTACTGCTGTCACCACCACTGCTGGCACTGCTACCACCACTGCTGCCACCACCTCCACCACTGCTGTCATTACCACTGTTGGCACTACTACCACCACTGCTGCTACAACCACCTCTACCACTGCTATCACCACCACCACCACCACTGCTGGCACTACTACCACCACCACCACTTCTGGCACCACTACCACCACTGCTGGCACCACTACCAGCACTGCTACCACGACCACCACTACTGGCACTACCACTATCACCATCACCACTGCTGTCATCACCACCACATGATCACTCTCATCCCCCCATCCCCTCCATCAGCACCAACCCAGGTTACTTGTATGTCACCTGCCGTGTGCATGACTGTCCTAGTGTCATTACGAGAACATAACGAGCCAGGAGGATGACGCAAGGCAGGGGATGCCAGGGATTAGACTTGTTATAATGTTATGTTTGGCACACACTGGTCAGGAACTTTCCATCCACTAAAATACCTCACCACATTTTCACTTATTGTAGTTTAATCTTACACTATACTATATTGTATTTACTTTGTTAATTACTTGGATTGATGTATGATGGAGATGGAAAGGAGGAAGGAAAGAAGAAAAGGGAAGGAATGGATGAGAAGGCAAGGCAAGGAAGGGAAGGGAAGGTTTGCCCTCGGCCGTGCTCGTGATAGGAAAAGAGGGTTTGTTTATCTAAAGCCAGTGGGGGTCGCTGAATTGGCTCGTGGCTCCCTGTCTGCTTCCTCTGCTTGAACGGGGAGTCAGTCTAGTTTATATATTTGTTATAAGTATCTTTTGAACCTCATTAATTTCTGTATAACGTATTTGTTCATACACAGATTTGAACACACCTGACATCTCGCCGAAGGTGTTCACCATCACCGGCGTACTGACTAAACACTTGCAAATGTAAAACCTTCTTTGAGGACTGAGGAATTAAAAAGACATAACCATTTAACATGCTTTACATTGTATATGTCAAGAAAGTCCTCGAGTATGCAGCACCAGCGTGGAGGCTGAGCTCATACTAAGTACATAATAAAGGATTGTATTTATTGAAAAAGAAAAACTTTCATTTTATATATAATATATGATTAAAAGAAAGCCGAGTAACAGTGAGGGAGAAAACATCAAAGTCGTGACCAGCATGATGGTACAACACACGTGACCAGCATGATGGTACAACACACGTGACCAGCATGATGGTACAACACACGTGACCAGCATGATGGTACAACACACGTGACCAGCATGATGGTACAACACACGTGACCAGCATGATGGTACAACACACGTGACCAGCATGATGGTACAACACACATGACCAGCATGATGGTACAACACACGTGACCAGCATGATGGTACAACACACGTGACCAGCATGATGGTACAACACACGTGACCAGCATGATGGTACAACACACGTGACCAGCATGATGGTACAACACACATGACCAGCATGATGGTACAACACACGTGACCAGCATGATGGTACAACACACATGACCAGCATGATGGTACAACACACATGACCAGCATGATGGTACAACACACATGACCAGCATGATGGTACAACACACATGACCAGCATGATGGTACAACACACGTGACCACCATGATGGTACAACACACATGACCAGCATGATGGTACAACACACATGACCAGCATGATGGTACAACACACATGACCAGCATGATGTTACAACACACGTGACCAGCATGATGGTACAACACACGTGACCAGCATGATGGTACAACACACGTGACCAGCATGATGGTACAACACACGTGACCAGCATGATGGTACAACACACATGACCAGCATGATGGTACAACACACATGACCAGCATAATGGTACAACACACGTGACCAGCATGATGGTACAACACACGTGACCAGCATGGTGGTACAACACACATCACCAGCATAATGGTACAACACACATGACCAGCATAATGGTACAACACACAGGACCAGCATGACGGTACAACACACATGACCAGCATAATGGTACAACACACATGACCAGCATGATGGTACAACACACGTGACCAGCATGATGGTACAACACACATGACCAGCATGATGGTACAACACACATGACCAGCATGATGGTACAACACACATGACCAGCATGATGGTACAACACACGTGACCAGCATGATGGTACAACACACATGACCAGCATGATGGTACAACACACATGACCAGCATGATGGTACAACACACGTGACCAGCATGATGGTACAACACACATGACCAGCATGATGGTACAACACACGTGACCAGCATGGTGGTACAACACACATTACCAGCATAATGGTACAACACACATGACCAGCATAATGGTACAACACACAGGACCAGCATGACGGTACAACACACATGACCAGCATAATGGTACAACACACATGACCAGCATGATGGTACAACACACGCGACCAGCATGATGGTACAACACACGTGACCAGCATGATGGTACAACACACGTGACCAACATGATGGTACAACACACGTGGCCAGCATGATGGTACAACACAAGTGGACAGCATGATGGTACAACACACGTGACCAGCATAATGGTACAACACACGTGACCAGCATGAGGGTACAACACACGCGACCAGCATGATGATACAACACACGTGACCAGCATGATGGTACAACACACGTGACCAGCATGATGGTACAACACACGTGACCAGCATAATGGTACAACACACGTGACCAGCATGATGGTACAACACACGTGACCAGCATGATGGTACAACACACGTGACGAGCATGATGGTACAACACACGTGACCAGTATGATGGTACAACACACGTGACCAGCATGATGGTACAACACACATGACCAGCATGATGGTACAACACACGTGACCAGCATGATGGTACAACACATGTGACCAGCATGATGGTACAACACACGTGACCAGCATGATGGTACCACACATGACCAGCATGATGGTACAACACACGTGACCAGCATGATGGTACAACACACTTGACCAGCATGATGGTACAACACACTTGACCAGCATGATGGTGCAGCACACATGACCAGCATGATGGTACAACACACGTGACCAGCATGATGGTACAACACACGTGACCAGCATGATGGTACAACACACGTGACCAGCATGTTGGTATAACACACATGATCAACATGATGGTACAACACATGACCAGCATGATGGTACAACACACGTGACCAGCATGATGGTACAACACATGACTATCATGATGGTACAACACATGACCAGCATGATGGTACAACACATGACCAGCATGATAGTACAACACATGACCAGCATGATGGTACAACACATGACCAGCATGATGGTACAACACATGACTATCATGATGGTACAACACATGACGAGCATGATGGTACAACACGTGACCAGCATGATGGTACAACACATGACCAGCATTATGGTACAACACATGACCAGCATGATGGTACAACACATGACTATCATGATGGTACAACACATGACCAGCATGATGGTACAACACATGACCAGCATGATGGTACAACACATGACCAGCATGATGGTACAACACGTGACCAGCATGATGGTACAACACATGACCAGCATGATGGTACAACACATGACCGGCATTATGGTACAACACATGACCAGCATGATGGTACAACACATGACTATCATGATGGTACAACACATGACCAGCATGATGGTACAACACATGACCAGCATGATGGTACAACACATGACCAGCATTATGGTACAACACATGACCAGCATGATGGTACAACACATGACTATCATGAGGTACAACACATGACCAGCATGATGGTACAACACGTGACCAGCATGATGGTACAACACGTGACCAGCATGATGGTACAACACATGACCAGCATGATGGTACAACACATGACCAGCATGATGGTACAACACATGACCAGCATGATGGTACAACACGTGACCAGCATGATGGTACAATACATGACCAGCATGATGGTACAACACATGACCAGCATGATGGTACAACACATGACTATCATGATGGTACAACACATGACCAGCATGATGGTACAACACATGACCAGCATGATGGTACAACACATGACCAGCATTATGGTACAACACATGACCAGCATGATGGTACAACACATGACTATCATGAGGTACAACACATGACCAGCATGATGGTACAACACGTGACCAGCATGATGGTACAACACGTGACCAGCATGATGGTACAACACATGACCAGCATGATGGTACAACACATGACCAGCATGATGGTACAACACATGACCAGCATGATGGTACAACACGTGACCAGCATGATGGTACAATACATGACCAGCATGATGGTACAACACATGACCAGCATGATGGTACAACACATGACTATCATGATGGTACAACACATGACCAGCATGATGGTACAACACATGACCAGCATGATGGTACAACACATGACCAGCATTATGGTACAACACATGACCAGCATGATGGTACAACACATGACTATCATGAGGTACAACACATGACCAGCATGATGGTACAATACGTGACCAGCATGATGGTACAACACGTGACCAGCATGATGGTACAACACATGACCAGCATGATGGTACAACACATGACCAGTATGATGGTACAACACATGACCAGCATGATGGTACAACACGTGACCAGCATGATGGTACAACACATGACCAGCATGATGGTACAACACATGACCAGCATGATGGTACAACACGTGACCAGCATGATGGTACAACACATGACCAGCATGATGGTACAACACGTGACCAGCATGATGGTACAACACATGACCAGCATGATGGTACAACACATGACCAGCATTATGGTACAACACATGACCAGCATGATGGTACAACACATGACTATCATGATGGTACAACACGTGACCAGCATGATGGTACAACACATGACCAGCATGATGGTACAACACATGACCAGCATGATGGTACAACACATGACCAGCATTATGGTACAACACATGACCAGCATGATGGTACAACACATGACTATCATGAGGTACAACACATGACCAGCATGATGGTACAATACGTGACCAGCATGATGGTACAACACGTGACCAGCATGATGGTACAACACATGACCAGCATGATGGTACAACACATGACCAGTATGATGGTACAACACATGACCAGCATGATGGTACAACACGTGACCAGCATGATGGTACAACACATGACCAGCATGATGGTACAACACATGACCAGCATGATGGTACAACACGTGACCAGCATGATGGTACAACACGTGACCAGTATGATGGTACAACACGTGACCAGCATGATGGTACAACACATGACCAGCATGATGGTACAACACATGACCAGCATGATGGTACAACACATGACCAGCATGATGGTACAACACATGACTATCATGATGGTACAACACATGACGAGTATGATGGTACAACACGTGACCAGCATGATGGTACAACTCTTCACGTTGTTTGTATCTCATAGACCAACATTAAGTGTAATTTTATTCACTGGTATCACGAGACAGATCAACAAACATTGGTGTTGTGTTTAATAAGGTTGGAATATCTCATTTTTCTCTCATTCTTATCCTTTCTTCTCTTCTACCATTCCTAGTCTTTTCTCTTTCCCCCACCCCTTTCCCATTCTTGAACTTTTCTTCCTCTTCTTTCATTCTTTTACTGTGTCTGTTTTCTTGTCTTCTCATACCTTGCCATAAAATAAAGTATAATCTTTCAGAGACATGAAGATACAAAACATAATCTGGTAGACCAGAACTTCAGTATAAAATATTAATAAATCTAGATTTAATTAAGTTGAGAAATACATTGTATCAAATCTCCAGTAAGACAGAAAAATGAGACTAGTTTAGAAAATATATGCATAGGTTAAAAGTTTATGAAGAAAATAATGATTTTTTTTTATATTTTATTTTTGGAGATTTCTCGAATAGTTTGTCGGGGACTTTACGTTTAGGGGAAACCGGTTAGCCGGACTTGAGTCGTGGCGATGGAAGGTACGGTTCCTGGACTCGAAAGGAGGGGTGAGGATGGTGCTGTTCAGAGGGTTTTCCGAACTGTGAACTCATCAAACTTCTGGCAAGACAGTGACAGAGTGAATGACGGTGAATGTGTTTCGTCTTCTTCTAGTTACTCAACCTTGGTGAACAACAGCCAGTGTGTTAAACCACACACACACACACACACACACACACACACACACACACACACACACACACACACACACACACACACACACACACACACACACACACACACACACACACACATGACTTATTAAAGACTAAGTCAACCACAAAGGCATCATACTTAATATTAATTATATGTTGTGCATCGTGAAAGAAGCAGACAGACGTGTTATTTATGTCCAATAGGTTTGTTTTGCTCGTGAGTTATTAACATTGAGGGACTAAGAGTCGTCAGCTCCCTCCTGGACGTCTAACTTTAGGGGGTCCTTGCTGCTGTAACATCATTTCTTAATTTATATTTGCGTGCACGCGTGTGTATATTTATATATATATATATATATATATATATATATATATATATATATATATATATATATATATATATATAAGTAATTTATTATTAATAATATTATAGAATTTTATGTGGTCAAATATTTTTGCTATATAGAGTGACGAAGTTAACACTGAGCTAGTTCACACTATCTCTATATTGTGTTTGCACTATCTTCACGTTATTCTCACACTATCTTTACACCATCATCGTTATTCTTTTTCTCTTCTACCTCATCCTGTCCTAATACCAGCTACTGTCTTCAGTCTCTCCTCACTACACTGTCAACACTCACACTCTCCTCACACTACACTGTCAACACTCACATTCTCCTCACATTGCACTGTCAACACTCACACTCTCCTCACACAACACTGTCTGCACTCACACTCTCCTCACACTACACTGTCAACACTCACACTCTCCTCACACTACACTGTCAGCACTCACACTCTCCTCACACTACACTGTCAACACTCACACTCTCCTCACACTACACTGTCAGCACTCACACTCTCCTCACACTACACTGTCAACACCCACACTCTCCTCACACTACACTGTCAACACTCACACTACACTGTCAGCACTCACACTCTCCTCACACTACACTGTCAACACCCACACTCTCCTCACACTACACTGTCAACACTCACACTACACTGTCAACACTCACACTACACTGTCAGCACTCACACTCTCCTCACACTACACTGTCAACACTCACACTCTCCTCACACTACACTGTCAGCACCCACACTCTCCTCACACTACACTGTCAACACCCACACTCTCTTCACACTACACTGTCAGCACCCACACTCTCCTCACACTACACTGTCAACACACACTCTCGTCACACTACACTGTCAGCACCCACACTCTCCTCACACTGCACTGTCAGCACCCACACTCTCTTCACACTACACTGTCAACACTCACACTCTCCTCACACTACACTGTCAGCACTGACACTCTCCTCACACTACACTGTCAGCACCCACACTCTCCTCACACTACACTGTCAGCACCCACACTCTCCTCACACTACACTGTCAACACCCACACTCTCCTCACACTACACTGTCAGCACCCACACTCTCCTCACACTACACTGTCAGCACCCACACTCTCCTCACACTGCACTGTCAGCACCCACACTCTCCTCACACTACACTGTCAACACCCACACTCTCCTCACACTACACTGTCAACACCCACACTCTCCTCACACTGCACTGTCAGCACCCACACTCTCCTCACACTACACTGTCAACACCCACACTCTCCTCACACTGCACTGTCAGCACCCACACTCTCCTCACACTACACTGTCAACACTCACACTCTCGTCACACTACACTGTCAACACCCACACTCTCCTCACACTACACTGTCAGCACCCAAACTCTCCTCACACTGCACTGTCAGCACCCACACTCTCCTCACACTACACTGTCAACACTCACACTCTCCTCACACTACACTGTCAACACTCACACTCTCCTCACACTACACTGTCAACACTCACACTCTCCTCACACTACACTGTCAGCACTCACACTCTCCTCACACTACACTGTCAACACTCACACTCTCCTCACACTACACTGTCAACACTCACACTCTCCTCACACTACACTGTCAACACTCACACTCTCCTCACACTACACTGTCAGCACCCACACTCTCCTCACACTACACTGTCAACACTCACACTCTCCTCACACTACACTGTCAGCACTCACACTCTCCTCACACTACACTGTCAACACTCACACTCTCCTCACACTACACTGTCAGCACCCACAGTCTCCTCACTCTACACTGTCAACACTCACACTCTCCTCACACTACACTGTCAGCACCCACACTCTCCTCACACTACACTGTCAACACACACTCTCCTCACACTACACTGTCAGCACTCACACTCTCCTCACACTACACTGTCAGCACCCACACTCTCCTCATACTACACTGTCAACACTCACACTCTCCTCACACTACACTGTCAACACTCACACTCTCCTCACACTACACTGTCAACACTCACACTCTCCTCACACTACACTGTCAACACTCACACTCTCCTCACACTACACTGTCAACACTCACACTCTCCTCACACTACACTGTCAGCACTCACACTCTCCTCACACTACACTGTCAGCACTCACACTCTCCTCACACTACACTGTCAACACTCACACTCTCCTCACACTACACTGTCAGCACTCACACTCTCCTCACACTACACTGTCAACACTGACACTCTCCTCACACTACACTGTCAACACTCACACTCTCCTCACACTACACTGAGTGCTGATGCCACCAACGAGACCAAACTCATTGACCGAGTTTATGAAGACATTACATTTAAGCTCTTGTAGAAGGTATAGAGTAGGGGAGTAGCAGGGAGTGGTGACGAGGATAGTGAGTAGTGGAGTAGCAGGGAGTGGTGACGAGGATAGTGAGTAGGGGAGTAGCAGGGAGTGGAGACGAGGATAGTGAGTAGTGGAGTAGCAGGGAGTGGTGACGAGGATAGTGAGTAGGGGAGTAGCAGGGAGTGGTGACGAGGATAGTGAGTAGTGGAGTAGCAGGGAGTGGAGACGAGGATAGTGAGTAGTGGAGTAGCAGGGAGTGGTGACGAGGATAGTGAGTAGTGGAGTAGCAGGGAGTGGTGACGAGGATAGTGAGTAGGGGAGTAGCAGGGAGTGGTGACGAGAATAGTGAGTAGTGGAGTAGCAGGGAGTGTTGACGAGGATAGTGAGTAGGGGAGTAGCAGGGAGTGGTGACGAGGATAGTGAGTAGGGGAGTAGCAGGGAGTGGTGACGAGGATAGTGAGTAGTGGAGTAGCAGGGAGTGTTGACGAGGATAGTGAGTAGGGGAGTAGCAGGGAGTGGTGACGAGGATAGTGAGTAGGGGAGTAGCAGGGAGTGGTGACGAGGATAGTGAGTAGTGGAGTAGCAGGGAGTGGTGACGAGGATAGTGAGTAGTGGAGTAACAGGGAGTGTTGACGAGGATAGTGAGTAGGGGAGTAGCAGGGAGTGGTGACGAGGATAGTGAGTAGTGGAGTAGCAGGGAGTGGAGACGAGGATAGTGAGTAGTGGAGTAGCAGGGAGTGGTGACGAGGATAGTGAGTAGTGGAGTAGCAGGGAGTGGTGACGAGGATAGTGAGTAGGGGAGTAGCAGGGAGTGGTGACGAGGATAGTGAGTAGTGGAGTAGCAGGGAGTGGTGACGAGGATAGTGAGTAGTGGAGTAGCAGGGAGTGGTGACGAGGATAGTGAGTAGTGGAGTAGCAGGGAGTGGTGACGAGGATAGTGAGTAGTGGAGTAGCAGGGAGTGGAGACGAGGATAGTGAGTAGTGGAGTAGCAGGGAGTGGTGACGAGGATAGTGAGTAGTGGAGTAGCAGGGAGTGGTGACGAGGATAGTGAGTAGTGGAGTAGCAGGGAGTGGAGACGAGGATAGTGAGTAGTGGAGTAGCAGGGAGTGGTGACGAGGATAGTGAGTAGGGGAGTAGCAGGGAGTGGAGAGGAGGATAGTGAGTAGTGGAGTAGCAGGGAGTGGAGACGAGGATAGTGAGTAGTGGAGTAGCAGGGAGTGGAGACGAGGATAGTGAGTAGTGGAGTAGCAGGGAGTGGTGACGAGGATAGTGAGTAGTGGAGTAGCAGGGAGTGGAGACGAGGATAGTGAGTAGTGGAGTAGCAGGGAGTGGTGACGAGGATAGTGAGTAGTGGAGTAGCAGGGAGTGGAGACGAGGATAGTGAGTAGGGAAGTAGCAGGGAGTGGAGACGAGGTTAGTGAGTAGTGGAGTAGCAGGGAGTGGTGACGAGGATAGTGAGTAGGGAAGTAGCAGGGAGTGGAGACGAGGATAGTGAGTAGTGGAGTAGCAGGGAGTGGAGACGAGGATAGTGAGTAGTGGAGTAGCAGGGAGTGGTGACGAGGATAGTGAGTAGTGGAGTAGCAGGGAGTGGAGACGAGGATAGTGAGTAGGGAAGTAGCAGGGAGTGGAGACGAGGTTAGTGAGTAGTGGAGTAGCAGGGAGTGGTGACGAGGATAGTGAGTAGGGAAGTAGCAGGGAGTGGAGACGAGGATAGTGAGTAGTGGAGTAGCAGGGAGTGGAGACGAGGATAGTGAGTAGGGAAGTAGCAGGGAGTGGAGACGAGGATAGTGAGTAGTGGAGTAGCAGGGAGTGGAGACGAGGATAGTGAGTAGTGGAGTAGCAGGGAGTGGAGACGAGGATAGTGAGTAGGGAAGTAGCAGGGAGTGGAGACGAGGATAGTGAGTAGTGGAGTAGCAGGGAGTGGAGACGAGGATAGTGAGTAGTGGAGTAGCAGGGAGTGGAGACGAGGATAGTGAGTAGGGAAGTAGCAGGGAGTGGAGACGAGGATAGTGAGTAGTGGAGTAGCAGGGAGTGGTGACGAGGATAGTGAGTAGGGAAGTAGCAGGGAGTGGAGACGAGGATAGTGAGTAGGGGAGTAGCAGGGAGTGGTGACGAGGATAGTGAGTAGGGGAGTAGCAGGGAGGGGAGACGCGGATAGTGAGTAGGGGAGTAGCAGGGAGTGAAGACGAGGATAGTAGTAGTGGAGTAGCAGGGAGTGGAGACTAGGATAGTGAGTAGGGGAGTAGCAGGGAGTGGAGACGAGGATAGTGAGTAGTGGAGTAGCAGGGAGTGGTGACGAGGATAGTGAGTAGGGGAGTAGCAGGGAGTGGTGACGAGGATAGTGAGTAGTGGAGTAGCAGGGAGTGGAGACGAGGATAGTAAGTAGGGGAGTAGCAGGAAGTGGAGGCGAGGATAGTGAGTAGGGGAGTAGCAGGGAGTGGAGACGAGGATAGTGAGTAGGGGAGTAGCAGGGAGTGGAAACGAGGATAGTGAGTAGTGGAGTAGCAGGGAGTGGAAACGAGGATAGTGAGTAGGGGAGTAGCAGGGAGTGGTGACGAGGATAGTGAGTAGGGGAGTAGCAGGGAGTGGAGACGAGGATAGTGAGTAGGGGAGTAGCAGGGAGTGGTGACGGGGATAGTGAGTAGGGGAGTAGCAGGGAGTGGAGACGAGGATAGTGAGTAAGGGAGTAGCAGGGAGTGGTGACGAGGATAGTGAGTAGGGGAGTAGCAGGGAGTGAAGACGAGGATAGTGAGTAGTGGAGTAGCAGGGAGTGGAGACGAGGATAGTGAGTAGGGGAGTAGCAGGGAGTGGAGACGAGGATAGTGAGTAGTGGAGTAACAGGGAGTGGTGACGAGGATAGTGAGTAGGGGAGTAGCAGGGAGTGGTGACGAGGATAGTGAGTAGGGGAGTAGCAGGGAGTGGAGACGAGGATAGTAAGTAGGGGAGTAGCAGGGAGTGGGGACGAGGATAGTGAGTAGGGGAGTAGCAGGGAGTGGAGACGAGGATAGTGAGTAGGGGAGTAGCAGGGAGTGGAGACAAGGATAGTAAGTAGTGGAGTAGCAGGGAGTGGTGACGAGGATAGTGAGTAGGGGAGTAGCAGGGAGTGGAGACGAGGATAGTGAGTAGGGGATTAGCAGGGAGTGGAGACGAGGATAGTAAGTATGGGAGGGAGAAGAGACGAGGATAGTGAGTAGGGTAGTAGTAGGGAGTGGATACGAGGATAGTAAGTAGGGGAGGGAGAAGAGACGAGGATAGTGAGTAGGGGAGTAGCAGGGAGTGGTGACGAGGATAGTGAGTAGGGGAATAGCAGGGAGTGGTGACGAGGATAGTGATTAGGGGGGGAAGAAGAGACGAGGATAGTGAATAGGGGAGTAGCAGGGAGTGGAGACGAGGATAGTAAGTAGGGGAGTAGTAGGGAGTGAAGACGAGGATAGTAAGTAGGGGAGGGAGAAGAGACGAGGATAGTGAGTAGGGGAGTAGCAGGGAGTGGAGACGAGGATAGTGAGTAGGGGAGTAGCAGGGAGTGGAGACGAGGATAGTGAGTAGGGGAGTAGCAGGGAGTGGAGATGAGGATAGTGAGTAGTGGAGTAACAGGGAGTGTTGACGAGGATAGTGAGTAGGGGAGTAGCAGGGAGTGGTGACGAGGATAGTGAGTAGGGGAGTAGCAGAGAGAGGAGACGAGGATAGTAAGTAGGGGAGTAGCAGGGAGTGGAGACGAGGATAGTGAGTAGTGGAGTAACAGGGAGTGTTGACGAGGATAGTGAGTAGGGGAGTAGCAGGGAGTGGTGACGAGGATAGTGAGTAGGGGAGTAGCAGATAGTGGAGACGAGGATAGTAAGTAGGGGAGTAGCAGGGAGTGGAAACGAGGATAGTAAGTAGGGGAGTAGCAGGAAGTGGAGACGAGGATAGTGAGTAGGGGAGTAGCAGGGAGTGGAGACGAGGATAGTGAGTAGGGGAGTAGCAGGGAGTGGAAACGAGGATAGTAAGTAGGGGAGTAGCAGGGAGTGGAAACGAGGATAGTAAGTAGGGGAGTAGCAGGGAATGGTGACGAGGATAGTGAGTAGCGGGGGAGAAGAGATGAGGATAGTGAGTAGGGGAGTAGCAGGGAGTGGATACGAGGATAGTAAGTAGGGGAGGGAGAAGAGACGAGGATAGTGAGTAGGGGAGTAGCAGGGAGTGGTGACGAGGATAGTGAGTAGGGGGGGAGAAGAGACGAGGATAGTGAATAGGGGAGTAGCAGGGAGTGGAGGCGAGGATAGTAAGTAGGGGAGTAGTAGGGAGTGAAGGCGAGGATAGTAAGTAGGGGAGGGAGAAGAGACGAGGATAGTGAGTAGGGGAGTAGCAGGGAGTGGAGACGAGGATAGTGAGTAGGGGAGTAGCAGGGAGTGGAGACGAACATAGTAAGTAGGGGAGGGAGAAGATACGAGGATACTGAGTAGGGGAGTAGCAGGGAGTGGAGACGAACATAGTAAGTAGGGGAGGGAGAAGATACGAGGATACTGAGTAGGGGAGTAGCAGGGAGTGGAGACGAACATAGTAAGTAGGGGAGGGAGAAGATACGAGGATACTGAGTAGGGGAGTAGCAGGGAGTGGAGACGAACATAGTAAGTAGGGGAGGGAGAAGATACGAGGATACTGAGTAGGGGAGTAGCAGGGAGTGGAGACGAACATAGTAAGTAGGGGAGGGAGAAGATACGAGGATACTGAGTAGGGGAGTAGCAGGGAGTGGAGACGAGGATAGTAAGTAGGGGAGGGAGGAGAGACGAGGATAGTGAGTAGGGGAGTAGCAGGGAGTGGAGACGAGGATAGTAAGTAGGGGAGGGAGAAGAGACGAGGATAATGAGTAGGGGAGTAGCAGGGAATGGTGGGAAGGGACAAGGGAGGAAGAGAATGCTATGAAAATGAGTAAAGAGTGAAAGGAGAGAGAATTGAGGGTGAGGAGGGAGAAAGAGAGAATAGTCGAAAGATGGAGAGAGAGAGAGAGAGAATGGAAGGAGGGAGGGAGAGTTTATTATAAAGGAAAGTGAAAAGAAATAGTGGAGAGAGAAGAGGAGGGGAAGAGAGAGAGAGAGAAGGGGAGGAGGGAGAGAGATTGAAGGGAGCGAGGGAGAGAGAGTGAAGGGAGAGAGTGAGAGAGAGTGAAGGGAGCGAGGGAGAGAGAGTGAAGGAGAGGAGGGAGAGAGAGTGAAGGGAGCGAGGGAGAGTGAATGTGAGGGAGCGTTCTAGAGGGAGGGAGAGAGAGGAAATTTAATTGAATTGAAATTTTTCCAGCGAAGCGAATAGTTTATTGTGTACCCTATATTCATGGTGTGTAGGGCAGCACCATGGTATATTCATGGTGTGTAGGGCAGCACCATGGTATATTTATGGTGTGTAGGGCAGCACCATGGTATATTCATGGTGTGTAGGGCAGCACCATGGTATATTCATGGTGTGTAGGGCAGCACCATGGTATATTCATGGTGTGTAGGGCAGCACCATGGTATATTCATGGTGTGTAGGGCAGCACCATGGTATATTCATGGTGTGTAGGGCAGCACCATGGTATATTCATGGTGTGTAGGGCAGCACCATGGTATATTCATGGTGTGTAGGGCAGCACCATGGTATATTCATGGTGTGTAGGGCAGCACCATGGTATATTCATGGTGTGTAGGGCAGCACCATGGTATATTTATGGTGTGCAGGGCAGCACCATGGTATATTCATGGTGTGTAGGGCAGCACCATGGTATATTCATGGTGTGTAGGGCAGCACCATGGTATATTTATGGTGTGTAGGGCAGCACCATGGTATATTCATGGTGTGTAGGGCAGCACCATGGTATATTCATGGTGTGTAGGGCAGCACCATGGTATATTCATGGTGTGTAGGGCAGCACCATGGTATATTCATGGTGTGTAGGGCAGCACCATGGTATATTCATGGTTTGTAGGGCAGCACCATGGTATATTCATGGTGTGTAGGGCAGCACCATGGTATATTCATGGTGTGTAGGGCAGCACCATGGTATATTCATGGTGTGTAGGGCAGCGCCATGGTATATTCATGGTGTGTAGGGCAGCGCCATGGTATATTCATGGTGTGTAGGGCAGCGCCATGGTATATTCATGGTGTGTAGGGCAGCACCATGGTATATTCATGGTGTGTAGGGCAGAACCATGGTATATTCAGTGTGTAGGGCAGCGCCATGGTATATTCGTGGTGTGTAGGGCAGCACCACGGTATATTCATGGTGTATAGGGCAGCACCATGGTATATTCATGATGTGTAGGGCAGCACCATGGTATATTCATGGTGTGTAGGGCAGCGCCATGGTATATTCATGGTGTGTAGGGTAGCACCATGGTATATTCATGGTGTATAGGGCAGCGCCATGGTATATTCATAGTGTATAGGGCAGTGCCAGGGTATATTCATGGTGTGTAGGGCAGCACCTTGGTATATTTATGGTGTTTAGGGTAATACCATGGTATATTCATGGTGTAGAGGGTAGCACCATGGTATATTCATGGTGTAGAGGGCAGTGAAAGGTATATTCATGGTTTATAGGGCAGCACCATGGTATATTTATGGTGTATAGGGCAGCACCATGGTATATTCATGATGTGTAGGGCAGCACCATGGTATATTCATGGTGTGTAGGGCAGCGCCATGGTATATTCATGGTGTGTAGGGCAGCGCCATGGTATATTCATGGTGTGTAGGGCAGCACCATGGTATATTCATGGTGTGTAGGGCAGCACCATGGTATATTTATGGTGTGTAGGGCAGCACCATGGTATATGGATATACAAAGGTCTAGGAAGTAGACACTGAAAGTGCTCACCAGAGTATACCTGATAGCATTTACAGTATATATTGTCATATATACAGATATACCTTATCTTTTGCAGACAAATTTAGAATTATAGCTCAAAATTTCTAGAATCACGTTGTTTCACTGAGATAGCTTAATACATATATCAAATAGATTTACGTATTGTCTTTCTCGTAAGTTAACTTCAATCATAAACAGAGGGTTTAGCATGTAAAATAAAATCACACACACACACACACACACACATTAGATGAGTACACACACACACACACACACACACACACACACACACACACACACACACACACACACACACACACGAACAGACATACACACACACGCACGCACATACAACAGGCCTAGTGTCTAATCGACATGTGCCTAGGACAAAATAGTAACTAACCCCCCCCCTACACACACACACACACACACACACACACACACACACACACACACACACATATATATATATATATATATATATATATATATATATATATATATATATATATATATATATATATATATATATATATTAGAGGTAAGTCAGAATGTAGAATTGCGGATGAGCAAGGAGGTTTCAGAGTGGGTAGGGGATGTGTAGATCAAGTGTTTACATTGAAGCATATATGTGAACAGTATTTAGGTAAAGGTAGGGAAGTTTTTATTGCATTTATGGATTTAGGAAAGGCATATGATAGAGTGGATGGGGAAGCAATGTGGCAGATGTTGCAAGTATATGGAATAGGTGGTAAGTTACTAAATGCTGTAAAGAGTTTTTATGAGGATAGTGAGGCGCAGGTTAGGGTGTGTAAAAGAGAGGGAGACTATTTCCCGGTAAAAGTAGGTCTTAGACAGGGATGTGTAATGTCACCATGGTTGTTTAATATATTTATAGATGGGGTTGTAAAAGAAGTAAATGCTAGGGTGTTCGGGAGAGGGGTGGGATTAAATTATGGGGAATTAAATATAAAATGGGAAGTGACACAGTTACTTTTTGCTGATGATACTGTGCTTATGGGAGGTTCTAAAGGAAAATTGCAAAGGTTAGTGGACGAATTTGGGAGTGTGTGTAAAGGTAGAAAGTTGAAAGTGAACATAGAAAAGAGTAAGGTGATGAGAGTATCAAATGATTTAGATAAAGAAAAATTGGATATCAAATTGGGGAGGAGGAGTATGAAAGAAGTGAATGTTTTCAGATATTTGGGAGTTGACTTGTCAGCGGATGGATTTATGAAGGATGAGGCTAATCATAGAAATGATGAAGGAATAAAGGTGAGTGGTGCATTGAGGTATGTGTGGAGGCAAAAAATGTTATCTATGGAGGCAAAGAAGGGAATGTATGAAAGTATAGTAATACCAACACTCTTATATGGGTGTGAAGCTTGTGTTGTGAATGCTGCAGCGAGGAGGTGGTTGGAGGCAGTGGAGATGTCCTGTCTAAGGGCAATGTGTGGTGTAAATATTATGCAGAAAATTAGGAGTGTGGAAATTAGGAGAAGGTGTGGAGTTAATAAAAGTATTAGTCTGAGGGCTGAAGAGGGTTTGTTGAGGTGGTTTGGTCATTTAGAGAGAATGGATGAAAGTAGAATGACATGGAGAGCGTATAAATCTGTAGGGAAAGGAAGGCGGGGTAGGGGTCGTCCTCGAAAAGGTTGGAGTGAGGGGGTAAAGGAGGTGTTGTGGGCGAGAGGCTTGGACTTCCAGCAAACGTGCGTGAGCGTGTTAGATAATGAATGGAGACAAATGGTATTTGGGACCTGACGAGCTGTTGGAGTGTGAGCAGGGTAATATTTAGTGAAGGGATTCAGGGAAACCGGTTATTTTGTATAACCGGATTTGAGTCCTGGAAATGGGAAGTACAATGCCTGCACTCTAAAGGAGGAGTTTAAGATATAAGCAGTTTGGAGAGATGTATTGTGTATTTTTATACGTATATACTTCTAAACTGTTGTGTTCTGAGAACCTCTTCAAAAACAGTGATTATGTGTGAGTGAGGTGAAAGTGTTGAATGATGAAAGTATTTTGTTTTTGGGGATTTTCATTCTTCTTGGGCCACCCTGCCTCGGTGGGAGACGCCCGACATGTTGAAAAAAAAATACATTATATATATATATATATATATATATATATATATATATATGGTGGAGAGCGTTCAGAAACAGACGCAGGTAAACACGCTAGGAAACGAATGAAGTTTTTTAAGATGAGGTTGAATTATGAAGCCTGTGGTTACCTCGCTGACTCCAAACCCACCAGTGACCAGCCCAGCCGCTGCCTACACACAAACGCCAGAGTTTTATTTGCAAGTTCCGTGACTTCGTAGTGGCGACGATCACGGAGAAGCGACCACGATGATATAAATAATGACCACAGAAGACCTTAATCAGGTGTAATTGGTAGCGCTATGGCCCAATAACAAGTAGTTAAATAAGATGTTATTGCTTTTGAGCTCTACGCTTTCCCAGACTGAAGAAATCATATTTTGTCTTGTATTATCCGCCGTTGTTTTAATTTTTTTTTGTTGTACTGTAAGAGATGACATTACCTTGACGTGATGGTCGGCAGTCAGCGCATCTCTGTGGACAATGTTGATAGCTCGCTTGGCCCCGTTCCTCAATGACAAGCAGTCACGCTAAGACGGGAGGCAGGGAACCAGAGAGCGAGAGAGAGAGAGAGAGAGAGAGAGAGAGAGAGAGAGAGAGAGAGAGAGAGAGAGAGAGAGAGAGAGAGAGAGAGAGTAATAATATGTTAGGTAAAAGGACACATGTGCCACTAATGCGACATTTTATTGTTGTAACGTTTCGCTCAGCTCCTGGAGGAACGCTGCCACAGTAAAATGTCACACTAGTTACTCACGTGTCCTTTTAGCTAACAGAGAGAGAGAGAGAGAGAGAGAGACCTGCTATTCAAATCGTTCATAAATGCTTAATAACTTTCCCCGTTGTCAGACACACATAAACTTAATACGCATTAATACCTTTTATTGACTTTGTGCCCAGGCTGAGGGATGACTGACAGCTGGACGTCTCTTTCTGAACGTTCTCTACAGCTTTCCTTTATTCCATTAACGTTAATATGACAGGAGTTGAAAATGATGTAATGTTACCAAGGGACCAAAGCCATCCCAGCCAATAACATTCATTTAATATTGCGGTAACTGCTTGTTAGCTGCCTCTAAATTGGTCTATTAGAAGTGAAATAAAATACCACTGCATTTGCTCCTGATTTTGTCTTTTTATTGGCAAAAGTAAAATATAAACAAAAGAGGTTTTTGAAATGGCTTTGTTTCTGTCAGTTGTTGTTGTTGGTAAGGTAAATTGTGTCGTCTCTTGTAGGATGGAAGGTGTTATAGATAAGTGTGACATGGAGACTTGTTGCACAGCTTCAATGCTTTGTCGTAGACGACGTTTCTTTCTGTGTAGACCTTTATCCAGAGCGAAATGTGAGTTCTGCACCAAGTGTCTCTCAGCCATAAAACCTTACCAATGTACTGTACTGTCACCACTGTACTATACTGTCACCACTGTAATATGCTGTCAACACTGTACTATACTGTCACCACTGTACTATACTGTCACCACTGTACTGTACTATACTGTCACCACTGTACTATACTGTCACCACTGTACTATACTGTCACCACTGTACTATGCTGTCACCACTGTACTATACTGTCACCACTGTACTATACTGTCACCACTGTACTATACTGTCACCACTGTACTATACTGTCACCACTGTACTATGCTGTCACCACTGTACTATACTGTCCTGTACTATACTGTCACCGCTGTAATATGCTGTCAACACTGTGCTATGCTGTCACCACTGTACTATACTGTCACCACTGTACTATACCTGGAGGTTATTCCGGGGATCAACGCCCCCGCGGCCCGGTCCATGACCAGGCCTCCCGATGGATCAGGGCCTGATCAACTAGGCTGTTACTGCTGACCGCACGCAGTCCAACGTACGAGCCACAGCCCGGCTGATCCGGCACTGACTTTAGGTATCTGTCCAGCTCTCTCTTGAAGGCAGCCAGGGGTTTATTGGCAATTCCCCTAATGCTTGATGGGAGGCTGTTGAACAGTTTTGGGCCCCGGACACTTATGGTGTTTTCCCTTAGTGTACCAATGGCGCCTCTACTTTTTATTGGCGGCATTTTGCATCGCCTGCCCAGTCTTTTACTTTCGTAGGGAGTGATTTCTGTGTGCAGATTTGGGACCATTCCCTCCAAGATTTTCCAAGTGTAGATTATGATATATCTCTCCCTCCTGCGTTCCAACGAGTACAAGTCAAGTGCTTCCAAGCGTTCCCAGTAGTTAAGGTGCTTGACAGAACTTATACGTGCAGTAAAGGATCTCTGTACACTCTCTAGATCTGCGATTTCACCTGCTTTGAATGGAGATGTTAATGTACAGCAGTATTCCAGCCTAGAGAGAACAAGTGATTTGAAAAGGATCATCATGGGCTTGGCATCTCTCGTTTTGAAAGTTCTCATTATCCATCCTATCATTTTCTTTGCACGTGCGATCGTGGCACTGTTGTGATCCTTGAAAGTGAGATCCTCAGACATTACTACTCCCAGGTCCCTTACATTATTTTTCCGCTCTATTGTATGGCCGGAGTCAGTAGTATACTCTGTTCTAGTTATTATCTCCTCCAGTTTTCCATAACGGAGTAGTTGGAATTTGTCCTCATTGAACATCATATTGTTTACCGTTGCCCACTGGAAAACTTTGTTTATATCTTCTTGGAGGTTAACCGCGTCCTCAGCAGATGACAGCCTCATGCAGATCCTAGTATCATCCGCAAAGGATGATACGGTGCTGTGGTGTATATCTCTGTCTGTGTCTGATATGAGGATAAGGAATAAGATGGGGGCGAGTACTGTGCCTTGTCGAACAGAGCTCTTCACTATGGCAGCCTCCGATTTAACTCTGTTGACCACTACTCTTTGTGTTCGATTTGTTAGGAAGTTGAAGATCCATCTCCCCACTTTCCCAGTTATTCCTTTAGCACGTATTTTATGGGCTATTACGCCATGATCGCATTTGTCAAATGCTTTTGCAAAGTCTGTGTATATTACATCTGTATTCTGATTTTCTTCCAGTGCATCCAAGGCCATGTCATAGTGATCCAGTAGTTGTGAGAGGCAGGAGCGACCTGCCCTGAACCCATGTTGTCCTGGATTGTGCAGATTTTGGGAATCCAGGTGATTTGCAATCCTGCTTCTTAGCACTCTTTCAAAGATTTTTATGATGTAGTTCTTAGCTAATGCTTTGCTGCCACCTTTATGGAGTGGGGCTATATCCATTGTTTTAAGTGACTGTGGAATTTCACCCATGTCCAAGCTCCTCCTCCATAGTGTACTTA
>NC_091347.1:23355534-23370534 GCF_038502225.1 Cherax quadricarinatus | reverse complement strand
CATGAGGTGCTCAACATGAGGTGCTCAACATGAGGTGCTCAACATGAAGTTCTCAACATGAAGTTCTCACCTTGAAGTGCTCCGCATGAGGTGCTCAACATGAGGTGCTCAACATGAAGTTCTCAACATGAGGTGCTCAGAATGAGGTGCTCAGAATGAGGTGCTCAACATGAAGTTCTCAACATGAGGTGCTCAACATGAGGTGCTCATCATGAGGTGCTCAACATGAGGTGCTCAACATGAGGTGCTCAGAATGAGGTTCTCAACATGAGGTGCTCAACATGAGATGCTCATCATGAGATGCTCAACATGAGGTGCTCAACATGAGGTGCTCAGAATGAGGTGCTCCGCATGAGGTGCTCAGAATGAGGTTCTCAACATGAGGCTCTCAGCATGAGGTGCTCAACATGAGGTGCTCAACATGAGGTGCTCAACATGAGGTGCTCAGCATGAAGTTCTCAACATGAGGTTCTCAACATGAGGTGCTCAGCATGAGGCTCTCAACATGAGGTGCTCAACATGAGGTGCTCAGAATAAGGTTCTCAGCATGAGGCTCTCAACATGAGGCTCTCAACATGAGGTGCTCAACATGAGGTGCTCAACATGAGGTGCTCAGCATGAGGTGCTCAGCATGAGGTGCTCAGCATGAGGCTCTCAACATGAGGTGCTCAGCATGAGGTGCTCAGCATGAGGTGCTCAGCATGAGGTGCTAAGCATGAGGCTCTCAACATGAGGTGCTCAACATGAGGTGCTCATCATGAGGTGCTCAACATGAGGTGCTCAACATGAAGTTCTCAACATGAGGTGCTCAACATGAGATGTTCAACATGAGGTGCTCAGCATGAGGTGCTCAACATGAGGTGCTCAACATGAGATGTTCAACATGAGGTGCTCAACATGAGATGTTCAACATGTTCTCAACATGAGGTGCTCAGCATGAGGTGCTCAACATGAGGTGCTCAGCATGAGGTGCTCAACATGAAGTGGTCAGCATGAGGTGCTCAACATGAAGTGGTCAGCATGATGTTCTCAACATGAGATGTTCAACATGAGGTGCTCAACATGAGGTGCTCAGCATGAGGTGCTCAGCATGAGGCTCTCAACATGAGGCTCTCAACATGAGGTGCTCAACATGAGGTGCTCAACATGAGGTGCTCAACATGAGGTGCTCAGCATGAGGTGCTCAGCATGAGGTGCTCAGCATGAGGCTCTCAACATGAGGTGCTCAACATGAGGTGCTCATCATGAGGTGCTCAACATGAGGTGCTCAACATGAAGTTCTCAACATGAGGTGCTCAACATGAGATGTTCAACATGAGGTGCTCAGCATGAGGTGCTCAACATGAGGTGCTCAACATGAGATGTTCAACATGAGGTGCTCAACATGAGGTGCTCAACATGAGGTGCTCAACATGAGGTGCTCAACATGAGGTGCTCAGCATGAGGTGCTCAACATGAGGTGCTCAGCATGAGGTGCTCAACATGAAGTGGTCAGCATGAGGTGCTCAACATGAAGTGGTCAGCATGATGTTCTCAACATGAGATGTTCAACATGAGGTGCTCAACATGAGGTGCTCAGCATGAGGTGCTCAACATGAGGTGCTCAGCATGAGGTGCTCATCATGAGGTGCTCAACATGAAGTTCTCAACATGAGATGTTCAACATGAGGTGCTCAACATGAGGTGCTCAACATGAGGTGCTCAACATGAGATGTTCAACATGAGGTGCTCAACATGAGGTGCTCAACATGAGGTGCTCAACATGAGATGTTCAACATGAGGTGCTCAACATGAGGTGCTCAACATGAGGTGCTCAACATGAGATGTTCAACATGATGTTCTCAACATGAGGTGCTCAGCATGAGGTGCTCAACATGAGGTGCTCAGCATGAGGTGCTCAACATGAAGTGGTCAGCATGAGGTGCTCAACATGAAGTGGTCAGCATGATGTTCTCAACATGAGATGTTCAACATGAGGTGCTCAACTTGAGGTGTTCAGCACGAGGTGCTCAACATGAGGTGCTCAGCATGAGGTGTTCAACATGAAGTGGTCAGCATGAGGTGCTCAGCATGAGGTGCTCAACATGAGGTGCTCAACACGAGGTGCTCAACACGAGGTGCTCAACATGAGG
This sequence comes from Cherax quadricarinatus, assembly GCF_038502225.1. Lineage (NCBI taxonomy): Eukaryota > Metazoa > Arthropoda > Malacostraca > Decapoda > Parastacidae > Cherax > Cherax quadricarinatus. The sequence goes on along the minus strand of NC_091347.1, from coordinate 23,368,402 downwards.
TGCTCAACATGAGGTGTGGGATAAAGTAGTTGCTTCGGCGGTATAACAAAACGAAATAAATTACAGGTGCCAGGTGTTCATTACAGGAAGTTCAGCCACAGGTTTGTCAGGCGAGGGTGCCACAGTGCCACAGTGGCACAGTGGGGGAGGAAGACAGAGTAAAGAAGTGACAAATATGGGAAGATAGTAGGAGGGTCGGGGAGGGACATGTGAGAGAGGGGTGTTTAGGAATGGAGGAGGCAGAAAGGGACGCAGCCGGAAAGGGAGAGAAAATAGGGATAAGGGCAGACACGAAGATTAAATAATGGAATAATCGTAAAGTCTAAGAAACTGGAAATTATGTTTTAACATACGTAGGAATTTTACGGTAAATTTACAGTATATTTTTAATGAAAAAAATTATTTATTCTGAAAACAAAAACTGTATTGGGCTTAATTTATTAATTTCCTTGGGATTATTATTATTATTATTATTATTATTATTATTATTATTATTATTATTATTATTATTATTATTATTTTTATGCACACAGATATTTTTTACCCAACACCTGACTATGTAGTCAGGTGTTAGACTTTATTTCACATGGGACAAGATTGTTTCCTTACTCAGAATATGACGTTCCAAAAGAAATTAGTTTTTTAGAAAATGTCTGTGACTTACAGCGGTGGGCTAACACACGTGGTTGTTTTTACTGCTAGGTGTGGCAGGGGCAGCAGGGGTGTAAGAAAACTTGCCTATATATTTCTCCCTGCCAGGGTATCGTACTCAGGGCCTCGCGGTTGTGAGTCGAATGTTCTCACCAGCGAACTACGTGGCACCCCAATTTTCTTGTTGATGGTGGCGAAGGAGGAAGCTTCCGGAAGCCTCTGAACTAAGCTCTAAGCTCCAGGGTTCCATAAACTTTACAGATTTAAGGTGGTTCTCAGAGGGTGTCACTTGCGACTCCGCCCTGCTTAACGACACAGTTAAACACAAGACAACCACTAAAACCCGCCATTATTTTCAAATTGCAGCAATTTACAAGGAAAAGATTATTTATAAATGTAAAAAAAAAGAATCTGTTGAGAAGACGCAGATGTGTAGCAATTTTTTTTTAGTGTGACAACATCCACTTCATAAAGTCAAGTCATTGAGAGAATGAACTGAAAACTTCTATTAACAATTTTATGTACAATCACAGTTGCCTTGATCTGTATAACATTTTATGTAGTTTGGAGACGTACTATGAGTATAAGTTATTGTATGTGTGGCAGGTTGGTGTACCAACTCTTAGAGAAGACACACAGTGAATCTGAACGTGGTATACAATACCGACAGGTTGATGAGACACATGTGTAACAGTTAGGTGTCTTCGGAATAAAAATACCTAACTGTTGCAGATATGTGTTATCAAGAAACACAGTGTGCAGTGTGTGTGAAGCAGGATAAACACTCCCACGCTATATCCTAGAATGCAGTACCAATATAGAACTTGCACAATATTTATGAATTACGTGAGCACTTTGTAACAATGATTGACGGTCTTTACAAAAATATGCAGTAACTGCTACAATTCGATGATTATTCTTTAAGGTGGTAATACCTGGATATTGCAGCAGTCAAGGAAACGTTAATATCGCTGTTTCTTCCTTCATATTTTGCTGCTAACGTATTCTACATGACAGTTACACAATGGTCACAAAAGCTAACTGCTTCATTGTTCTATTCCATTACACAGTATGTGGTTCATACGCAGTTATAATTTGTTAGCTAGAGTTGGGAATCTTCTTCATTAGGGCATTGAAGGAATTGTAAAGTATTTTTTTTTATTTAAAATATACAGTATACATGCATATTACACATCGACGTAATCACAATACATGAAATATTTATAAGAAAACATCCTTATAACTAACGGTTGCAGCCTAGCTGCGGTTACCATCATTCTGGGAATTACCATATCTGGATAAAATGGAAAAAAAAATGTAAATGTGGCCACCAAAAGCTAAGTGCCAATAATACATTGTTTTTAGTGCGGGCATCCCACCCCACTAAGTCATTGGTTACTGGTTGTCTAGGCCCCATAAGACCACAAACACCACTGAGAGTCATCATATTACGAAGACCTGTGTCAGCAACCATTTCCCCTTACGAAATGAGTTTCATCACCAGTTTAATAAACAGTTCTATATACATTCTCAATGCTTCGTGTTTATTCTTGTCACGTGTTTGCTCCATCAGTATGTGTCAACTCGATACAGAGACGTACTGTTGCCTGTAATGAAGAAAACACGAGTACAGAACAACCTTTTAGTGTGACAGTTTCGCTCTTTAAATTATTATTATATTCCTTGGTGAGCGCTAAACGCTTGAGGATCATATAGCGCCTATGTGAATGATATTCAATCAGATTTGATTCCATATAGAAGTATTTGTTATTGATACTTAATATACATTGTGAGCAGCTCTCGGATATTTTGCACCACCAGTCATCCAAAGCTCACTACGTAGAGGTGAGTGATCTTCCAGTTCCTTCGCTGTGTAATGCTTTATTAAGTCAAGATCAAGTTCTACACAGAGCAAAATTGTCACGTGCTTTAAAATCCAGCCTAGTTGATCAGGCCCTGATCCACCGGGAGGCCTGGTCGAGGACCGGGCCGCGGGGGCGTTGATCCCCGGAATACCCTCCAGGTAGACACAAATCCCTACCAGCACACAGACAGCTTTCAAGTATATGGAGATAATAGAGGACGGGGCTCCTCTGGACAGATGGCAACACCTGTGTAAGTACACAGGCAACACTTGGTGCTCGTTTCTCACCGAAAAAGACTAAATATTTCCCAGGCTTCTCAAGACAGGCACAGGGTAATGGGACTATTAATTATTCTGTCTTAGGGGATATATGAGGGGGGGAACTAAAGTGTTTTTCCCAGACATTACCTGGTTATTGTAGTTGTGTTGGTGAGTGAGTGTTGCTGAGTGTTGGTGAGTGAGTGTTGCTGAGTGGGGGAGGTGTGTTGGTAAGGGTTGTAGGTGTGTGCGTATGTTTGTTGTGTGTTTGTGTGTGTGTGTGTGTGTGGTGTGTGTTGTGTGTTGTGTGCGTGTGTGTTGTGTGTGTTGTGTGTTGTGTGTGTGTGTGTGTTGTGTGTGTTGTGTGTTGTGTGTGTGTGTGTGTTGTGTGTGTTGTGTGTTTGTGTGTGTGTGTGTGTGTGTGTGTTTGTGTGCGTGTGTGTTGTGTGTTGTGTGTTGTGTGTGTGTGTGTGTGTGTGTGTGTGTGTGTGTGTGTGTTGTGTGTTGTGTGTTGTGTGTTGTGTGTGTTGTGTGTTGTGTGTGTGTGTGTGTGTGTGTGTGTGTGTGTGTGTGTGTGTGTTGTGTGTTGTGTGCGTGTGTGTTGTGTGTGTTGTGTGTTGTGTGTGTGTGTGTGTGTGTGTGTGTGTGTGTGTGTGTGTGTGTGTGTGTGTGTGTGTGTACTCACTGTACTCGCCTTGTTGTGGTTGCAGGGGTCGATTCATAGCTCCTGGCCCTACCTCTTTGTTGGTCTCTACTAGGTCCACTCTCTCCCTGCTCAATGAGCTGGATCGTATCTTTTCTTAAAACTATGTATGGATCCTGCCTCCTCTACATCACTCTCTAGATTGTTCCACTTTCTGACAACTCTATGACTGAAGAAATGCTTCCTAACATCCCTGTGGCTCATCTGAGTTTTTGTGTATGTACATAAAAACATAGAGTCATCTTCCACCTCTACAATTGTCCTCGGAGTCATTCTTACATTGTTTTTATTTATCTTTGTTTTGTTCTCGGTTTATTGAACAGTTTATTCTAGTCCATTCTGAGTATCTTGGATGTTGTGATCATGTTTTCTCTGGATGTTCCTCTTTGCGGAGGTAATTTAAACTCCTTAGTTCTTGTATCAGTCTTCACTGGGGTAATGGTATTGTGGAGACGAGTGGTTTAAGTGACAATATAAGACTTTTTTATTATTAATATACCTGCAAAATTAATAACCCAAGAAATCTTAGTAGTGTGAATTATCTCCATTGGGGACTTCAGGTTCTAGGATGCGACCCACAACAGTCCACTAACTCCTGGATATCTGTATACTGCCCGGTGAACAGGGGCAGCGGGTGTAAGGAGACTTGCCTATATCTGTCGTCTCACCCAAGATTCGAACCCGGGTTCTTTTAATTGTAAGCCGAATGCTTTACGAATAAGCCTAAGCTGTAGTGTAAGGCTAAGTTTGGTATGCAGATGTAGGGTGTGCAGACGTAGATGGAGAGGAGGCGTGATACCGTGAGTCGGAGTCACCTAGCGTGTTCACCTGACCAGCTTACCGAACCCGGTCTTTGTGGAGCTGACACTGGACGATCACACGGCCCCCAAACCTCCCACCCCGGCCATAAAGCACAGGTCCTCGCGCGATTCGCTCCTTACTAAACTGTGTTAAATCAGTGGCGTCGACGGTGTTAGCTCATGAAGGTGGTTCCTGTGTGTGCCCTTCCCCAGGCAGGTCCTGGGCACTGCCTCCCACCCCACTGGCTAACTACCCTGTTTGGTTTTGAATGTTACTGTTATTCTGCCTGTGGCCCAGAGAAAGTGCTCCGTGTCTGCTGCTTTCATAGCAAAAGTTTGCATCTGTTACTCGTGCTGAAGTATTGATACGTCACGACGCAGTTATGACGCAGATTAATAAGGCACTATGATCAACTATGAAGTTAGCAGCAGTTTGGAAACAAAGTTTTAGGACACAGTGATTATTGGAAATTACCGGAGAAAAGGTGTGTAATATATGTGAGCTGTTCATATATATTCCTCTCCTTCATTATCTTAAGGCCAGAAAGTGTCAGACAATGGAAAAGATCTGTGACGACTTTGGTCGTTGACGGAAGTAAGATGACGGTACAGAGTCAAGAATGCTTCACTATAACATCACGTTCATGCAAGTGTCAAGTCGTGTCAGCGTAGCTGAGAAATCGGTAGAAAACCATGAAAAGCAGAGGACTTAAATTAGATTATTGGTAAACGTTGTCAGTGCTGAATAATAATAATAATAATAATAATAAACAAAGATTAGAACAACAAAGACTAGAACAACATACAAATAACACGCATTTGGGAGACTGAAACTTATAGCGACGTTTCGGTCCGACTTCGACCATTAACTGTATGACTAGTTAATGGTTCAAGTTTCGGTCTCCTATGTGCGGGTTTGTTACAAAAAACGCGATTCTAAAAGCTTAGAGATCTCCAGGTAATACTAGAAAGGACTGCCCTTCTAGCATCCAGCCTGTTACTGGGTTTTCGTAACAAGTAGTCAGTATCCTTGTCCAATTATCCATAAGAATTCAGTATGATTCAATAGTGCTTCAGGATTACAACTGGTAGGCTACTAACTAGAGAAATTAAAATTTAATAAATTTATTAAGTCTAGAGGTATATTATCAAATTAAATTAAATTAATCACAGTAATCAAAATAATATCACTTCTCTCTCTAGTTCAATATTATTGTGCTGAAAGCACATATCACATTTATAATTCTTAAGTACCGTCTGGTACATTAACATTTAATAAGATATTACAAATGTGTACAAGTAAGTGTGTATGTGTGTAAGTGCTCTAAGTAGTTCTCTGTCTCACGACTCGAATAGACTTAAACAAGTGACTGACAAAGTCCTCAAATAAACTAACTTCTTGACCGACTGGCAACCAGAACAGTCTGCTTGAACAACAAAAAGAATGCTAAAGCCCAATAGCAATACAACAAGCAACTGCGACACAAAATCAGGAACAAGGAGATAATATAACGACACTAAGTAGGGACCATCAGCAGATCCTCCACAAAAGTTACAAAACTCCCATACTACTGAATCTAAGTTCAGCATAAGAAAATCCCCGACTGTAATAATACACAGAAACCAGTACAAATTAGGTCAAAAGCTACAGCTCAGGACCTGAGATGTTTCGAGTGTCTATGTGACACACAACCTCAGTACAACGTCGAAAATCACTAAGTCTGTACAATGTTCTGTGAACAGAGTTCTACAGAACTAACAAGAATAATGAGACAGACAATCTGTCCAACCACCAAGAGAGTCTAGATCAGACTGAATACTTCAGGCGAGGTGAGGACACCCCCCCCCCGATCACGTGATAGCTCCGTGGACAGTACTGCCCAGCAACAGAAGCCGGCAGAATAACGAGCAAAGAGCGATAATTACAGTAGTTAGACAATCAAGACTTGAACTGAGCACATAATATGTTACATCCTACCTAACAAAGGAAGCTACGTCAAATAACAGTATAAAGCAATACATTTACGATTTAGCTATTATCGCAAATATAAGCAATATAAAATTAAATGAAAAGGTAATAATTATATATATACATAATAATCATTGCAACCCATTCAGGGGTTGCAACAGGGTTATTAATGTGTTGTTATTGTTATCATGACACAGAGAAGACTTAGATAAGAGAGTTAGTTAACCTTGTTATTGTTATTGCTGATGTTTCTCTTGTCTTAACTACTGACGTTTCTCTTGTCATAACTACTGATGTTTCTCTTGTCATAACTGCTGATCTGACGGTTGCCATCTTTCCCTTGTTATAACTCCAGATCTTTGCTGCAAGTGCTGGCCTTTTACCTTGTCATAATTGCTGGTCTAAGCCTCTTAGTTTCAAACCAAAAAAAATATTTTCATTCTATATTACTGCTTCAAAAAGTTAAATAGTGTATTTATTTCACACCCATGATAATCAGATTACCAGTTTTTTTCACGAAAGGTGTGGAGAAAAAAGGAGAGAAAGAGAGAGAGAGAGAGAGAGAGAGAGATTTTGTTTGTTACCAAAACCCGATATATTACCAGTGTGCTTATACCTTATTTTGTATGATAATTACAGTGGGAACAAAAGTTAGCAGCTGTATTTACATGTCAGATTTCGTGACGCAGGATGGGACTCACACAAGGTGCCCCGTGGCCTGGTGGCAAAAGCTCTCGCTTCACATGGTGGGGGTCCGGGTTCGATTCTCGGCGAAGGGGTGGAAACATTAGACGTGTTTCCTTATATCGGTTGTCCATGTTCAGCCATCGGTAAAATGGGTATCTGGGTATTAGTCGACTGGTGTGGGTCGCATCCTGGGACAATACTGACCTAATTTGCCCGAAATGCTCTGCGTAACAAGCGGCTTTCTATATAGTAGTATGTCAATGATGTCACCTATGGCTTGTATAACTTGTAGTAAATAAAGATATTATTATTATTATTATTATTATTATTATTATTATTATTATTATTTTGAAATCCGGTCGCATGAGCTGGGGAGACTTAAGTAGGGAAATGAGGATATCGTCAAGCATTCCAGCGAGGGTTAATCAGCTACGGCAGCTTCAAAGGTCTCCTTCCCGCAGAGCTGGAGTTACTATCACTTGGGAACTGCCGTCTCTCACGATAATCTGTCATATACACAATAGAAATGAAATTTTTATGAGGATATCTCCATCATGCCAGAGCGAGGGAGAGCAAGAGAAATTATACACAGGAGACAGAGGAAAGAAAAGGGTGGAGGAAGAGAAATATGTGTGTGTGTGTGTGTGTGTGTGTGTGAGCATGTGTGTGAGCATGTGTGTGTGAGCGTGCTGTGTTGGCATGTAGGGGTTAGTGCTGTATAGAGGGTTTTATACCATGACTTTGATCATGATGTATGGTCATGTTCTTCTAGCTTTGATTTAGGTCATTCGTTTCATCTCACGCAGTTTGATTGGCACTGGGAAGTATTTGCTCATTCGTTTTGGCTAATTTGGCTCCTTAGTCTGTAGCCATTTTCCTTTTATGTGAGATATAAACATGGTTGATATCCGAGGAATAGGTGAATGTGATTCTACTTTCCGTAGTATCTACTTTAATATGGGTCTAACTCCGTGATGTAGGTTCTTGTTTACTGTGGCTTGACTTCCCTAAACTATAGTCATAATTTTAAAAGGGTGAACCGGTAAGCCAGCGGAAGGCCTCGGTCAGATGACCAAAATCTCCAGCTGCGGGTCATCCTGTGACTAAGACCCGGTTCGGGAAACACTTGTCCTGTTTCTTAACAAACGTTACCTAACCTTTAATTCCATCTTCAGCCAGGACTTGTAAGATGTTCTGAATGTAAGTGCTGAGTTCTGTGTTGTAAAGTAGTTGTCAGGGTAACTGGAGAGCACCGATGGAATATCTCTTGATGTAAAAGTGTAATGTTCCAGTATACATTACTGATCAGTCGTCAGGGAGTCAGTAAACTTCGCGTTGTCCATTTACTGTGTACTTGTGTGCTTCAGTACTCAGTATACTGTACCGTACAGTACTCATAACGTAATAGTGTCTTTGTCCCATCACTATCCTCCTCGCTTATGTATACTGGCTCCCTCACTCTCGTGTGTCAGTGTGACTTGTAAATGATCCAAGTCGGACCGAAACGTCGTCATAAGCTTCTCTCTCCTATTTGCGGGTTATTTGTGTATAATACTGCCATTTGCTTTGAAAAACAGAGCAGTAGAGATACATGGAAAGGGTGTGTTATGGGAATCCCTTTCCCTGGTATCCCACCTCTTCCTCTTACCCTCCTCTTCTGTCTACCCCAACACTTCCGTCCTCTCCCTTTCTCCTTCCCCTTCCCTCCCACACCTCTGCCCATCTCTTCCCCTCACAGCCTCCCCACCCTTCCCTCTAATCCATCCACACGCACAATGCAGGTTATGACCAAATAATGCATATGGGGCCTCCTGCACTGTGTGTAATTCGATACAGTTTTTTGCCAGTGGCGTGAATTAGGGATAGTTCTCTCTCTCTCTCTCTCTCTCTCTCTCTCTCTCTCTCTCTCTCTCTCTCTCTCTCTCTCTCTCTCTCTCTCTCTCTCCCTCCCTCTCTACCTCTCCCTCCTCCCTCCCTCTCTTATATCTACCCGCTCGACCGGTTCTTCCCGTACTAATTGCTTTGTGAATTCGATAAAATTTAATGCTATCGGACCCCGTTTTATGTGTTAGGGAAATGAGAGAGGGAAAGAAAAAGGGATGGGATGGGGGGTAGAGCCAGGGAAAGGGGGAATAAAAGGGAAGGAGTGAGGAGAAAGAGTAATTGCAGACACATGGGAAAGACATATGATAACAGACCTCTCAATCTGTGCTGGCGGTTTTTTATTCACATTATTTATCAACTTTGGTGTAATAGAAAAGTGTTGCATGGAACACTATGTTGCATGGCCGGTATGACAGTGTACTTGCAAATGCAGGCACGCCAGTTCGGTTACTGGAGCTTCTTACACCGCGTGTGGACCTGGATCTTTGTAGACAGATAGGATTAATATTGAAAAAAAAAATTACACACACACACACAGTTTTAATACTTGGCTGACAATGAGTAAATAGAAAAATGGACGAGGGCTCGACTCGAACCGTGGTCCTGGCAGTAGCAGTCCCAGTTGTTTATTACACAGCCACGAAGCTTACAAATGAAGAAATAATTGCCTTGCTCATATATATATATATATATATATATATATATATATATATATATATATATATATATATATATATATATATATATATATATATATATATATATATATATATATATATATATATATTGTGTGTGTGTGTGCATCGGTATTGATATAATTTATATATGTAATATAGAGTAAGAAGCACAGTGCTGCCCTCTTCATTGTCGTGAAGGAAATAAGGCACACTACTCACAGTCTCTGTGATAGAAAATCGCAGTTCAGTGTTATAACGAAGTAATGTTGCTGCTGTATTTACTGGGGCTCTTAGCAACATACGTACAACATTACCATAGGTCTACTGGCTCATACTAGGCAGATTCTTCTCACAACCAGTTTGTCTCACTCATTTATTAGTCTAATCTGATTTTAAACCTGTACACTTATAAATGAAGTTAATGCAGTTAATGTCGAGGTTGGGAAAGGGAAAATGTGAGAAGTCAAATCTTTTTATTTGAGTGAATTAGTTGAGAACATTTTAAAGAGACTCTTCTTTGTTATTAAAGTTCCTGAGTTTGTAGATTCAGTTACAAGTGAAGTGTTTCAACTGTGTATAAGACGCATCTCTTGAGTGTAGTGCTTGTGTCGAGGCTAAGAAACAGCTGTTTGTGAAGTTACTCCGGTACACGTGTGACTTGAGGTCCTGCTGCTGTCCTCCACCAGCTTCTCCTTCTCACCTCCAACACTTACCATCCTCCAAGGATCGTCACCTACACCAAGATGCCAGGTGAGGCTATACCTTCTCTCTCTCTCTCTCTCTCTCTCTTTCTCTCTTTATTATTATTATTATTATTATTATTATTATTATTATTATTATTATTTTATTATTATTATTATTATTATTATTATTATTATTATTATTATTATTATTATTATTATTATTATATTATTAACAGTACTTGTAGTAGTTGTAATATTTAGGGTATTAATATTTGTATCAATGATAATAATAATAATAATAATAGCAGCAGCAGTCGTAGTAGTATTTAATTTTTGCTTATTAGTCTTAATTTCAAATTTCATCCAAATAAATAATGAGGTGCGGGTGCGGGGTGCAGGTGAGGGGTGCGGCTGAGGGGTGTTGGGTGCTGATGAGGGGTGCGGCTGAGGGGTGCTGGGTGCTGGTGAGGGGTGCGGGTTAGGGGTGCTGGGTGCGGCTGAGGGGTGCAGGTGAGGGGTGCTGGGTGCTGATGAGGGGTGCGGGTGAGGGGTGCGGCTGAGGGGTGAAGGGTGCGGGTGAGAGGTGCTGAGTGCGGGTGAGGGGTGCTGGGTGCTGGTGACGGGTGCGGGTGAGGGGTGCTGGGTGCTGGTGACGGGTGCGGGTGTGGGGTGCTGGGTGCTGGTGACGGGTGCGGGTGAGGGGTGCTGGGTGCGGGTGCGGGGTGTGGGTTATGTAAGCTAGATTTAAAAGGAGGTTCCTGGAGGTGTGGCTCAACATTCAAACTAGAATACCTAAATACGTAGATATACATACATTGACGTTCGTGGATGCACGTACATACACTCTTCTACGTAACACACGTAAATGCTCTCAAACACACACACACACACACACACACACACACACACACACACACACACACACACACACACACACACACACACACACTCAAACAATTAAAAGTTATCTCTGAATTTTTAACTCTCGTCTCATTAGATTTTTTTTTAAATTCATGATAATTTTTTTATTGGGAAAATGGACCAGTTTTTGCATTAAATAGAGATAGTAGATATTCTTTACTTTCTGTGTATCATTTATATGTATGTCTTTATTACAGAGAGAAAATAATTAAATTGAGCTGTATAACTGAGAGTTATTGAAGTATCTTAGTGATCTTATATATATGGTGTTCAGTACCGACAAGGTGAAGAATTAGACACATGTGCAACATCTGGATATCTTTATTTGTAGATGTTTCGCCATCCAGTGACTATCAATACAAGGACCTAATGGGAAGACTGTAGAACTATATACAAAAGACGAGGTAATAAGTCGCTCAGTCTTGGAGTTGGTGAAGAATACCAGAGTCTTCAAGACTAAGGTAGTCTTGAAGGAGAGAGGAATCAAAATATACAGGAAGACCCCGCTTATACCTCAGGCTAGTTCTAGGCTACTGCTGTAGAGCGAAAAATCGCTGTAAAACGAAGCATGCCTTTTTTTTCACTTTCCAATGCATATAAAAACCGTTTAATATGTTTCCACTATCATATATTAAGTGAGCAGTAGAGCCAGACCTTAAAAATGCATATACAATGCAAACATTACTTACCTTAAAATATTTTTATCCTTAGTTTATAGTAATTGGTAAATATATTTATTGTAGGAAGTCTGAATAAATGAAGACTGGATATAATTGAAAACCGCTGCATTAGCGAAACCATAAAAACGAAGCGCTGTAAAGCGGGGCCCTCCTGTATATTTTTTCCCCAGTGTATGAATAGTGAGGAAGTTGGATAGAATTACTTAGAAGAATGGAAATAGATGCAACTCCATACCTACGTTCAAGAGCAGATGTGAGAGAACTTATGAAGCAAAAATAAAATCTTCCAGTCGACTAGGTATTGAGATGCAGGGCCCGGGAGCTGTAGCTCAACGCTCGCAGGCGGAAGTAAGTGAATACACACACCTCGAAAAATGTTGAAGATCTGAAATAAAAGTTTCGAATCACATTCCATACGAAGAAGCCAGAGTGAAAACTGACAGTGACAGCGGCCAAGGTTACTGGTGTGTGTTGGTGGTGGTGAGTGTTGGTGGTGGTGGTGTGTGTTGGTGGTGGTGGTGTGTGTTGGTGGTGGTGGTGGTGAGTGTTGGTGGTGGTGAGTGTTGGTGGTGGTGTGTGTTGGTGGTGGTGTGTTGGTGGTGGTGAGTGTTGGTGGTGGTGTGTGTTGGTGGTGGTGTGTGTTGGTGGTGGTGGTGGTGAGTGTTGGTGGTGGTGTGTGTTGGTGGTGGTGTGTGTTGGTGGTGGTGTGTGTTGGTGGTGGTGTGTGTTGGTGGTGGTGTGTGTTGGTGGTGGTGAGTGTTGGTGGTGGTGTGTGTTGGTGGTGGTGTGTGTTGGTGGTGGTGTGTGTTGGTGGTGGTGTGTGTTGGTGGTGGTGAGTGTTGGTGGTGGTGTATGTTGGTGGTGGTGAGTGTTGGTGGTGGTGTTGGTGGTGGTGAGTGTTGGTGGTGGTGTGTGTTGGTGGTGGTGAGTGTTGGTGGTGGTGAGTGTTGGTGGTGGTGTGTGTTGGTGGTGGTGAGTGTTGGTGGTGGTGTGTGTTGGTGGTGGTGAGTGTTGGTGGTGGTGGTGTGTGTTGGTGGTGGTGAGTGTTGGTGGTGGTGGTGTGTGTTGGTGGTGGTGAGTGTTGGTGGTGG
>NC_091347.1:23348034-23350534 GCF_038502225.1 Cherax quadricarinatus | reverse complement strand
TTGTCAATTCCTCTCAGTATTTTGTATGTCGTTATCATGTCCTCCCTATCTCTCCTGTCCTCCAGTGTCGTCAGGTTGATTTCCCTTAACCTCTCCTCGTAGGACATACCTCTTAGCTCTGGGACTAGTCTTGTTGCAAACCTTTGCACTTTCTCTAGTTTCTTTACGTGCTTGGCTAGGTGTGGGTTCCAAACTGGTGCCGCATACTCCAATATGGGCCTAACGTACACGGTGTACAGGGTCCTGAACGATTCCTTATTAAGATGTCGGAATGCTGTTCTGAGGTTTGCTAGGCGCCCATATGCTGCAGCAGTTACTTGGTTGATGTGGGCTTCAGGAAATGTGCCTGGTGTTATACTCACCCCAAGATCTTTTTCCTTGAGTGAGGTTTGTAGTCTCTGGCCCCCTAGACTGTACTCCGTCTGCGGGCTTCTTTGCCCTTCCCCAATCTTCATGACTTTGCACTTGGTGGGATTGAACTCCAGGAGCCAATTGCTGGACCAGGTCTGCAGCCTGTCCAGATCCTTTGTAGTTCTGCCTGGTCTTCGATCGAGTGAATTCTTCTCATCAACTTCACGTCATCTGCAAACAGGGACACCTCAGAGTCTATTCCTTCCGTCATGTCGTTCACAAATACCAGAAACAGCACTGGTCCTAGGACTGACCCCTGTGGGACCCCGCTGGTCACAGGTGCCCACTCTGACACCTCGCCACGTACCATGACTCGTTGCTGTCTTCCTGACAAGTATTCCCTGATCCATTGTAGTGCCTTCCCTGTTATCCCAGCTTGGTCCTCCAGTTTTTGCACCAATCTCTTGTGTGGAACTGTGTCAAACGCCTTCTTGCAGTCCATGAATATGCAATCCACCCACCCCTCTCTCTCTTGTCTTACTGCTGTCACCATGTCATAGAACTCCAGTAGGTTTGTGACACAGGATTTCCCATCCCTGAAACCATGTTGGCTGCTGTTGATGAGATCATTCCTTTCTAGGTGTTCCACCACTCTTCTCCTGATAATCTTCTCCATGATTTTGCATACTGTACATGTCAGTGACACTGGTCTGTAGTTTAGTGCTTCATGTTTGTCTCCTTTTTTAAAGATTGGGACTACATTTGCTGTCTTCCATGCCTCAGGCAATCTCCCTGTTTCGATAGATGTATTGAATATTGTTGTTAGGGGTACACATAGTGCTTCTGCTCCCTCTCTCAATACCCATGGGGAGATGTTATCTGGCCCCATTGCCTTTGAGGTATCTAGCTCACTCAGAAGCCTCTTCACTTCTTCCTCGGTTGTGTGCACTGTGTCCAGCACATGGTGGTGTGCCCCACCTCTCCGTCTTTCTGGAGCCCCTTCTGTCTCCTCTGTGAACACTTCTTTGAATTTCTTGTTGAGTTCCTCACATACTTCACGGTCATTTCTTGTTGTCTCTCCTCCTTCCTTCCTTAGCCTGATTACCTGGTCCTTGACTGTTGTTTTCCTCCTGATGTGGCTGTATAACAGTTTCGGGTCAGATTTGGCTTTCGCTGCTATGTCATTTTCATATTGTCTTTGGGCCTCCCTTCTTATCTGTGCATATTCGTTTCTGGCTCTACGACTGCTCTCCTTATTCTCCTGGGTCCTTTGTCTTCTATATTTCTTCCATTCCCTAGCACACTTGGTTTTTGCCTCCCTGCACCTTTGGGTAAACCATGGGCTCATCCTGGCTTTTTCATTATTCCTGTTACCCTTGGGTACAAACCTCTCCTCAGCCTCCTTGCATTTTGTTGCTACATATTCCATCATCTCATTAACTGGCTTCCCTGCCAGTTCTCTGTCCCACTGAACCCCGTTCAGGAAGTTCCTCATTCCTGTGTAGTCCCCTTTCTTGTAGTTTGGCTTCATTCGTCCTGGCCTTCCTGCTTCTCCCTCCACTTGTAGCTCTACTGTGTATTCGAAGCTTAAAATCACATGGTCGCTGGCCCCAAGGGGTCTTTCATATGTGATGTCCTCGATATCTGCACTACTCAAGGTGAATACTAAGTCCAGCCTTGCTGGTTCATCCTCTCCTCTCTCTCTCTTGTAGTGTCCCTTACGTGTTGGTACATGAAGTTTTCCAGTACCACCTCCATCATCTTAGCCCCCCATGTATCTTGGCCCCCATGCGGGTCCAAGTTCTTCCAATCGATCTCCTTGTGGTTAAAGTCACCCATGATCAGGAGCTTTGCCCTGCATGCATGAGCTCTTCTGGCCACTCTAGCCAGTGTGTCAACCATCGCTCTATTGCTCTCGTCGTACTCTTGCCTTGGCCTCCTGCTGTTCTGTGGTGGGTTATACATCACTGCTATTACCACCTTGGGACCTCCAGAGTGAAGCGTTCCCGCTATGTAATCACTTGTGTGTGTGTGTGTGTGTGTGTGTGTGTGTGTGTATGTGTGTGTGTGTGAGTGTGTGTGTGTGTGAGTGTGATTTCTTCTTTGCAGCTTTGTAATACTCTTGGTGTTTCAGATTTATTGTTATAAT
>NC_091347.1:23333034-23338034 GCF_038502225.1 Cherax quadricarinatus | reverse complement strand
CTATGGCAGACACGCCCCAACACGCCACTATGGCAGACACGCCCCAACACGCCACTATGGCAGACACGCCCCAACACGGCAGACACTATATGGCAGACACGCCCCAGCACACCACTATGGCAGACAAGCCCCTATGGCACGCCCCAACACTATGGCAGACACGGCGGACGCCCCAACACACCACTGTGGCAGACCCAGCACACCACTATGGCAGACACGCCCCAGCACCCAGGCACACCAACTATGGCAGACACGCCCCAACACGCCACTATGGCAGACTATGGCAGACACTCTCCAACACGACGCAGACCCAGCACATGGCCACTATGGCAGACACGCCCCAACACACCACTATGGCAGACAAGCCCCAGCACACCACTATGGCAGACACGCCCCAACACACCACTATGGCGGACGCCCCAACACACCACTGTGGCAGACACGCCCTAGCACACCACTATGGCAGACACGCCCCAGCACACCACTATGGCAGACACGCCCCAACACACCACTGTGGCAGACACGCCCTAACACACCACTATGGCAGACACGCCCCAACACACCACTATGGCAGACACGCCCCGACACACCACTATGGCAGACACGCCCTCTGCCAGTTCTGCCACAATCACAGCAGTGTAATCAGAACACCATTTACTGGGTGGAAATGGTACCATAAATTTCATTAATAGCGTGTAGGAGAAAACAGATTCCCCTGAAGGTATCAAGCGACACCCTTAGGGGGTTAAGGGCTAAGCCCCCTGAAAGAAGGGCTACGACCCCCCTGAGAGAAGGGCTATGACCCCCTGAGAGAAGGGTTACTCTTTTAGGGGTTAAAGGCTACTTCCCCTGAAAGAAGCGTTAATCATTTAAGGCGTAAGGGCTAGGAATTCCCCCTCCCCCCTTGATAGAAGGGCTGCTCCTTTAAGGGAAGAAAAACATACTCTAAAGGGAAAAGTTTAATTGTAGGTTGAAGGTTTTCCCTAGGAGTAAGGTTATGTGAACTTGGCGTTTTGAGAACGATAGGAAACATGAGAAGGAATACAGATAGTGAGAGTGAGGGAAGATAGATAACTGCTCTTTCTCACTCTTTCTCTCCACTTACTTCTCGCTCACCATTCCCCATCCTCCCAACTGCTACCCCTTCTTCACTCCTACCCTCCACCTCTACCCCACCACCTCCATCCCCCTACCTGTTACCCCGTCTCACTCCTCCCCTCCACCTCCATCTCTCCAATTTACTTCCCCCTTTCTATGCATCCCTATCATTCATTCCCCCCCCCTCTCTCTCTCTCTCTCTCTCTCTCATAATCCTCCCTCACCACAAATCAACATTGTTACTCTTTCACTCACAATTGGTCTATGTCTCGCGTTGCATTGCTATGCAGACCGTTGTCTTGTGCAAGAGACTGTCATCTCTGCTACAGTTGTTACAGAGATCTGTGTAATCTGTAATATTTCCCCCAGTTATATAAGTCTGTAATTTTGCCAAGGGCGTGTTTACATTACACCGTGGAAGTTCATCTTAAAGATTAACTTATGTTGCCTGGGAGCACCAACAGCCCCTGAGTGATCCTGGTTCTGGCAGTGATTAGAATGTGGAGGTTCGAGCCTCCACCACTCCTTGTACTATATGTATCAGTAGTATCAGTTACTAATAGTGTCAGTAGTATGTGACTCATACAAACCGTTACTGATTCACCGTCTCCCTACGTGATCACTGACCATTACTGAGTCATTGTGTTGACCATAGCATGATGTTTGAATGCCGCTTGCCCTCCGGGGACGGCAAGGAAGTTCTAGCCAAGACGTGAGAGAGAAGACAGGTCAGGCTTGGTTCTCCTCCTTTAGTACTCATAATTATAAGTTACCAGCTGTCCGATGTTTGTGTTTTTGCCCAATTCCAGCATTCGAACCCCACATGACATATGTACCACACACGTATATATATTTGCAAAACAATCACTGTGAAAATATAGTGAACATCCAAGTGCTTTCATGATTTCTCACATTATCAAGGATGCCCTGGACAATGTGAGAATTCACGAAAGCGCTTGAAGGTTTACTGTTGTTTTCACAGTGGTTGTTCTGCATACTGTGATAACACCTGTTTACTGTGATCTTATTGCATATATATCTGTTGGTTTTATTATTATATTTCTTTCCGTCTGAATTAATGGCCAGAGGCGTGGTGAAGAGTGAATCTCGTAACGCCATTTGTTAGTTCTTCAAATTTGTTATTTACCTCATTAATCTTGAGCTCCAAAAAGCAGACTCTCCTTCCCTTTCTACTTTTTATGCTGCACAAAATAAGAGACATGAAGATAAACACAGATGTAAGAGTTACAGAGAATAATAACGATTAAAAGAAAGGCATAGGAATAGAAGATCGTGTATGTAAAAACTAGCCGAGATATGCAGACATATAATGACAGAGACTGACAAGGATAAAGAGATACAAAGACAATAATGTTAAATGCCTAGATGTCATTAGGAAGAAGTGGAAATTTAAAACAGATGATAGCAGCCTCACACTGTGCCTTGATAAACAGATGATAGCGGCCTCACACTGTGCCTTGATAAACAGATGATAGCGGCCTCACTCTGTGCCTTGATTGTCGTGAGCTTAAAGTGACAACAATTAAATTCCAGTGAGGTCTGTGTAAATGATTTTTATATATGTAAGTTTATTGTTTATACAGTACTGTATATAGACATTGGTTCGTAATCAATTATTTTTTTTATTATACAATCAAAACGAAATGAAGGTCGAAGCAGCCACGAGAAAAACTGATAGCCAGTCAGTCTGTCCGGTCTGTTCTGTCTCTCACCGTTTAATTTTATGTCTCTCTCTGTCTCTCTCTCTGTCTCTCTCTCTGTCTCTGTCTGTCTGTCTGTCTGTCTCTCTCTCTCTCTCTCTCTCTCTCTCTCTCTCTCTCTCTCTCTCTCTCTCTCTCTCTCTCTCTCTCTCTCTCTCTCTCTCTCTCTCTGTCTCTGTCTCTCTCTCTCTCTCTCTCTCTCTCTCTCTCTGGAAAGTAGTAAATATTACTCCAGTAATTAAAAACGTGGGACGGGACTTGTGCCATCAACTATCGTCCCATCAACTTTACATCAGTTTAAGGTAAACAACTGGAAACTGTTATTAAGGACAAGGTAGTTAGTTATTGGACAGCAGTAACCTAATAACCGGAAACCAGCATGGTTTCCGAAACTTAAGATCATGCTTACCTACTCAAATTTTTTAATTATATTCACAAAAAACTCGGGAGAAAAAGTACCAATAGACGTAATATATCTAGATTTTCAGACCATAGACAAGGTACCCCATGGAAGATCAAGAAACAGAATAAAAGTATATGCTATGGGAGACGATCCTTGTGCTTGAGAAGAATGAAGTGGTTACAATCGTAACCATAATTTTTAAAAGAGTGGACTGGTAAGCCAGTGGAAGGCCTCGGTCAGATGACCAAAAACTCCAGCGGCGGGTCATCATGTGACTAAGACCCGCTTCTGGAAACACTTGTCTTGTTTCCTGACAAATTTTACTTAACCTAAACCTTATACCTGGATGAGTTACTGGCTCACAGACAGAAAACTGGGAATGATTCTCAGCAGAGAGGAGTCTGATGACTGGCTTTCAGTCAAGTGTGGAGTTGCCCTGGGATCAGTCGTCTTCACAAATGATGTCGAGGCAGCGCCAATATGAGGGAAAGTACAGCGTACCGAGGAAATTGTTTAAGTATTCTGATCCGGACAGGTTGGTGCTGTGGTCAGAAACGTGGAAGATGAGTTACAACGTAGGTAAGTGTAAAGTAAAGATTTTTTTTGTGTGTATAGCAGTCTGAAACATGAATATAAAATATTTGGGAACAAACTAACCGAAACAAGAAGAGGACTTTTGAATAATCATTAACAGCGACATTAAAAGTATCAATCAGCGCCTATCTACGAACAACAAAGCTAACATAATGTTAAGTTTCATAGCTAGAAACCTTGAGCATAAACACTAGACACCATATTGACTCTCTGTAACGCACTTGTCAGAACACATCTTGAATATTCCGTCTCCAAATAACGTAAAAGACGAAGATATACTGGAGGAGGGACAGAGAAGAGCTGCCAAACTTGTACCATCACTCAGAAACAAACCTTATGAAAAAAGACTTAAAGCACAGATCCTTTTATCTCTTAGGAAGCGGAGACTACTAAAAGATCTCATTCACATCTTTAAGATATTAAACGGCTTTGACACACTCAGACGTGAACAACTATTTAAAGTTCTGAACTAGACCATAACTTGAAATAGTGGAATGAAACTGCGAGGCGTAAGATGCAACATAAACGTATACACAAATTTCTTTACGAACAGAATTTCAACAAAATAGAATAAAACTACTCGCCGATAAAGGATAAATAGTTGAAATACCGTGACTGGAACAAAACACAAATAACCTCGCTGGTGTTGTAAGCGCGAAGACAGTACGGTCATTCAATAACCAACTGAAGAGACACTTTGCAAGTATGGGATTCAACTAGGAGTTGCTAGAGCCTTCAGAACCTGTTATTAATAAGCTAGAGTGATTAACACGTTCTAGGAGCAAGATATTATTGTCTTGGACACTCAGTACCCCCCCCCCCTCAACCACTCACTAAACCTCTCACTAACCCCACTCTGAAACCCACACGGAGCCTCATATACAAACAGCAGATGGGACAATCTGAAGTCAACGGATTGCTGATATTTGTACAGCGAAGGCATTACAATGATCAGTGGAGAGCGAGACAGCCGAGTCACTAATAGTCGTGGTAGTAGATGTACAAGGTTGTGATAGTCTTGGAAGAACTTGTGGTTATCAGAGGCACAAATACTGGTATACACAGTTTTGTGAATAGAAATTAAGGACCACAATAGAAATAAGTCAATTTGATTTTTTGGGAATATCCTGGGTAATTTACACTATATATGGTAATTGTACTTATGTGTACCTGTGCATAAATAA
>NC_091347.1:23313034-23330534 GCF_038502225.1 Cherax quadricarinatus | reverse complement strand
GAGGGGAGGATGAGCCAGCAAGACTGGATCTTGTGTTCACCCTGAGCAGTTCAGACATTGAGGACATCACTTACGAGAGGCCCCTTGGAGCTAGCGATCACGTGGTTCTGAGTTTTGATTATATAGTAGAGTTACAAGTGGAGAAGGTAACAGGAACTGAAGGGGACAGGCCAAACTATAAAAGGGGGGACTACACATGTATGAGAAACTTCCTGCAGGAGGTTCAGTGGGACAGAGAAATGGTAGGAAAATCAGTAAACGAGATGATGGAATATGTGGCAACAAAGTGCAAGGAGGCAGAGGAAAGTTTTGTTCCCAAGGGAAACAGAAATAATAGGAAGACCAAAACGAGTCCTTGGTTTACCCGAAGGTGTAGGGAGGCAAAAACTAAGTGCAACAGAGAATGGAAAAGGTACAGGAGGCATAGGACCCAGGAAAACAAGGAGATTAGTAGAAGAGCCAGAAACGAGTATGCACAGATAAGGAGGGAGGCCCAGCGACAGTATGAAAACGACATAGCATCGAAAGTTAAATCTGACCCGAAACTGCTGTATAGCCACATTAGGAGGAAGACAACAGTCAAGGACCAGGTGATAAGGCTGAGGAAAGAAGGTGGAGAACTCACAAGAAACGATCAAGAGGTATGTGAGGAGCTCAACACGAGATTTAAGGAAGTATTTACAGTAGAGACAGGAAGGACTCTGGGGGGACAGACCAGATGGGGACACCAGCAAGGAATACACCAACAAGTGTTGGACGACATACATACAGATGAGGAGGAGGTGAAGAAACTGCTAAGGGACATCGATACCTCAAAGGCAGTGGGACCGGACGACATCTCCCCGTGGGTCCTTAGAGAGGGAGCAGATATGTTGTGCGTGCCACTTACCACAATCTTCAACGCGTCCCTGGAAACTGGGCAACTACCTGAGGTATGGAAGACGGCAAATGTAGTTCCCATTTTTAAAAAAGGAGACAGAAAAGAGGCACTAAACTATAGACCTGTGTCATTGACGTGTATAGTATGCAAAATTATGGAGAAGATTATCAGGAGGAGAGTGGTGGAGCACCTGGAACGGAACAAGAGTATAAATGCCAACCAGCACGGATTCACGGAAGGCAAATCCTGTGTCACAAACCTTCTGGAGTTTTATGATAAAATAACAGAAGTAAGACACGAGAGAGAGGGGTGGGTTGATTGCATCTTCTTGGACTGCAAGAAGGCCTTTGACACAGTTCCTCACAAGAGATTAGTGCAGAAGCTAGAGCATCAGGCGCATATAACAGGAAGGGCACTGCAATGGATCAGAGAATACCTGACAGGGAGGCAACAACGAGTCATTGTACGTAATGATGTATCACAGTGGGCACCTGTGACGAGCGGGGTCCCACAGGGGTCGGTCCTAGGACCAGTGCTACTTTTGGTATATGTGAACGACATGATGGAAGGGTTAGACTCAGAAGTGTCCCTGTTTGCAGATGATGTGAAGTTAATGAGGAGAATTAAATCTGATGAGGACCAGGCAGGACTTCAAAGAGACCTGGACAGACTGGACACCTGGTCCAGCAAATGGCTTCTCGAATTTAAACCTGCCAAATGCAAAGTCATGAAGATAGGGGAAGGGCACAGAAGACCCATAAGTGTCCGGGGCCCAAAACTGTTCAACAGCCTCCCATCAAGCATTAGGGGAATTGCCAATAAACCCCTGGCTGCCTTCAAGAGAGAGCTGGACAGATACCTAAAGTCGGTGCCGGATCAGCCGGGCTGTGGCTCGTACGTCGGACTGCGTGCGGCCAGCAGTAACAGCCTAGTTGATCAGGCCCTGATCCATCGGGAGGCCTGGTCGTGGACCGGGCCGCGGGGGCGTTGATCCCCGGAATAACCTCCAGGTAACCTCCAGGTAACCACAGACAGAGTATAGGCTAGGTGGCCAAAGACTGCAAACCTCACTCAAGGAGAAAGATCTTGGGGTGAGTATAACACCGAGCATGTCTCCGGAAGCACACATCAATCAGATAACTGCTGCAGCATATGGGCGCCTGGCAAACCTGAGAACAGCATTCCGATACCTTAGTAAGGAATCGTTCAAGACACTGTACACCGTGTATGTCAGGCCCATACTGGAGTATGCAGCACCTGTTTGGAACCCGCACTTGATAAAGCACGTCAAGAAACTAGAGAAAGTACAAAGGTTTGCGACAAGGTTAGTTCCAGAGCTAAGGGGAATGTCCTATGAAGAAAGATTAAGGGAAATCGGCCTGACGACACTGGAGGACAGGAGGGTCAGGGGAGACATGATAACGACATATAAAATACTGCGTGGAATAGACAAGGTGGACAAAGACAGGATGTTCCAGGGAGGGGACACAGAAACAAGAGGCCACAATTGGAAGTTGAAGACACAAATGAGTCAGAGAGATATTAGGAAGTATTTCTTCAGTCATAGAGTTGTAAGGCAGTGGAATAGCCTAGAAAATGACGTAGTGGAGGCAGGAACCATACACAGTTTTAAGACGAGGTTTGATAAAGCTCATGGAGCGGGGAGAGAGAGGGCCCAGTAGCAACCGGTGAAGAGGCGGGGCCAGGAGCTAAGACTCGACCCCTGCAACCACAAATAGGTGAGTACAAATAGGTGAGTACACACACATACATACGTAGTGGAGGCAGGAACCATACATAGTTTTAAGACGAGGTATGATAAATATCATGGAGCAGGGAGAGAGAGAGGACCTAGTAGCGATCAGCGATCAGTCTCGACCCATGGAACCACAAATAGGTGAGTACACACACACGTGCGTGGAAACTCATGTGTATGTATACATATACACAGGTTCTACCTAGAGTCGTTCCCTTGAGCGCTTCCACCTGGACTTCCTACTCATTTCTGCAACATTGCAAGCTCCCGATGGTGCGCTGACTGCAACACGAAAGGCCTAAAGCTATCTTTCAACGCCCCCCCGTGATTGTTTTGTAGACATCCACGAATGAGTATATATACACACAATGCTTAAAAGCTTAGGCAAGTATGTCGTCATCCACATAAACAATCATGATGGTGCAGGGTCGCTAGTAGGTTCCGCAAGTATCAGTGTTTGATCCAACACTCTTTGGAATGTATATACCGTAAATTTCAGACGCCTGTAATATGTTACCTGTTAAAAACAAGTCTTAAGTATCTCACTAGATCATTATGCTCATTCTGGGGAAAATCTTGAGGTTGTGTTATCACTGTTACACTGGAACTTTGCTTCATCACTGTCACTAGATCGTTCAGCAGATGGAAGGTTTGGATACAAAATAACGTCTTTTTTCTCTGTGCTGTGTTCTTGTATTTTACAAGAGCAGACGTAGCAGTTATTGCTGTGATTTCTTGGTTCCCTACTGGTCATTTCGTGGAATTTAAAAGACGTGCCTTTTAAAGCTCCCTTCCCTCCCATATCCCCTTATCCCACCCTGGTTTTTCTCGCAGGTACCTTGCACAGGTGCGTATCGGCGTTCGCCTGCCCGTATGCCTTATCAGTCCTCCTTGCCAAAACCAGTCTCCGTATCACTATCGTTTTAGCTACTGGGTTAAGCCCTGGTACTATCTCTTTCACACATAACTTTTCCTCTCTCTCTGCCTTATTCTTCCACTATCTCCACTTCCCCTCTCACTCCACAAGGGTCTTACCTATGCTCTCTTGATGTGATACTGACAGGTCATTGAAACACAGAAACGAAATCATTATTTTTCGTACCTTAACGTCCACTGCTTTAATTCTTCATCATAACAGAAGAAACTTAGTGGGAAGCCCATGCTTTGTATGGTGGTCTCCAACTTTCACTCCAGAGTATGCATAGTAAGCTTTCTTGACAGGGTGTGTAACATTTCTTTGTTCCTTCTTGATCATAAAGTCACCATGAATGTGACAGACACTGTCCTGAGACTTAATACACACTCGTGTAGTGCAACCATCGTCACAGCATCCACAGCTCTGCTTTGAAATAAAACAAAATTACAATAAATATCTGCAATAAAACAAAACAGTTACAATATACGTCTGTAGAGTCAAACGTGCACATTTAAAATCACTCCTTGTAAGAGCAAGAGGCTTGGCATATGGTGCAAAATATCTGGAATGATAAGAGGAGTCAGATTCTTCAACACCCTCTCGTCATGCTTAAGGGGAATTACCAGCAAGCCTCTGGCTGTCTTCAAGAGGGGAGTTGATAAATTCCTCAAATTAACTGATCAGTTTAGTAGCTGTGATGCATATATTGGTTGGCGAGTGGCTGTCACCAGCAGCCTAGTCAATCAGGCCAGTAACCTGGGACCCTTGTCTGGGACCGAGCCTCAGGGATAGTGACCCCCTAAATTGAGTACAGGTAACCTACAGGTAAACAAGGTGTGTTTAACATGGCTCCACCTCCCGGCTAACTGCTCAGTGGCTAGGCACAAACTTATAAAAAATATGACACGACTAAGCACAGTACTTTTAACCTATCATCCAATCTACCTTTTTTTTCTCCTTTTTCCCCTTTCTCCTTACCTTCCTCCTTATCCTCCTTCTCGTCCTCCTCCTATTTCTCCAAACCTCCTCCTTCTTCTCTTCCTCCCACCCCCCTGCGAGTGGGTAGTGAGACAAAGGCCAATATCCACTCTGCTTGTGCGAGACTTAGCGTGATTTCAAGTTCGTACGAAGAGGGTTGTAGGGCCCAGGAGAGCCGTTGAGAGAGGTGAGAAGCAGTAGCAAAGTTTGTTCCAGAGGTGAATGTACCCAAGTATATAGTTTGTTCCAGATGTTATTGTACCCAATTATATAGTTTGTTCCAGATGTTAGTGTACCCAAGAATATAGTTTGTTCCAGAGGTGAGTGTACCCAAGTATATAGTTTGTTCCAGAGGTGAGTGTACCCAAGTATATAGTTTCTTCCAGAGGTGAGTGTACCCAAGTATATAGTTTGTTCCACAAGCAAGTGTACCTGTGTATATAGTTTGTTCCACAAGCAAGTGTACCCAGGTTAAGACTTTATTGATCTCTTTCTGTATGTCACTGCAATACTCTCACATGAACAACGTAGTGCAGTGGTAATCTTCGTTTTTATCTTGACAGCGTCTAGTGAGATGGAGATTGTGTCTTTAAAATGCTGGTGACGGAGTCTTAGGAATGATGGTGATGGAATCTTAGGAATGATGGTGATGGAGTCTTAGGAATGATAGTGATGGAGTCTTACAGATGGTGACTCTTCGGAATGATGGTGATGGAGTCTTACAGATGGTGATGGTGGTAGTGGCGGAAACTTAGGGAAGTTGGTGATGGATTCTTAGAGATGGTGATAGTGTTAGTAATACTGGAGATGAAATCTCTAAAGATGATAATGACGTGCGTGTGTGTGTGTGTGTGTGTGTGTGTGTGTGTGTGTGTGTGTGTGTGTGTGTAAATGTGTAAGTACTGAGCTCAGAGGAAGGTAGCTGGACCAGGCGGGGAAATGAATGTCACAAGGGTACATCGGGTCTTTTGGAAAGCCGTTCTCTAGCCAGAGAATGGCTGAATTTCAGCCGATGAATCCTTTGAACGTGGGAGCTAGAGTGCTCCCACTTGTGGAGTAGCTCTAAATTAGTCACAGAGGTCTAAATTAGTCACAGAGGTCTAAATTAGTCACAGAGGTCTAAATTAGTCACAGAGGAGGTCTAAATTAATCACAGAGTAGTTCCAGGCAGTCACAAAACAGCCATAGATAAGCTCTATACTAGCTACACAGTGGGTCCAAATTAGTTACTGACTAGCACCAAGCCACTATAGAGTAGCTCTAAAGGAGAAAATAAAGACACTGTTAACAGAGACTTCTTTTAATACAACGTTTCGCCCAAAGCTGGGCTGGATCAAGTACCTGATACAGCTCAGCTTTAGGAAAAACGTTCTATTAAAAGGAGTCTCTGCTACCAGTGTCTTTATTCCCATTTGTCAGCGTTTGCCATTGCCTACCCAGCTTTAAGACAGCCACAGTGTAGCGGCAAGCAGTGGTGGCGACGGTGGTGAGTGGTTGTGATGGTAGGTGATGGTGGCAGTGGTGGTAGGTGGTGTAGTGATGGTAGTGGTGGTAGTGGTAGTAGTCGTGGTAGTTGTTCCACCAGAAGAGTCTCTGAAAAGCCCTCTCTGTGTTGGTACTTATACGGGTCCATTGGAGGTATGGATGCTGGGGGCCTCCTGTCACTATGGCAACCAATCTCATGTTTGCGTCTCGGCCCCACCAGTGATCCTCGCTGATGAGATGATCTTGCAGCTCAGAAATCTAAACGAGTAACAAAATAAAAAAAATATGCCAAATTATTGTATATTGATTTTCATGTATATAAACAATATCTTAAAACACAAATTAGATACACAGTTGCGAGACTAGGTATGATAGAATTTCAGAAACAGAGATCCAGTATTGCTGGTCATTTGCTGCAAAATTAATTCGTTAGTATTTAATAGTTTTTTTTTTTTGCTGGCTTATATGATATAAATTTTATTTTTTAAGTAATTCTGTTTTCTGTGAGTATAATGTGAGAGTGTGTAGAACAAGACTTTCTTAATGTGTCTTCATGTACTGAGTTATCTGCTGAGATAGTTGTTTGTGTTGTCTTCCTGCTGCTTCTGTGTCTGTGTTCTCTCTCTCTCTCTCTCTCTCTCTCTCTCACCCGTCAAGGAAGGTTCCTTGACGCTGGTGAGGGGCTCTTGATCTAGGGAATTGGATCTGTGTTCTAGCTCCCTGAATTAAACCTGAATACCTTCCACATCCCCCCCACAGGCGCTGTATAATCCTACGGGTTTAGCGCTTCCCCTTGATTATAATAATAATCTCTCTCTATCTCTCTATCTATCTCTCTCTCTCTCTCTCTCTCTCTCTCTCTCTCTCTCTCTCTCTCTCTCTCTCTCTCTCTCTCTCTCTCTCTCTCTCTCTCTCTCTCTCTCTCTCACCTTGGTACGAATAAAGTAATATTTATTCTCTCCTCTGTGCGTATCTTCTCTCGACTTGTATCTCTTCTACCACACTACTCCACTCCCCTTTCCCTCCTTCATTTATTCCTCCCCTTTGTCGGCACCCTTTATCCTCCTTTACAGTTTCCTTTACCCCCCACCCCTTTCTTACTTCATGTCCTCCTACCAGCTCTCTTCATGCCTTAGCCATCCTCCGTTTTTCCCCTCCCTCATCTATCTTTTTCCACCATTTGCCCCCCTCTCCATTAATTTACCCTGCTGTCTTACCATTCCCTCTGCTTCCCCTTACCTCTGTCTTTATTCCCTCCTCTTGTACTTCGCATTAGCTTCATAGTTCTCCCTTCCTATCCTAATTATCTTCCCTTTCTTCCTTCCTCCCTTTTGCGACTCTTCTCAGCTTTGCCATCGCTGTATGTCCTTCTGTATCCCCTAGGTTTACCCACTCCCTCAGCCTTCTTACTTTAAATCCACCCTTTCCCCTCTCTTCCTCTCCATCTCCCTTTTCCTTCCCTTCTCTCCCTTTCCTACCTTCCTCCCGTTCCACCTCCATCCCGCCTCCACGATGATCATTAAGGACTAATACTTGGTGCTTTGTATATTTGCAATAATTTTATAGTTCCATCAGTGCCTTTGTTTCACCTGCTCTTCTTCTCTGGTGATATCTCAACACTGACCCGTGTGTGTGTGTGTGTGTGTGTGTGTGTATCATGTGGGAGTTCGATACGTGGATTAGGTAAGAAATACTCACGTAGGCTGTTATTACGTATAATTGCTGTTATGTGGAGAGAGCCCTTGCCAGCCGTACCTATCTCCTTGGTTACACTCGTAATACTGACTAGCCGGCTGCCCAGTACCCAGTGGGGTCTTTTGAAATAGTGTCAGTTCAGCACAATATGAAAGACCGTGACTCAGGCAGAGACGGTTGGTCGTTGAGTCAACGGACGGTTACTGGTAACTGGTTACTACTACTGAGACTGGTAACTGGTTACTACTACTGAGATGTGTGTGTGTGTGTGTGTGTGTGTGTGTGTGTGTGTGTACGGGATCCATACATTGCTTTAAGAAGAGGAGCCTGGAGAGAGTGGACCTAGTGAAGAGGCAGGGGCCAGGAGCTGTAAATCGACCCCTGCCACCAGTTAGATGAGTACACACACACACACACGGGTCAGTGTTGAGATATCACCAGAGAAGAAGAGCAGGTGAAACAAAGGCACTGATGGAACTATAAAATTATTGCAAATATAGGGGGGACATGATAACGACATATAAAATACTGAGAGGAATTGACAAGGTGAACAGAGACAGAATGTTCCAGAGATGGGACACAGCAACAAGGTGATACAGTTGGAAGTTGAAGACTCAGATGAATCACAAAGATGTTAGGAAGTATTTCTTCAGTCACAGAGTAGTCAGGAAGTGGAATAGTTTGGGAAGCGATGTAATGGAGGCAGGATCCATACATAGCTTTAAGCAGAGGTGTGGTAATGTCCGAAAACCTCACCTTCAAGGACCACAACAATGCCACTATCACATCTGCTAGGAAACTGATAGGATGGATAATGAGAACATTCAAGATCAGAGATGCTAAGCCAGTGATGATCCTTTTTAAATCACTTATTCTTTCTAGGCTGGAATACTGCTGTACATTAACATCCCCATTCAAGGCAGGTGAAATTGCAGAGCTAGAGAATGTACAGAGAACCTTTACTGCACGTATAAGTTCCATCAAACACCTTAACTACTGGGAGCGCCTGGAAGCATTTGACTTGTACTCACTAGAGCGCAGGCGAGAGATATATATCGTAATCTACACCTGGAAGATTCTGGAGGGACTGGTCCCTAATATGCACACAGCAATCACTCCATACGAAAGCAAAAGACTTGGCAGGCGATGCAACATACTCCCAGTGAAAATTAAGGGCGTCACTGGTACACTAAGAGAAAACACAATAAGTGTCCGGGGCCCAAGATTGTTCAGCAGCTTCCCATCAGCAATAAGGGGCATTACGGGAAGACCCCTGGTTGTCTTCAAGAGGGAGCTGGACAGATACATAAAGACGGTGCCGGATCAGCCGGGCTGTGGTTCGTACGTTGGATTGCGTGCGGCCAGCAGTAGCAGCCTCATTGATCAGGCCCTGATCCACCGGGAGGCCTGGTCGTGGATCGGGCCACGGGGGCGTTGATCCCCGGAATGCTCTCCAGGTAGACTCCAGGTAGAGGTATGATAAAGCTCATGGTGCAGGGAGTGACCCAGTAGCGGCCAGTGAAGAGGCGGGGCCTGGAGCTGTGACTCGACCCCTGCAACCACAACTAGGTGAGCACACACACAACACACACTAGAGTTTTATGACAAGGTAACTGTAGTAAGAAATTAGAGGGAGGGGTGGGTTGGTTGCATTTTCTTGGACTGCAAGAAGGCCTTCAACACAGTTCCTCACAAGAGATTAGTACAGAAGCTAGAGGAACAAGTGCGTATAACAGGAAGGGCACTGCAATGGATCAGAGAATACCTAACAGGGAGGCAACAGCGAGTCATGGTCCGTGATGAGGTATCACAGTGGGCGCCAGTGACGAGCGGGGTTCCACAGGGGTCAGTCCTGGGACCAGTGCTATTCTTGGTATATGTGAACGACATGACGGAAGGGATAGACTCAGAAGTGTCCCTGTTTGCAGATGACGTGAAAATATATGAGGAGAATTAAATCAGACGCGGACCAGACAGGTCTACAAAGAGACATGGACAGCCTGGATGATAAGATAAGATAAGATTTCGTTCGGATTTTTAACCCCGGAGGGTTAGCCACCCAGGATAACCCAAGAAAGTCAGTGCGTCATCGAGGAGTGTCTAACTTATTTCCATTGGGGTCCTTAATCTTGTCCCCCAGGATGCGACCCACACCAGTCGACTAACACCCAGGTACCTATTTGCTGCTAGGTGAACAGGACAACAGGTGTAAGGAAACGTGTCGAATGTTTCCACCCGCCGGGAATCGAACCCGGGCCCTCCGTGTGTGAAGCGGGAGCTTTAGCCACCAGGCCACCGGGCCACCCATAGGATGTGTGGTCCAGAAACTGGCTCCTAGAATTTAACTCCGCCAAATGCAAAGTCATGAAGATCGGAGGAGGCAAAGAAGACCGCAGACAGAGTATAGGCTAGGATGTCAAAGGCTGCAAACCTCACTCAAGGAGAAAGACCTAGGAGTGAGTATAATACCGAGTACATCGCCAGAAGCACACTTTAACCAGATAACTGCTGCGGCATATGGGCGCTTGGCAAACCTGAGAATAGCGTTCCGGTACCTCAGTAAGGAATCGTTCAAGGCTTTATACACTGTGTACGTCAGGCCCTTACTGGAGTACGCAGCACCAGTTTGGAACCCATACCTGGTCAAACACGTCAAGAAATTAGAGAAAGTGCAAAGGTTTGCAACAAGGCTAGTTCCAGAGCTAAGGGGAATGTCCTATGAAGAAAGATTAAGGGAAATCGGTCTGACAACACTGGAGGACAGGAGGGTCAGGGGAGACATGATAACGACATACAAAATACTGCGTGGAATAGACAAGGTGGACAGAGACAGGATGTTCCAGAGATGGGACACAGAAACAAGGGGTCACAATTGGCAGCTGAAGACTCAGATGAGTCAAAGAGATGTTAGAAAGTATTTCTTCAGTCATAGAGTAGTTAGGAAGTGGAATAGTCTGGCAAGCGATGTAGTGGAGGCAGGAATTATACATAGTTTTAAGACGAGGTATGATAAAGCTCATGGAGCAGGGGGAGAGAGGACCTAGTAGTGGTCGGTAAAGAGGCGGGGCCAGGAGCTGAGTCTCGACCCCTGCAACCACAATTAGGTGAATTAGGTGAGTACACACACACACACACACACACACACACACACACACACACACACACACACACACACACACACACACACACACACACACACTATATTAGCGATGAAGTCCACCGGAGTTTTTATTAGTAATATTAGGAATTGGAATATTCATATATTAATGATAATAATGATCTTTGAAAGTGGTGCCACAAAGCCTGGCAGAGTTAATGACCGTACCGTCATCTGTTGGACTGAAAAATTGGTCATGTCAGGCAGTGTGGTGTGTGGTACAGTGCCATCACCACAAAGGTCATGTTACGCTGTGTAGAGTGGGGATGGCACCATTCTCCTCCCTGGAGGGGGGGTCATGTCATCCAGAAGTGATGCATACTTAAGGTGGAAAGCAATTCTACCGTAGGGATATGTAAAAGCAATAAGGCACAATACCCTGACTGGAATAACACACATATAGCCAGCACATAGCAGAGAGAAGCTTATAACAACGTTTCGGTCCGACTTGGACCATTTACAAGTCAGTGTGCACCGAGAGGTGTATAATTCTCAGTGTATATATGCTGAGAGTTCACTTTTAGCCCTGTTTTAGGAATTAAAGTATTCTTGACTGGTGGTGAACGAGTTACATGCAGCCTTTATGAGCCTCGTGTGGTCATTAGGCTTGAAAACCCCATTAACCAACCTAACCATCTCGACCGTCATATAGAATTTTGTAGCCACTTCTGCCGAGCAAGTTTCTTGGCTGCCTTGCTTGTCAGGTTTACTACACATGATATGAGCTTCATTGTTGAGTGCGAAGTGTCATGCTCGGCTGGCACAGCAGCTGCAATAGTAACATTATGCTGTAGATCTACACCAGTGGCAGCATCTGCATTTTCTGTACATGAATGGTATACAATGGCGACAAGATGAACACTTAAACCAATGTTCAATACCTGGGTATCTTGATTTGTAGACCTTACGCCATTCACTGGTTTTATCAATACAAATTTAAGGGCATGATGTGAAGATTGTAGAACTATATACAAAAAATGAGGTAATCAACCCTTCAGCCTTGGTGATGAGCACTACAGTCTTGAAGACTACGGTGCTTATCACCAAGGCTAAGGGAGTGATTACCTTGTCCTTTGTATATAGTTCTACAGTCTTCACATGATATCTTTGTAATGTTTTGATAAAGCTACTGGATGACGAAACGTCTACAAATAAAGATATCCAGATGTTGCACAAATGTACAATTCTTCATCTGTATTTTCTCAAAAGAATGTAACGTGCCATCACTGGCCATTATTTTCTTAATTTACATGATTAAATACACAGGTAACTTTTATTCAACGCTGGATTACTTGCAGCTGGTACTGGAGTTTCTTACATTGGCATGGAGTGCTTTCTTACACAGGATATGACATTCCAGTAGGTACTGGAGTTTCTTACACTGGCCTGGAGTGCTTTCTTACACAGGGTATGACATTCCAATAGGTACTGGAGTTTCTTACACTGGCATGGAGTGCTTTCTTACACAGGATATGACATTCCAGCAGGTACTGGAGTTTCTTACACTGGCATGGAGTGCTTTCTTACACAGGATATGACATTCCAGCAGGTACTGGAGTTTCTTACACTGGCCTGGAGTGCTTTCTTACACATGATATGACATTCCAGCAGGTACTGGAGTTTCTTACATTGGCCTGGAGTGCTTTCTTACACAGGATATGACATTCCAGTAGGTACTGGAGTTTCTTGCACTGGCCTGGAGTGCTTTCTTACACAGGATATGACATTCCAGCAGGTACTGGAGTTTCTTACACTAGCCTGGTGTGCTTTCTTACACAGGATATGACATTCCAGTAGGTACTGGAGTTTCTTACACTGGCCTGGAGTGCTTTCTTACACAGGATATGACATTCCAGCAGGTACTGGAGTTTCTTACACTGGCCTGGAGTGCTTTCTTACACAGGATATGACATTCCAGCAGGTACTGGAGTTTCTTACACTGGCCTGGAGTGCTTTCTTACACAGGATATGACATTCCAGGAGGTACTGGAGTTTCTTACACTGGCCTGGAGTGCTTTCTTACACAGGATATGACATTCCAGCAGGTACTGGAGTTTCTTACACTGGCCTGGAGTGCTTTCTTACACAGGATATGACATTCCAGGAGGTACTGGAGTTTCTTACACTGGCCTGGAGTGCTTTCTTACACAGGATATGACATTCCAGGAGGTACTGGAGTTTCTTAAACTGGCCTGGAGTGCTTTCTTACACATGATATGACATTCCGGTAGGTACTGGAGTTTCTTACACTGGCCTGGAGTGCTTTCTTACACAGGATATGACATTCCAGTAGGTACTGGAGTTTCTTACACTGGCCTGGAGTGCTTTCTTACACAGGATATGACATTCCAGTAAGTACTGGAGTTTCTTACACTAGCCTGGAGTGCTTTCTTACACAGGATATGACATTCCAGTAGGTACTGGAGTTTTCTAGCATATTTTTGCCTTGGTTATGACCCACAGTAGTGGACTAACACTATGTTTGTAGGTTCAAGGCTAGAGAGAGGGGGGAAGGGGTGAAATGAGGGGAAGAGGAAGTGGGAGGGAGAGGGGATTATGTGATATGGTAGTAAAAGAGATGACAGGGGGAGGTAATAGAGAGGGGGAGGTAAGGGGAAGGCCAGAGAGAGAGAGAGAGAGAATGAGGGGAAAATATGAGAGGGGAAAAATACCGTAAAAAAATGGGAGGGGGGAGTTTTCCCTGGAGGAGAGGGGGTGAATTTCGGTTTGTCCCTGGAGGAAAGGGGAGGGGTGAAGAAGGTGGGGTTGTCTCTCTGAGGAGGTGACGGGGCCTCATCTAAATGGTAATTGGCTTAGCCCAAGCCCCAGCCCCTTCCCCAACCATCTCCCCCTTCCTCTGCCTTCTTTCCCCCTCCTCCCCTCCCCTTCCATGCTCCCCCTACCTAGCCCCACCTGCCAGTGGTAATGAACTCTGATATCTTGTCTTATTAACCGCTGCCCCACACTACACATTCGTGAGGTGAAAGGAAAGAGGGGAGGCTGGTGGGAAGGGAAGAGAGGGGAGTGAGAGGCTGGTGGGAAGGGAAGAGAGGAGAGTGGGAGGATGGTGGGAAGGGAAGAGAGGAGAGTGGGAGGGTGGTGGGAAGGGAAGAGAGGAGAGTGGGAGGGTGGTGGGAAGGGAAGAGAGGAGAGTGGGAGGGGGGTGGGAAGGGAAGGGAGGGTAGTGGGAGGGGGAAGGGAAGGGAGGGTAGTGAGAGGCTGGTGGGAAAGGAAGGTAGGGGAGTGGGAAAGTAGAAAGTAAGGGGAGAGAGGAATGGTGGATGATAGTTTATATCAAAGACTGGAAAGAAAGAGGGAGTGAAAATTAGGATAAAATGAGACAAAGAGAATGTATTAAAAAAGTACCGAGAGATAATACCGTATAAAATAACTAAAAAAATAAAAAATAAGACACTTGTTAGAAGTGTAGATAAGACACTTGTTAGAAGTGAAGATAAGACACTTGTTAGAAGTGAAGGTAAGACACTTGTTAGAAGTGTAGATAAGACACTTGTTAGAAGTGAAGATAAGACACTTGTTAGAAGTGAAGATAAGACACTTGTTAGAAGTGTAGATAAGACACTTGTTAGAAGTGAAGATAAGACACTTGTTAGAAGTGAAGATAAGACACTTGTTAGAAGTGAAGGTAAGACACTTGTTAGAAGTGAAGATAAGACACTTGTTAGAAGTGTAGATAAGACACTTGTTAGAAGTGAAGATAAGACACTTGTTAGAAGTGTAGATAAGACACTTGTTAGAAGTGAAGATAAGACACTTGTTAGAAGTGAAGGTAAGACACTTGTTAGAAGTGTAGATAAGACACTTGTTAGAAGTGAAGATAAGACACTTGTTAGAAGTGTAGATAAGACACTTGTTAGAAGTGTAGATAAGACCCTTGTTAGAAGTGTAGATAAGACACTTGTTAGAAGTGTAGATAAGACACTTGTTAGAAGTGTAGATAAGAAACTTGTTAGAAGTGTAGATAAGACACTTGTTAGAAGTGTAGATAAGACACTTGTTAGAAGTGTAGATAAGACACTTGTTAGGAGTGTAGATAAGACACTTGTTAGAAGTGTAGATAAGACCCTTGTTAGAAGTGTAGATAAGACCCTTGTTAGAAGTGTAGATAAGACACTTGTTAGAAGTGTAGATAAGACACTTGTTAGAAGTGTAGATAAGACACTTGTTAGAAGTGTAGATAAGACACTTGTTAGAAGTGTAGATAAGACACTTGTTAGAAGTATAGATAAGACACTTGTTAGAAGTGTAGATAAGACACTTGTTAGAAGTGTAGATAAGACACTTGTTAGAAGTGTAGATAAGACACTTGTTAGAAGTGTAGATAAGACACTTGTTAGAAGTGTAGATAAGACACTTGTTAGAAGTGTAGATAAGACACTTGTTAGAAGTGTAGATAAGACACTTGTTAGAAGTGTAGATAAGACACTTGTTAGAAGTGTAGATAAGACACTTGTTAGAAGTGTAGATAAGACACTTGTTAGAAGTGTAGATAAGACACTTGTTAGAAGTGTAGATAAGACACTTGTTAGAAGTGTAGATAAGACACTTGTTAGAAGTGAAGATAAGACACTTGTTAGAAGTGTAGATAAGACACTTGTTAGAAGTGTAGATAAGACACTTGTTAGAAGTGTAGATAAGACACTTGTTAGAAGTGAAGATAAGACACTTGTTAGAAGTGTAGATAAGACACTTGTTAGAAGTGAAGATAAGACACTTGTTAGAAGTGTAGATAAGACACTTGTTAGAAGTGAAGATAAGACACTTGTTAGAAGTGTAGATAAGACACTTGTTAGAAGTGAAGATAAGACACTTGTTAGAAGTGTAGATAAGACACTTGTTAGAAGTGAAGATAAGACACTTGTTAGAAGTGTAGATAAGACACTTGTTAGAAGTGAAGATAAGACACTTGTTAGAAGTGAAGATAAGACACTTGTTGAAGTGTAGATAAAGACACTTCTTGTTAGAAGTGTAGATAGACATCTGTTAGAAGTGTAGATAAGACACTCTGTTAGAAGTGTAGATAAGACACTTGTTAGAAGTGTAGATAAGACAACTTTGTTAGTAAGTGTAGATAAGACACTTGTTAGAATTGTGAAGATAAGACACTTTGTTAGAAGTGAAGATAAGACATCTTGTTAGAAGTGTAGATAAGACACTTGTTAGAAGTGTAGATAAGACACTTGTTAGAAGTGTAGATAAGACACTTGTTAGAAGTGAAGATAAGACACTTGTTAGAAGTGAAGATAAGACACTTGTTAGAAGTGTAGATAAGACACTTGTTAGAAGTGAAGATAAGACACTTGTTAGAAGTGTAGATAAGACACTTGTTAGAAGTGTAGATAAGACCCTTGTTAGAAGTGTAGATAAGACACTTGTTAGAAGTGAAGATAAGACACTTGTTAGAAGTGAAGATAAGATACTTGTTAGAAGTGTAGATAAGACTACTTGTTAGAAGTGAAGATAAGACACTTCTGTTAGGAAGTGTAGATAAGACACTTGTTGTTGAAGTGTAGATAAGACACTTGTTAGAAGTGAAGATAAGACACTTGTTAGAAGTGTAGATAAGACACTCTGTTAGAAGTGTAGATAAGACACTTGTTAAGAAGTGAAGATAAGACACTTGTTAGAAGTGTAGATAAGACACTTGTTAGAAGTGTAGATAAGACACTTGTTAGAAGTGTAGATAAGACACTTGTTAGAAGTGTAGATACAAGACACTTGTTAGAAGTGTAGATAAGACACTTGTTGTGAAGTGTAGATAAGACACTTGTTAGAAGTGTAGATAAGACACTTGTTAGAAGTTTAATTGTAAGACACTGTTGTTGAAGTGAGATAAGACACTTGTTAGAAGTGTAGATAAGACAC
Source organism: Cherax quadricarinatus (assembly GCF_038502225.1). NCBI lineage: Eukaryota > Metazoa > Arthropoda > Malacostraca > Decapoda > Parastacidae > Cherax > Cherax quadricarinatus. Next base: position 23,313,781 of record NC_091347.1, on the reverse strand, counting down.
TTGTTAGAAGTGTAGATAAGACACTTCTTGTTGTGAAGTGTAGATAAGACACTTGTTAGAAGTAAGTGTAGATAAGACACTTGTTAGAAGTGTAGATAAGACACTTGTTAGAAGTGAAGATAAGACACTTGATTAGAAGTGAAGATAAGACACTTGTTAGAAGTGTAGATAAGACACTTCTGTTAGAAGTGTAGATAAGACACTTTGTTAGAAGTGAAGATAAGACACTTGTTAGAAGTGTAGATAAGACACTTGTTAGAAGTGAAGATAAGACACTTGTTAGAAGTGTAGATAAGACACTGTTAGAAGTGAAGATAAGACACTTTGTTAGAAGTGTAGATAAGACACTTGTTAGAAGTGTAGATAAGACCCTTCCGTTAGAAGTGTAGATAAGACACTTGTTAGAAGTGAAGATAAGACACTTTGTTAGAAGTGAAGATAAGATACTCTTGTTAGAAGTGTAGATAAGACACTTGTTGAAGAAATGAAGATAAGACACTTGTTAGAAGTGTAGATAAGACACTTTGTTAGAAGTGTAGATAAGACATTCTGTTAGAAGTGAAGATAAGACACTGTTGTTAGAAGTGTAGATAAGACACTTGTTAGAAGTGTAGATAAGACACTTGTTAGAAGTGAAGATAAGACACTTGTTAGAAGTGTAGATAAGACACTGTTAGAAGTGTAGATAAGACACTTGTTAGAAGTGTAGATAAGACACTTGTTAGAAGTGTAGATAAGACACTTCTG
>NC_091347.1:23300534-23303034 GCF_038502225.1 Cherax quadricarinatus | reverse complement strand
AAAGTTAAAGTCTCCTAGAATTACTACATTATCGTGCCTTGTGGCCTTAACAATTTCCTCCCATAGTAGTATCCCTTGGTCCCTATCTAAGTTTGGGGGACGGTATATCACTCCTAAAATCAGTTTTTCATGCCCCTCTGAAAATTCTATCCAAACAGACTCTGTATGTGTTACTTCAGACTTAATACCCGTTTTTATGCAACAGTTCAAGCGATCTCGGACATACAATGCCACCCCACCCCCCTTCCCGATACTTCTATCTACTTGGAACAATTTAAAACCCTGAATATGACATTCCGCAGGCATGTCCCGACTTTTTGAATTAAACCACGTCTCAGTTAAGGCAAATACATCAATGTTACCTGTACTAGCAACTAATCTCAACTCGTTCATCTTATTCCTAGCACTACGGCAATTAGCATAATAAACCTTGAAAGACTCTCCTTTCTCTTTACCCTTCCTGCTCATTTCTGTTTTTCTACTAAACCTATTACTGTCCTTATCACCCAAAGTCCCTGGCTTTTCAATATCTACCTCATTCTGCTTATTACTAGTCCCCCTAGAACTCGTAATATTACTACACTGGGACTTCACTGTTTTCCTGCCAAAACCCATACCACTAACTATTCCTAGTTTAAAGTCCTAACTGCTCTCTCCACTGCAGTTGCCAGTGCTAGCACCCCAGACCTAGATAAGTGAACCCCATCCCTGGCATACATGTCATTTCTGCCATAGAAGAGGTCCCAGTTGTCAATGAATGTTACCGCATTTTCCTTACAGTATTTGTCCAGCCAGCAATTGACACCAATTGCCCTGGACAACCATTCATTTCCAACTCCTCTCCTTGGCAAAATACCACATATGACAGGGTTCCCACCCTTACTCCTAATTATTTCTATTGCTGACCTATACCTGCTAATCAGGTCTTCACTCCTACGTCTGCCAACATCGTTGCCTCCAGCACTGAGACAGATAATAGGATTGCTCCCATTACCTCTCATGATGTCATCCAGACGGCTAACAATATCCTCCATCCCAGCCCCAGGAAAGCAAACTCTCTGTCTCCTACTCCTGTCCTTCAAGCAGAACGCCCTATCCATATACCTAACTTGGCTATCCCCAACAACAACAATATTCTTACCTTCCTTGGTGTCGTTCGTCGTGTTGTCCCCAGTAGTCGACTCACATTCGTCGGGTAGCACTGAGAATGTATTAGATGTTTCCACAACAGTTTCCACGGCAGTCTCTTTCTTCTTCATCGTTTCTACCTTTCCATTCGTCCTCTTGATCGTCAACTTCGTTCCCTGCTGTCCAGCCACTGACCAGTTTCCCTTCTTGACCTGAGGACTCAAAACAGAAGGATTACTACGAATCTTCTTGTTTTCCTCGGTCAGTCGCCGAATCTCCACCTTCGCCATCCTCAATTCTTCCTTAAGCTGTTGGTAAAGTTGCTCAATGGAGGGCATCTTGCTTCAATTCGTAGAGAGCGCGCAAACAGGTCTTCACAGAGCTAAGTACACGTATTTTACACTGTATTTTATTCACCTCTTCTTTATTTGTTCATTTGCTCAATACGTAATCTGTATTCATGTGCCTTTCTAACACAGAACAGCTTACTCATGATTAATATGAAGACAGAAGCGCAGGAGGTTGATTGATCTGAATATTTCGACCCCCTTCTGGGATCATCTTCAAAGAAATTACTTAAATTATTTTCTGTTTTCTCTCAACACAGTAAATGCGAATGAAATCCCAGGCATAAATAATTCTAGAGGTTCTGATGACCCAACAAGTGACACCAAGGATGGCTATTAGGGGTCATAATATGTATAAAACATGTGATAGATTCCTAGCATAAACTCTACCCACTCCTATTCCGAAAATGACATCCATACATCCATCCCACTATAGTTACACCTCACACGTTCACCCATACACCCATCTGCTTTTACCCCCCCCACTAGCACAATACACACACACGAGCATCGTCCTGCATCAGCTGTTATTTAATTAAAGTATCGAGAGAGTGGCCCAGCGGGAGCTGTGGAAAGGATGTAAACACAACCCGTATGGATGTACATATATATACATACATATATATATATATATATATATATATATATATATATATAGATATATATATATATATATATATATATATATATATATATATATATATGTCGTGCCGAATAGGCAGAACTTGCGATCTTGGCTTAAATAGCAACGCTCATCTTGCCATATACGACAAGTGAAAATTTGTGTATGCATTAATTTCGCCAAAATCATTCTGAACCTAACGAAAAAAATATATTTCACTGTATTTGTTTAGTATTAAATTATTGTAAACAAATCTAAAATATATATAGTTGGGTTAGGCTAAAATAAATTGTTCTTGTTATAATAAGGTTAGGTAAGTTTTCTAAGATTCTTTTGTTGCAAAATTAAAACTTTTTACACCAACATTAATGAAAAAAATATATCTTTAAACGTATAAGAGACA
>NC_091347.1:23268034-23298034 GCF_038502225.1 Cherax quadricarinatus | reverse complement strand
TTCAGTAATACCTGTCTTAAATATGGCTTCCTCAACCCCCTCAGGATTACTACGTCATATTTCCATTTTAAATTTCCAATAAAGGTGCTTAGCGAGCCTCAGTTGGAGCTCAGTAATTCCTATAAGATGCTAAACTCTCGTCCTAAACCTCTGCTGCAATGCCTCTAATCTATTTCCCAATTTGACAAAAAAGAGGGCAGCACTGCATACGATGACGGTGGGCAACTCGAAATTATCGAGGCAGGAATGCAATTAAGCCATATTGAGATTTTCTTTACGTGACGTTGCTGCGGTAGAGGGCAAGATCCCACATTCTTCTTGGTCAGAGTAGTGGGGGGGGGGGAGTGCTAGGAGGGGGAGGGTCAGGGTAGTTGGGTGCCAGGGTAAGGAGGGTGCCAGGAAGGTGCTAGGATGAAGCTGGTGCCATTGTGGAAAGGTGATGCAAGGGTATTTTAAAGAGAGGGTCGAGGCTAGGGTATGTATGGAAGCCTGGATTGTGGTGTCAGGGAAGTGATTGTGAGGTAAGGTTGTGACTGTGGTGGATGATTGTGGTGTCAGGGAAGTGATTGTGAGGCAAGGTTGTGACTGTGGTGGATGATTGTGGTGTCAGGGAAGTGATTGTGAGGCAAGGTTGTGATTATGGCGTAAGATTGTGGTGCTAGGGAAGTGATTGTGGGGCAAGGCTATGACTATGTGCAAGATTGTGGTGTTAAGGAGACTGATTATGGCACAGAGTTGTATGAATGTGACTGTCGCCCCAGAGTTTGTTGCCATATATTACATTAATATCAAGCACTACACCCGTGTGGGTCACTCAGCGCTACGTAAGATGTGTAGAGGTGCCACTGTTTGGCAGTATATGAAAAATATATAATTTGATAGATACATGGGCACATCCGCAACGTTTTGAATATTTTATTTTTGGCTACGTTTTGCTCACCAGGAGCTTTTTCAAGCCTCTACGTTTGCTCGTTAGTTAGTTTAATATGTTTATTATGCACCCCATACCCATCCTGTGGAGGTACATAATTGGTCCAGGGACTGGACTCCAAAGTTTTGATAGCTGAGCAAGTTACAGAGGTAATGAACTCACAATTACAAAGGTAATGAACTCACAATTTACAAAGGTAATGAACTTACAATTTACAAACGTAATGAACTCCAGGTAGGTCTGGTCACAATCATGACAAGTTACAAAGATATTTACAGATTACAGAGGTACGTAATGGGTCCAGGGACTGGGCCCCCAAAGTTTTGATAGCTGAACTAGGTACAAGGGTAATGAACTCACAACCCAGGAGCTTTTTCAAGCCTCTACGTTTTGCTCGCCAGGAGATTTTTCAAGCCTCATGTGTACATAACGAGAGGAAACAGTGAGGTGCAGGGGCGGGGCCCGAGTGTAAGGGTAAGAACAAAGACAGTGAACAATAGAGTGGCATAGGGACAGGAAGAATAAACATTAACAGTCAGGCTTTAAATGACACGAGTTATGTGATGGCTGTGTTGTGGTGTCTCAAGACTTACTGAGAGTATTTCAGAAATGTTAAATCTTAAGTTGCTTTGGGTAATAGTGTCACAAATAGAGATAAAGGAGGCTTCTGTCCTTCTGCCTGGATCTGACGGTATAATGACTGATCTCGCCACATTCCACGTCATATAATGACTCTGAGAGCTGTGATGAATCACACATACATTGTTGCAGTTATTGGTTGTGCAGGCATATTTATGTCCCTTAATTCGTGTTTCCAGACTCACTGTGGTTTTGCCAACGTACATTTTCCTGACACTCCCACAAAGTATGATATAAATACTTGCGTCACTGCTTCCAAGATTGCTTATTTTGGTTATAGTCAAATGTTGGGTGGTTGTGGTAGTGGTCCTAACTGCTCCGGTGTTACGTGATGAGAGGGAGTGTTATGTTACATGATGAGAAGGAGTGTTACGTGATGAGAGGAAGTGTTATGTTTGCATCTGCATTTATTATGAAGAATGCTAAAAGTTTAAAGTGGAGTTCCAGTAGTAAACTTTGTTGATAATGTGCCACGTCTTTGCTCTCTGTCTACTTCCCCTAACAAACCATGAAGGAGACTGCAGTTTTGAATTAAATGGTTTATGTAGGTGCAGTTTTCTAAGTATCCGGGGCTGCTGATCTTGTGTCCTTGAAGAAAGAATTCTTTTACTGTTCCTCGTATGGTTCGTATGTTTTGGTTGGAATAGAAATGTAGCAAGTTGTCCTTTCCTCTCTTCTTCAGGATACGTGCGGTCATTCCTGTTAGTGGGTCTTGGTCCTGGGAGTACAGTGTGTTGATGGTGGCTTTTATGAAGTCCCGCTTCTACACACACACACACACACACTAACTTTCAACGTAGAACATAAAGTGTTTTCTTCGCCGAGTTGAATTTGCATTTTTAGTTTATCCATGTTTTCTAGCCATTATTGTTATACCGTATTTACATATTCAATTTTCCTGCCATCTCCAGACATTCTCTCTCTCTCTCTCTCTCTCTCCCTCTCTCTCTCTCCCTCTCTCTCTCTCTCTCTCTCTCTCTCTCTCTCCCTCTCTCTCTCCCTCTCTCTCTCCCTCTCTCTCAATGTCTCTCTCTCTCCCTCTCTCTCTCTCTCTCCCTCTCTGTCCCTATCTCTTCCTATCTCTCTCTCTTTCTCTCTCCATCTCTCTCTCTTTCTCTCTCTCTCTCTTTTTTTTTTTTTACACAGGGTTTGACAAGGTTAAGGATCCCTAGCTTTATTGACAGCTATTTACAGGTTAAGGATTCCTAACTTTATTGGCAAGCTAAGAGCTGTTACCTACATCAGCTCATTTGAAAGCATTTTTGTTATGAGACATACAAGTAGGGAACAGGATGAAGTTGGAGCCATCTGTGGGCCAGCATTTTCATTTGATCAACTGACGTTATCTCGTTGACATCATTATGCTGTACGAATGTGTTCCATACTCGAGTCATCCTGGGTATGTATGATCTCAGATGGAGTGATGTTCTGGAGAAGGGTACAGCCAGAGTGAAGTTGCTGCTTTTCTGCCGTCTTGTGGCATAAAAGCTTGTTTCACGCTGTCCTCGAAGTGGATCCAAGTGTGGTATTTTGACAATATTGGCCTTGTACATAACAGTAAAGGCCACCCACATCCCTCCTATGTTGAAGGCTCTGCTGAAATGACAGATCTATCCAGGATGGGTCCAGGCGAGAGATGAGACGTCTTGCTCTGTTCTCTACTCTGTCAAGCAGTCGCAGATGAGAGGGGGGGCAGGCAAACCAAGAAAGTGGAGCATACTCAAGGTGTGAGCGTACTTGTGCCTCGTACAGGATCTTGCAACCCCTACTGTCAAGCAGATGCGAGATACGGCGAAGTGCTGTAAGCTTCCTGGCTGCCTTGTTTGCAAGATTTACAACATGGTTCTTCATGGTTAGTTTGGAGTCAAATTTCACCCCCAAGGATATCAACTTCTTCTCCAGGTGCCAACATCGTCCATTCATCCTTACTACTGCGCCAGCATTACCATCATGGTGCCTAGAGACGAACATCATTTGCGTTTTTTCAGGTGCAAATGTTACTTGCCATCTATTTCCCCAAGCTGATATAGCTCTCAGCTGGTGATTGATGTAGCTTAGAGCAGCTGGCATTTCTTCTCTGGATAAGTGAATGTCAGTGTACAGTCGTCTGCATATGCATGTGATTCTGGGATGAGATGAAGAAGGTCGTTGAAGTAGACATTCCATAACAGTGGACCCAGCACACTTCCTTGTGGAACGCTTGCCCCAATAGGATGCCTTGCTGATTCCGTTCCATTGAGGACTACACTTAGAGATCTACCATGAAGGTAATCACTGAGGAGACATAGCGTAGAGCCTGCAATTCCCAGTGCTTGAAGTTTTGCTAAGAGGCCCTGGTGCCACACCCGGTCGAAAGCGCCAGCAATGTCCAGTGCTACCACACAGCTGACTTTGGATTCATCCAGTGACTGGTGCCACTTAGTGGAGAGGTTTAACAACAGATCAGCAGCAGAGTAACCTTTCCTGAAGCCATATTGACGATCACAAAGTAGTGAGTGGTAGTCAAAAAAATCTGTCATTTGTCTTGTGATTATTGTCTCAAGGATCTTACCAGTGATTGACAGGAGTGACACTGGTCTGTAGTTGCTGATTTCTGCTCTGCTCTTCTTTTTGTGAACAGGGACTACATTTGCCTCTTTCCATGGAGAGGGCCATTTACACTGATGTCCATCATCGCTTCCTTTATGTCTTATACAGTCAGTTTATAAGTCATAATAGTGAAATACACATACAACACACACACACACACACACACACACACACACACACACACACATATATATATATATATATATATATATATATATATATATATATATATATATATATATATATATATATATAATCACTACTTCCACCAGTAGTTGCTGTATTCTACCTGTTAGTTCACTGGCTATCATCACTCAGACACTGTGGAAGCTTCACACCTATGAGAGACACAGTATTAACACCCAGAGCTTTTTCTGTGAGAGGTTACATATCCCCAGAGCTCTATATTTCCCAGCAAGATTATATATACTCAGAACTGTATATCGTAGAGGTTATGTACACCGGAAGGTATATATATCTGCGTTTACATTTCAGATTAAAGTGTCGTTAACTGGTGGTGTACCCATTGTAGACTGCGTGTAGACTTAGTGACTCGTGTAATAGATAGGCTTTAAATCCAGTAGACCAAGCAACCATTTCTTAATTTATATATAATGAGAAATTAATTTAATCGCTAGTTTAGGGATTAAAATATACTTGCTATCTGAGAGTGGATATATTGCGATCTTAATGACCCACGTGTAGTAGATAATGTTTAAACCACCCAACAAACCTGACAGCTGGAGAGAGAGAGAGAGAGAGAGAGAGAGAGAGAGAGAGAGAGAGAGAGAGAGAGAGAGAGAGAAAGTGTCGAGGATGCCCCTGCAAAAATACTGAATTCCGGACGTGGTGTAAATTGAGGTGAACTTTAAGTGAAACATTCCGGCCAGTGAACAGTGAAGCTGAGGAGAAGAAATACATGCTTCGCACAAGATCCTCCTCCTCCTGCTACTCCTCTTCCATCTCCTCTTCCTCTTCCATCTCCTCTTCCTCTTCCATCTCCTCTTCCTCTTCCATCTCCTCTTCCTCTTCCATCTCCTCCTCCTCCTCCTACAAGGAGGATCTCTTGCGAGTAATTGGCGGGGGTCTTACCTCTGCAGTTTTCCCTCTTAGATATTCTGATGATTGTCAAGGTTAGCGTTGTGTTGTGTGTTGGAGTTTGGCTTGTAGTTATTGTTGGAGGACGTGTTATTGTTGCAGGATGGCGCAGCATTGTTGCTGGAGAATGATTTGGTATTGTTGAAGAATGACTTGGCGTTTTTGTAAAGTAAAAATAAGTGTTTGGGGATAAGTAACGATGTATACCTGGAGTATACCTGGAGGGTGTTCTGGGGGTCAGCGCCCCCGCGACCCGGTCCTGGAGTATACCTGGAGGGTGTTCTGGGGGTCAACGCCCCCGCGACCCGGTCTTGGAGTATACCTGGAGGGTGTTCTGGGGATCGACGTCCCAGCGGCCCGGTCCTGGAGTATACCTGGAGGGTGTTCTTGGGGTCAACGCCCCAGCGACCCGGTCCTGGAGCATACCTGGAGGGTGTTCTGGGGGTCGACGCCCCAGCGGCCCGGTCCTGGAGTATACCTGGAGGGTGTTCTTGGGGTCAACGCCCCAGCGACCCGGTCCTGGAGCATACCTGGAGGGTGTTCTGGGGGTCGAGGCCCCAGCGACCAGGTCCTGGAGTATACCTGGAGGGTGTTCTGGGGGTCGACGCCCCCGCGGCCCGGTCCTGGAGTGCTTCCATGGATGGTTTCCGTCTGTTAAGACAAATATCATACACAGTTCTAGTAATGGATATGATAGGGCTCTAGAAGCCAGAAATCAGTAAGTCGAGCAATATTGTTAAAAAGATGGTGACAGGAGCTATGAATCAACCCCTGCGAACACAACATGCTCCGTGCAAGTAGCTAAGTACATATACGCTTTTATATGTTTATCTTTAATAGCAGTAAGAAACAGCGTGTGTGAACCCTGAGTGAGGTAGTCCTGAGTGATGGAGCCCTGGGTGAGGTAGTCCTGAGTGATGGAGCCCTGGGTGAGGTAGTCCTGAGTGATGGAGCCCTGGGTGAGGTAGTCCTGAGTGATGGAGCCCTGGGTGAGGTAGTCCTGAGTGATGGAGCCCTGGGTGAGGTAGTCCTGAGTGATGGAGCCCTGGGTGAGATAGTCCTGAGTGATGGAGCCCTGGGTGAGGTAGTCCTGGGTGAGGTAATCCTGAGTGATGGAGCCCTGGGTGAGGTAGTCCTGAGTGATGGAGCCCTGGGTGAGATAGTCCTGAGTGCTGGAGCCCTGGGTGAGGTAGTCCTGAGTGATGGAGCCCTGGGTGAGGTAGTCCTGAGTGATGGAGCCCTGGGTGAGGTAATCCTGAGTGATGGAGCACTGGGTGAGGTAGTCCTGAGTGATGGAGCCCTGGGTGAGGTAGTCCTGAGTGATGGAGCCCTGAGTGAGGTAGTCCTGAGTGATGGAGCCCTGAGTGAGGTAGTCCTGAGTGATGGAGCCCTGGGTGAGGTAGTCCTGAGTGATGGAGCTCCGGGTGAGGTAGTCCTGAGTGATGGAGCCCTGAGTGAGGTAGTCCTGAGTGATGGAGCCCTGAGTGAGGTAGTCCTGAATGATGGAGCCCTGAGTGAGGTAGTCCTGAGTGATGGAGCCCTGGGTGAGGTAGTCCTGAGTGATGGAGCCCTAAGTGAGGTAGTCCTGAGTGATGGAGCCCTGGGTGAGGTAGTCCTGAGTGATGGAGCCCTGGGTGAGGTAGTCCTGTGTGATGGAGCCCTGAGTGAGATAGTCCTGAGTGATGGAGCCCTGGGTGAGGTAGTCCTGAGTGATGGAGCCCTGGGTGAGGTAGTCCTGAGTGATGGAGCCCTGGGTGAGGTAGTCCTGTGTGATGGAGCCCTGAGTGAGATAGTCCTGAGTGATGGAGCCCTGAGTGAGGTAGTCCTGAGTGATGGAGCCCTGGGTGAGGTAGTCCTGAGTGAGGGAGCCCTGAGTGAAGTAGTCCTGAGTGATGGAGCCCTAGGTGAGGTCCTGGAGGAGGGAACCCTGGGTGATGGAGCCCTGGAGGGAACCCTGGGTGAGGGAGCCCTGGGTGAGGTAGCCCTGGGTGAGGGAGCCCTGTGTGAGGTAGCCCTGGGTGAAGGAGCCCTGGGTGAGGTAGCCCTGGGTGAGGGAGCCCTGGGTGAGGTAGCTCTGGGTGAGGGAGCCCTGAGTGAGGGAGCCCTGGGTAAGGGAGTCCTGTGTGAGGGAGCCCTGGGTAAGGTAGCAAGGGCAGGAGGCTGGCCCATTATTTACACACCTTTGAAGATTAACATTAATCTCTGTTAATTCTGTTAAAATATGTTAAAATGTCTCAGGCGGTACAAGAAACATTAATAAAGGTAGACAGGGGTGATGACAGCCATATGTCATCTCCATGTACACAGACTGGCGTGTACAGGAGCTCAGTTGCGTACACACACACACACAGTCACGCATACACTTGACTGTATGTCAAATAGCATAGCAGGAAAAACTATTTTTTTTTTTTTGAGAAAGATTACAGAGAATGGGAGGGGGAATAGACAGGGGAGAGGGATGGAGAAGGGGAAATTGTAAAGTTTAACCCCCCTCCCTATAAGATTTATTTGCGGACTATGGAAAACCAGGTGGAGATATGTTCCCGTGTTTTATCACCCTTGTTTAAGATTCCTTACCCTCGTTTATATTTTTTCTTTTACTTTTGAGTTTCGTGTTGTGTTATGCTTTTGCAGTGGAGGAAGAAACGTGTACTGAATTGTTGCTTGAAAGTCGTAATAACACTGTTGGAAACAAACCAGGTAACGGGTGGGGTTAGAACGCATGGTAAGTGAGTCGTGAAACTCCAGGCCAGTGCGTAAGCCACTGGGCCAGCTGGCTACAATAAGATTATTCCAACTAGGTATATTTTATATGCCATAGGGAGGTTAGCATGGGCCACCACTGTGACCACAAATGCAAGTTTTTACAGATGAATCTCTCACCAGTGTGGCTGTGACGAAATCTACTCGGACCTACAAGATGAACGAGCATCTTACAAATCTAACCACCATCCATGTTTAGACTTTTGGACAATAATTTAATTATTATGTACAGTCATCAACACCAGGGAGGCATCAGGGCTTACTGTTATTGTACAAGGCAGTGTATTCTCAAGGCTCCCTACTATGCTTTGCTTCGTGGATAGCCAGAAGACGGTTACTATACTACAAGACGAACAACCATCAGTAGTCTCACTATACAGCAATACTCTCCTCAGTAGTGTCAATCCGTTGCTGATGATTTATTCCTGGTCATACTGATGCTTATGACATGTTCTAACAATATAACCCACACTTGGGAGTTTGTTCTCACAACAAATGGATTTTAAGACAGCAATTGAGTAACTGAAAACTTTCTTGCAGATAGTTCCAGCTCGCCCTTGTATTAACGCTGCTTAATATTTAAAGAACCTTGTATAAGGTCACTTTCTAATAAAGTAGACCGTATGACAACGACTTAAAATAACCTGAGATAAAGTAACTACTTTTAACTTTTAAAGTTACTTAATATATGGCAGTAACTCACACCCTTAATACTGTAGGATCATTAAATTATTAGGTGTTAGTAAATGAGAGAGAGAGAGAGAGAGAGAGAGAGAGAGAGAGAGAGAGAGACTGATAACTGGAATAAGCGAGAGAACACTGTCGTCTTGCTGAACAGTGTGCGTGTGATTAATGTAACACATTAGTGAGTAAGGATGACCGTCATCAGCGGTGCAGGAGACGCCTCACACAGCAGGAGAGTTGCCTGTAGATAATCATACGGACCAGCTGGGGATAAGGACACTTACGTACACTTGATGACAGTACAGGAAACGTTTCGCCACGGGTGGCTTCATTAATCTTAATGGATGAAGTCACTAGCAGCGAAAGGTTTCCTCTAATAGATGTTAAGAGATTTTTTTTATGAAGATAAATACAATAGTCAGTCAGTTTAAAGGTACAGTTTATATACTCAAATGTAAAAATACCATAGTGAAAATAGGAAATAAAACCTGGGCGCTTTCATGTGCTTATACATCTTCTGAAGATGTGTGTGTAAGCACATATGCGTTTATATATTTTTTTACATATTTGCAATCACGTGTTATATTGTGGTGGCCTGGTGGTTAACGCTCTCGCTTCACACGGTGAGGGCCTGGGTTCGATTCCCAGCCAGAGTAGAAACATTGGACGCGTTTCTTTCCACCTGTTGTCTATGTTCCCCATCAGTAAAATGGGTACCTGGGTGTTAGTCGACTGGTGTGGGTCGCATCCCGGGACACTGACCTAAGGAGGCCTGGTCACAGACCGGGCCGCGGGGGCGTTGACCCCCGGAACTCTCTCCAGATAAACTCCAGATCTCCAGATATACCCTAATATGAAGAACTGCCGTCTCTTGAGTATAATAATAATAATAATAAAAAAAAGTAATAATAATAATAATAATAATAATAATTCTGTTTTCTAGGCTGTAACTAATTAAAAATGGCTGTACTCTTTATAACATATATTACTGTTAGCTTTAATCACAATGATACATGTAACTTCGAAACACTTAAACAAAATAAGTGTGTGGGCAAGTGATGCATGGTTAATGTGGTTTAAAACCTATCGGCTACACTAGGATCATTAGGGCTGCTACGTAAGTTTTTTCACCACCAAACAAGAATACTTCAATCTCTAAAATAGAGATTAAACTTTCAGAGTATATACTCCGAGAGAAATACAGCTCTGGTGTGTGTATATAAGTTGTATATGAATAAGTGGTGAATAAATATACTGGAGTGCTTGTACAGCGGTGTGTCATGCTGAGTGAGTGGCAACACTCAACACTACTTGAGTAATGTTGTCAGTGTGTGGCTGGTCTGCTGACCACATCAAATATTAACGAACAGTGGATATCCATCTGATTAACCGCTGTTCCCCAGGCATTCCTTGGCCCTTACGGGTTGAGCACTTTTTCCGTGGATGTGATTACGATAATAGTGTAGACAGCGATGGTTTATTAATTGGACAACCATTTTGAAAGTACGCAAATAACCCGCACACAGGAGAGAGAAACATACGACGATGTTTCGGTCCGACTTGGACCATTTACAAAGTCATACTTACTAGAAAAGATTGTAAGTATAATGTTTGTCAGGAAACAGGACAAAAAAAGTGAGGAAGTCAGTATATCTAGACGAGCGGGACAATGACGGGATCAAGAGAGCTGCAGTAGGAAAGAAATTGTGTGGCTAGTATCGAGGGTTACTAAGTTTTTGCGTCATTCAGTTGGTATTTGGATCACTCGGTCATCATCAGCCTGAGCAGCGTCGTCAAGGTGAGTATTGGTGAAAATTTTCTATTTATTTAATCGCGAGATGAATTATTTAATATATCTCTGTTCTCTTAGTATTTGCAATCTCATATTACCCAGGTGATTATTCTTCTGTATAATAATTTAATTATTATGTATGTTATCGGTGTATATCACCATTAAACCAGTGGGAGCTTTAAGGGGCACGTCTGTTCTCCTGTCTTTTAATAATGTTATTTTTCCCCTATATACCTTGTCCATAATTACTATTGCACTTGCAATTGTGAAACACAGTTGTCCACAAAGATTTGTTAAGTTACGTCATGAATTAAGTTAAGATCCTAGATTTTACCATACGAAAGCAGACAAAGTAAATGCGATAGTAATTATGGAGAAGGTAGATTATAGGGAAAAAATAAACATAATATAAGGAGACAGGGAAGCTGAGGCGCCTCTTAATGTACTTTTAAAAGGAAGGTGTGTGGTCTGGGGATTGAGAGGGGGGGGGAGGAGATGTTCTGCTGACAGTTACGTAGTTAATTGGCACGCACGCGCTGCTGGATGGCGCCACCTGACGTGTGTAAACAAACTTTCTTGCCATTGCTGCTTCGGTTGCAAATATCAAAAGGCCCCGACAGCACCGAGAGCCATTTATATTATAACAAAGCTTATTATTGGCTGGCATGGCTTTCATGCACGCCCTGGTCTCTTGTAGCCAACAAGTGGGTGGACAAAATACAACACAATGCCATCAGCTGTATTAATGTCCATGAAGTGGCACTGTATTCCCTGCTGCAAGACACTAGTGAATATGATAATGATAGACAATGTGCAACAGTTAGATAACTTTATTCCGAAACGTTTCGCCTACACAGTAGGATTCTTCAGTCGAGTACAGAGGAGGCAGCAGAAGCAATAGAGATACTGTAAAGACGATGTAATCAGTCCATCACCCTTGAAGAGTTTTGATGTGGTCAGTCCCCTCAGCTGAGGGAGTGACCACCTGACACTAGTGGTAGTCAAGTCCATTAAAGGTACAACGTTTCACCCATGCGTTGCCTTTTTTTCAAGTGCTTGAAAAATCGCACTCATGTCTGAGACGATGTACCAGTAAAGGACTTGTACTGGTGTTGTGTCAGCGTTGCGCCTCCAGTTGGCACACTGTTTCCTGGTGCTGAGCCACTTGCAGTATTGTCATATACACAGTAACAAAAATTTTATTAAAATATCTTGGTGTAAAATATGTAAGATTATTTAAGCTAAATAAGAATTACTAATTATTAGCTATTGTTTCAAGAACTGAATATACCACAGCTACCTGGAGGTTATTCCGGGGATCAACGCCCCCGCGGCCCGGTCCATGACCAGGCCTCCCGATGGATCAGGGCCTGATCAACTAGGCTGTTACTGCTGGCCGCACGCAGTCCAACGTACGAGCCACAGCCCGGCTGATCCGGCACTGACTTTAGATATCTATCCAGCTCTCTCTTGAAGGCAGCCAGGGGTTTATTGGCAATTCCCCTAATGCTTGATGGGAGGCTGTTGAACAGTCTTGGGCCCCGGACACCTCCCCACACCTTCCCTTACCTTCTCCCTCCCTTCCCTCCCCTCCCCTCGCCATTTTTTGTACATTTAGGTCTTCTACATCCCTCAAGGAAGGTTCCTTGACGCTGGTGAAGGGCTCTTGATCTAGGGAATTAGATCTGTGCTCCAGTTTCCTGAATTAAGCCTGAATACCTTCCATCTTCCCCACAGGCGCTGTATAATCCTACAGGTTTAGCGTTTCCCCTTTGATAATAATAATAATCTTCTACAGGGGTTTAGTTCAGAGTTTCTGTATTTATTTTACCAGCTATGAGCTGTTCTCTAAATAACAATGCCGTAATTTCATACTGATACAGTGAGGGAATTATGTTGGAATTGTTATAGAATACCGACAAGTTGAGGATTAAGACATGCGCAACAGTTGGGTACCTCCAAGCTGAGGGACTGACCGCCTCAAATACGTTTTCTCCAAGGTTGATGGAGTGATTACACCTTTGTTTCAATACTACTGCTCCCTCTGTATTTGACTGAAGAAGCCTTCTGTAACGTTCCATCAATAAAGATACCCAACTGTTGGACATGTCTTAATCCTCAGTTGAGGGAGTTGTAGCCAGCTGTGGGCTGGGTTTACAGTGATCAATTGGTTTACAATGATCAATTGGTTTACAGTGATCAATTGGTTTACAATGATCAATTGGTTTACAGTGATCAGTTGGTTTACAATGATCAATTGGTTTACAGTGATCAGTTGGTTTACAGTGATCAGTTGGTTTACAGTGATCAATTGGTTTACAGTGATCAATTGGTTTTTGTTTCTCCGCCCATAGGCTGAGATAACCAATTGCAGTGGCAAGTTATTTGAGTAATGAATGATTGTTGATGGGGCTGTGCCCTTAAGAATACAGCCAGTGTAAGACTGCTGATAGCTTCCCTTGTTATGATCATACAGCTGTCTTATGATTGCAATGTTCAGCTGAGAGTGGGACCTTGAGAACATTGCTCTCTAATATGACTGCTAGGCCAGAGACATCTCTGCAGTGTTAATGGCTCTGTTGAAATGACATGTTTAACTAAAGAGATGAGTTTTGTTGGATGGCTTCTCTGCATTCTATAGAATTCGGAAATGAGATGAGAGAAGGAAGTGGAAGGGAGGAAGAAGAGAATTAAAGCAAAAAGTGTATATCAGAGGTAAGAGGAACCTTGTTCCTCTTACAGTCTTGCACCATCTGTTCTTAAGAAAACAATGGTTGTACCGTTATGCTGGACGCTTCTCGTTTGCTTGCTTGTAAGATTTATTCTGATGTTTTTTTCATAGTCAATGCAGAATCACATTTTTAACCTTCAGTATCGACTTCATCACTGGGTACTAAGACTTCTGTTCATTCTTATCTGAATTCCAGTAGTAGTGACATACTGTCTAGAGGCTATTATCATTTGTTTTGTCCCAAGTAAATGTGACTTCCTATTACTTCCAAGTTTAGCTAAAAGTTAGATAAAAGCGATAATAATCCTGAGGGAAATGGACATTTTTCCCATCGTGGGAGGTTCCTTGACGCTGGTGAAGGGCTCTTGATCTAGGGAATTGGATCTGTACTCAGGTTCCCTGTATTGAGCATGAATACCTCCCTCCCCCCCACATGCGCTTCCCCATAATAATAATGGACATCTTTCACTTATCGGTAAATGTTAGAGTGTAGTCATCTACATAGGTATGAGATTTCATTGATGAAGTGAGGTATATATCGTTAAAGTAGACGCTTTATAGGAATAGACCAAGCACTATTATGTGGTACGCTGCCACCAGTTAACTTAGTGTCTGTAATGGTTCCAGGAGGCCACGATGTCATATCCGGTCAAAGGTACCAGCAGTACCCATTCAGTTGATAATACATTCATGTAGTCACAGTGATTTGTGTCACGTAGTGGAGTTATTTAATTAGAGGTCATCTACAGAGTGATCATTTCTGAAGTATATCGTCGTTCACATAGTAGAAAGTAATAGTCTGTAGCTGAGAACCTGTACATGGTAAAGCTAGTAGCCAATACATCTGAGCAATCATGGGCTCACAGTGTCTGGTTCTACAGTATTTTCTGCTATATCAAAAGATTTAAGTGGGAGATGAACCACAGACAACGTTGACAGTTATTGCAGTCAGCCGTGAAGGTCAGCACTCTGGCTCTGGCACTTGCATCTTGGCAGCAAAATGGTTTGCAAGTAGGTCAGCCTTTTTTGTGATTGCTGGTAACAGCAGCCTCCTTCACTGTCACTGAGCAATCTCTCCCAGTCTGTCTGTCTCTCTCCCCCTTCCCCCAGCTATGCAACCTCCCACGCCCTTCACGTCACCACCCACGCCCTTCGCGTCACCACCCATGTCTTTCACCTCACCAGCCAAACAATTCACGTTACCACACCCTTCTAGTCACCACTCATTTCCTTCAGCTCACCAGCCACACAGATTACGTCACCACCCATTCCCTTCACCTCACTACCCACCCATTTAGTAACCACCCACACAGTCCACGCCACCACCCACACCTAGGCTCTCAGGCCACTGCCAGCACACTTGTGACTATTTTGGCCAGTGGGTAAACCATCATTGTGTTCTCCTTCCCTTCTAGAGGTGCTGCTTTTGCTTCTGATGCTGCAGTTGATGCTGCTGTTGCAGTTGCTGCTGCTGTTAATGCTGCTGCTGTTGCAGTTGCTGCTGATGTTTCAGTTAAAAATGCCATTATTTTGTTGTTGCTCCTGTTGATGCTGCTACAGGTCCTGCTCCTGTTAATGCTACAGGTCCTGCTCCTGTTGATGCTGCAGGTCTTGCTCCTGTTGATGCTGCAGGTCTTGCTCCTGTTGATGCTGCAGGTCTTGCTCCTGTTGATGCTACAGGTCCTGCTCCTGTTGATGCTACAGGTCTTGCTCCTGTTGATGCTACAGGTCTTGCTCCTGTTGATGCTACAGGTCCTGCTCCTGTTGATGCTACAGGTCCTGCTCCTGTTGATGCTACAGGTCCTGCTCCTGTTGATGCTACAGGTCCTGCTCCTGTTGATGCTACAGGTCCTGCTCCTGTTGATGCTACAGGTCCTGCTCCTGTTGATGCTGCAGGTCTTGCTCCTGTTGATGCTACAGGTCCTGCTCCTGTTGATGCTACAGGTCTTGCTCCTGTTGATGCTACAGGTTCTGCTCCTGTTGATGCTACAGGTCTTGCTCCTGTTGATGCTACAGGTCCTGCTCCTGTTGATGCTACAGGTCCTGCTCCTGTTGATGCTGCAGGTCTTGCTCCTGTTGATGCTGCTACAGGTCCTGCTCCTGTTGATGCTACAGGCCCTGCTCCTGTTGATGCTACAGGTCCTGCTCCTGTTGATGCTACAGGTCCTGCTCCTGTTGATGCTACAGGTCTTGCTCCTGTTGGTGCTACAGGTCTTGCTCCTGTTGATGCTACAGGTCTTGCTCCTGTTGATGCTGCTACAGGTCTTGCTCCTGTTGATGCTGCTACAGGTCTTGCTCCTGTTGATGCTGCTGCAGGTCTTGCTCCTGTTGATGCTGCAGGTCTTGCTCCTGTTGATGCTACAGGTCCTGCTCCTGTTGATGCTACAGGTCCTGCTCCTGTTGATGCTACAGGTCCTGCTCCTGTTGATGCTACAGGTCCTGCTGCTGCCGTTACTCCTGTTGCTGCAGTTGAGATTGACATTTTTTCTTTTTTCTTTGTTGTTGCTGTTGCTACAGGTCCTGCTCCTGTTGATGCTACAGGTCCTGCTGCTGCCGTTACTCCTGTTGCTGCAGTTGAGATTGACATTTTTTCTTTTTTTCTTTGTTGTTGCTGTTGCTACAGGTCCTGCTCCTGTTGATGCTACAGGTCCTGCTCCTGTTGATGCTACAGGTCCTGCTCCTGTTGATGCTACAGGTCCTGCTCATGTTGATGATACAGGTCCTGCTCCTGTTGATGCTACAGGTCCTGCTCCTGTTGATGCTACAGGTCCTGCTCCTGTTGATGCTGCTACAGGTCCTGCCGCTGTTGCTGCGTTTCTTGCTGGTTTTCTCCTTTCTCCCGTGTAGTGGTGGTGGTAGTCACGCTGTTGCTACTTGGATAGTGGTAGTTGTGATAGTGCAGGTTGGGTGATGATGGTAGTGAAAACTGGCTTGTAATGTTCGTGCAAATTGGCTAATAGTTGTGGTAATACAAATTGGCTGCTGCTGATGGTAGTGGTAGTAGTAGTGCAGGTTGGCTGATGGTGAGGGTGGTGGTAGTAGTGCAGGTTGGCTGGGGGTGGTGGTAGTAGTGCAGGTTGGCTGGGTGTGGTGGTGGTAGTGCAGGTTGGCTGGGGGTGGTGGTGGTAGTGCAGGTTGGCTGGGGGTGGTGGTGGTAGTGCAGGTTGGCTGGTGGTGGTGGTAGTAGTGCAGGTTGGCTGGTGGTGGGGGTGGTGGTAGTAGTGCAAGTTGGCTGGTGGTGGGGGTGGTGGTGGTAGTGCAGGTTGGCTGGTGGTGGGGGTGGTGGTAGTGCAGGTTGGCTGATGGTGAGGGTGGTGCTAGTAGTGCAGGTTGGCTGGGGGTGGTGGTGGTAGTGCAGGTTGGCTGGGGGTGGTGGTGGTAGTGCAGGTTGGCTGGGGGTGGTGGTGGTAGTGCAGGTTGGCTGGTGGTGGGGGTGGTGGTAGTAGTGCAGGGGGGCTGGTGGTGGTAGTAGTGCAGGTTGGCTGGTGGTAGGAGTGATGGTAGTAGTGCAGGTTGGCTGGTGGTAGGAGTGATGGTACTAGTGCAGGTTGGCTGGGGGTGGTGGTAGTAGTGCAGGTTGGCTTGTGGTGGGGGTGGTGGTAGTAGTGCAGGTTGGCTGGTGGTGGGGTGGTGGTAGTGCAGGTTGCTAGTAGTGCAGGTTGGCTGGGGGTGGTGGTAGTAGTGCAGGTTGGCTTGTGGTGGGGGTGGTGGTAGTAGTGCAGGTTGGCTGGTGGTGGGGTGGTGGTAGTAGTGCAGGTTGGCTGGTGGTAGGAGTGATTGTAGTAGTGCAGGTTTGCTGGTGGTGGTAGTGGTAGTGCAGGTTGGCTGGTGGTATAAGTGCGTGGTATGCACCAGGAACGCATACCGCGCTAATGGTGTTCCTCTTAAGCGAAATTTCTGCCAGTGTTCCAGCTGCATAATTTTTCTGCTCAAATGTAAACATTTCCGTGAAAGTTGGATTCTTGGCAGAGTTTTAGTAGGTTTCGTCTTAGCAACTTTTGATCTTAGAAGAAAGACTTTATTAAGTTGAGTGTTTTCCAACTTTGTGATGATACCTTAAGTTTTAGCGCAACTTATGGAAGCAGCGGGGAAAGGTTGCCTTGCTAGAGGCTTCATAAAGAATATGAAGCCTTGCTAGAGGCTTCATAAAGAATATGAAGCCTTGATAGAGGCTTCATAAAGAATATGAAGCCTTGATAGAGGCTTCATAAAGAATATGAAGCCTTGCTAGAGGCTTCATAAAGAATATGAAGCCTTGATAAATTAGACACATGTGCAACACTTGGGTATCTTCAATGAGGAAACGTTTCGCCACACAGTGGCTTCATCAGTCCAGCACAAAGAAGAATGGTGAAGAACGGGAGGAGTTTGAGGTAATCAGTCCCTCAGCCTTGAGTCGATGTGATCAGTCCATCAGTTTCTTCACATCGACTCAAGGCTGATGGACTGATTACCTCAAACTCCTCTTGTTCTTCACCATTCTCCTTTGTATGGACTGATAAAGCCGCTGTGTGACGAAACGTTTCCTCATTTAAGATACCCAAGTGTTGCACATGTGTCTAATTTATCAACTTGTCGGTTCTCTGAACCAGTCATCTACATTATGAAGCCTTGCTAGAGGCTTCATAGAGAATATGAAACCTTATTTCCATTGTGGGTCCGAGAGCAAACATTATGACGTTTTGGTCCTGATCAAGGTCTCGGGACCGAAACGATATCTAATAAAATGTCCTAGTGTTTGTTGACATGTCTTTTTAAACCAGTAAACCAGTCTGTCGGTATCTATCATCAAGATTAATACCGAGTACCAGAGTGTGGGATGGGGTAGATTAGGGAGGTGGGAGAACCTACGGGACCTGGTCACAGTGCCCTGTGTAAGGTGAGGGAGGGTTGGAGCCTCGGTACAGAATATATCTCCAGAAAGGAGAGAATTACTCCCTGATTGACACTTTTCTTGATGAAATGATTTTCTCGCCAGCAGAATTTTCTTGGCGATTGACGTCGGATTAGCCGAGAGAAGCAAAATTTCTTGCTGGGGGGAGACATTTTTCTTAAGTGAAAGACCTTACTTTCTCACGGCATTTTATATTTTTTTCCGGTGGAACTGGTGGTAAGTGAAAGACGTCAGTAAAAGAGACGTAACGGGAAGACAAACGTCAGAGATGCAAGTAAATGACGTTAATGAAAGACTAATAAAGACGTAAGGAGAAGATATGAAATATAAGAGAAATATTTGAGAAGACTTGAAATATTTGGGAATCTTTATTCCAAATCATTTACTCACATATTTATTACATTATTAATAGTAATGAAAGTTAACTCTAATCAATATATTAGATGGTTATATGGTAGGTTTATTACGAATAAAATAAATCACTTTAATCGCTGTCTTCACTTCTGGAGAGGTAGGTAGGGCGTGAGTGATGGTGAATGTATTTTCCTTCTTTGATGCAGGAGCTGCGGCTTCGTCAGTTCCCCTGGCAAGTCAGTCACGTCTCTAGCTCCCTCCTCGCGCCGCTGAGGGCTGCCGCCCTCGGGGGATAACTCCCAGTGTGGCACTCGAGGCACTCTGGCACTTTCACCCTCCCCGAGCAAGGTCGTGTTTCCCATCTGTCAGTGTCCGCTGTTGCGCCTCCTTCACCTGCCAAACTTCTGAAGCCCAGCCGAAATTTGAGTCACGTCTCACCTGTTAGCAAGTTTCAACCAATCAAGTAGAACCTGGCCGCCCACCAACCCCCCCACCCCGCCCACCACCTACCGTCGCCCGCAGCCACGCCCGCAGCCACGCCCGCAAAACAATCACTCGTTTCGCTAATGAGGCCCGATTACTCCTGTATTATTGTTTTTACTCAATTTCTCTGAAGGCGGCTGATTTTTGGTAATTGGTTTTTAGCCGATGGCGTTTCCCGATGCTCCTTTCATGGGTGGTGGTCACTTTTAACACACACACACACACACACACACACACACACACACACACACACACACACACACACACACACACACACACACACACACACACACACACACACACACACCCTTGGCTAGTGGGTGAAAGAAGGAGGGGTTAAATGCTTCCTGGGGAAGGAGGAGTTTCTGTGGATGTTTTGCTGCAGCAGTCTTGGTCGGGGTGAAGATACGTGTGGGGGGATTGAGAGGGAAAGAAGAGATGGCTGGAAAGATTGAAGGAATTGTGGAGAGAGATTGGGGAAAGGGAAGGAGTAGGGTGAGGGAGAAAGGGAAGGAGGGATGGAAAAATGGAAAAGATGGAATGGTGGTAGGTCTGTCCTGCAGGAGATGCCTCAAGGACCTTGCGTATTTTTTTTTGTATCTGGAAACACTTTCCCTCTTCCTACACACCTTCCCATCCCCTTTCCCTTCATCCCTTCCTCTTTCCCCTCATCCCATCTCTCTTCATCCCTTCCTCTTCCCCCTCATCCCATCTCCCTTCATCCCTTCCTCTACCTCCTCAGCCCATCTCCCTTCATCCCTTCCTCTACCTCCTCAGCCCATCTCCCTTCATCCCTTCCTCTACCTCCTCATCCCATCTCCCTTCATCCCTTTTTCTATCCCCCTCATCCCATCTCTCTTCCCCTTCATTCCATCTCCCTTCAACCCTTCCTCTACCCCCCTCATCCCATCTCTCTTCCCCTTCATTCCATCTCCCTTCATCCCTTCCTGTACCCCGTTATCCCATCTCCCTCCCTCCCTCTGCCTCTTTCTCGCTCTCTTGCTTTCTCTCTCTCGTGGGGCACCTTAGGGATCGTCCCTCGGTCCCTTCCTCTTCCTAATCTACATTAATTATCTAGAAACAGGACTAACGTCGAAAATAGGCAATTTTCGCTGATGACGCGAAATTAGGAAAACGGGCTCCATCGGCAGCAGAGTGTACCAGTGTTGCAGGAGCTAGATAAGCCGGCAAAGTGGTCACACACCTGGAAAATGTGTTTCAAGTTAAAATTATATATAACTTACCATCAAGGAAGGGAAGTTGTTTACAATCTGTGTTCATTTGTCCTAACAAAATGGCTGTGCAGGGCATTTA
Organism: Cherax quadricarinatus; assembly: GCF_038502225.1. Lineage (NCBI taxonomy): Eukaryota > Metazoa > Arthropoda > Malacostraca > Decapoda > Parastacidae > Cherax > Cherax quadricarinatus. The sequence continues at coordinate 23,277,762 of NC_091347.1, read as the reverse complement.
AAACTGCAATATCTCCAGAGTTTTGACTAAATATATTTTAAACTGACAGGACACAGCAGTAAGGTGACATTAAATATTGTATGCACCCAGAATTAACTCGTAGCGTCTCCACTGCCCCAACACACACTAACTGACCTCCTTGCTGAAAGTCCCACCTTTGTTGTAAACTCTCTCTTTGGCTCTTGAAAAGTAACCTGCTGCACCACCTTCGATTTTATTTTACCTTTGCACTCTTCCCCACTCATAACACAGGTGCATCCCCTACACATGCACACATTTCACATGCCTTCTTAGCACATCCTTCCCTGTAGCGCTGCATTACATTATACATGTATATTAATGCTTAATAAGTTAGTTAGGCCAAACTGTCCTAAAAAAACTGGAGTATTTTAAGTTTTCTCTTATAGACTAATATACATTTTTAAATTTGAAATGAAATAGTTTGTTCTGCACCAAAACTAACTTACAAACTTCACTTAATCTAAACAGTAACGAATGTAGTTTATTTAGCATAATTTTACTGAACATATACAAATTCTCAGTCTGCTTATTCTGTAGAAATGACCATTTCTTATTAACCCAAACTCGCTGATTCAGCTTAGTTGGTAAGACATTTACACATATACATATATATTTTAACACTGGGTGTGGTGTACGAAGAGTTCCATTTACTCGACGTTCATCACACAGCCATTGGCGAACTGGAAATTTAGAATATTGAGAGTTCTGGGGCCCCACTGCTCTAGTAATTATCCAGTTCGACCCACCAATAGCATGACAGCCGGCTCCTTAACCACGGTAATGCCACACCTGCCTGCCTGGCTGAGAGGCAGACCCTTGCGCTGGTCCAGTCCACTCCTGCTATGAGTGACTCTTCGCTCTAATTGTTATTCTGCTAATTTAACTTTTTAAATATTATGCGTTGTGGCGGAGGAATATTCGGGTAAAGAAAAACTACCCCTTCTGTGTTTGCCTTGACCTGGTTGCTTTTGAATTACTGACTTTGAATATGACCAGGTGCAGCAAGCCTTGAATTACTACCTGCGTTCTTTATACCAGGTCGTCTCCCAACGAGGTAGGGTGACCCGAAAGGGAAGAATATTTTCACCATCAATCATTCACTGTTTTCCCAGATGTGGTGATCTCAGAGTTCACATGAGCCTTCACACTGCAACATCTCCATCGTTTCTTCAGAGTGCAGGCACTATACTTTCCATCTCCAGAACTCAAGGCCAGTTAAGCGCTTTTCCTGAGTCTCTCTATAAATCTTATCTGGTTCACACACTAACAACACGTCAAATCATGAAATTCACTTGCCTACACAACTGCCTAACATGCTCACATAAGCCTGTCCAGGCCCCTCGTAGAACTTCCTTTACCCCCTCCCTCCAACCTTGTCTGGAACAACCCCTACCCTTCATTTTCTCCATCCCCAGATTTGCACACAATCCTAATCATCCCATTTTCCTCCTCTCGAAATGTCCAGATCACTTCAATAGCCCCTCCTCAGCCCTCTTTGAATAATATTTTAGGTAAAGCCATACTTTCTAATCTCCAGGCCACGAATTCTTTGCAAAATAATCACACTACATGACATTTCCACTGCCTCCAGCCTCCTTGCTGCAACGTTTTAGTCATGATTCACATGTATATAACATTGATAGTATTATTATACTTTGATACATTACCCTTTTTGTCTCTATGGATAAGGCTCTTTCCACAGATGCCTCAGTGTCCCAGCCCCATCCTTTTCATTATCAATTCTGTGGTTGACCTCATCTTCAAATTATGTATATATATATATATATATATATATATAATATATATATATATATATATATATATATATATATATATATATATATATATATATATATATATATATATATATATATATATAAGCAAATATCGCAAACCAAGCGATACAGAATGCAAAACAACCACGGGGGGAGTAGAATGATAGCTCTAGGCCTTTTGTGTTGCGATCAACACATCAGGAGCTTGCAAAATTGCAGAAAAAAGGGTCTTTTCTGCAATTTTGCAAGCTCCTGATAATGTGTTGATGGCAACACGAAAGGCCTAGAGCTATCATTCTACTCCCCCCGTGGTTGTTTTGCATTATATATATATATATATATATATATATATATATATATATATATATATATATATATATATATATATATATATAATATGTATGTATGTATATATATAATATATGTATATATATAATATATATATATATATATATATATATGTCGTGCCGAATATGTAAAACTGGTCAATTAGCAAGAACTCATTTAAAATTAAGTCCTTTCTAAAATTTTCTCTTATACGTTTAAAGATATATTTTTTTCATTAATGTGAATATAAAAATTTATAATTTTGTACCAAAAGAATCTTAGAAAACTTACCTAACCTTATTACAACAAGAACAATTTATTTTAGCCTAACCCAAATAAATATATTTTAAATACGTTTACAATAATTTAGTACTAAACAAACACAATCAAATATATTTTTTTCGTTAGGTTCAGAATGATTTTGGCGAAATTATTGCATACACAAATTTTCAATTGTCCTATATGGCAAGATGAACGTTGCTATTTAAGCCAAGATCGCAAGTTCTGCCTATTCGGCACGACATTATATATATATATATATATATATATATATATATATATATATATATATATATATATATATATACACCAAAAGAATATATAACCTTATTATAAATATTTTAGCCTAACCCAACTAAATATATTTTAGATTTGTTTACAGTAATTTAATACTAAACAAACACAGTGAAATATATTTTTTTCGTTAGGTTCAGAATGATTTTGGCGAAATTATTGCATACACAAATTTTCACTTGTCCTATATGGCAAGGTGAGCGTTGCTATTTAAGCCAAGATCGCAAGTTCTGCCTATTCGGCACGACATATATATATATATATATATATATATATATATATATATATATATATATATATATATATATATATATATATATAATAAATATTACACACAGCAGTGTGTGTCTTGGAAAAAAACCGTGAAAGAACAGAAAATCTTGGGACTTCTTAAATTTGCCAGACTCGTGTAAAATATTAGGAAATGAGGTGTGTGAATGTTGCCCGGGGGCCCGGACACCCCCCTGCCCTAGCTGGCTCTTCTTGGCTAGGCGGGGGCCGGACACCCCTCTGTCCCAGCTGGTTCTTGGGGAGGCGGGGGCTGTACACCCTCTGCCCCAGCTGGTTCTTTGGGGAGGCGGGGGGGTCACACCCCCTGCCCAAGCTGGCTCTCCTGGAGAGGCGCAGGCTGGACACCCGCTGCCCCCAGCTGGCTCTTCCAGGGAAGGCAAGGGGTGAGAGGGGGTTCCCATCTGGCCCTTCTTGCAGCTGTGATGAATCTCGTCCACTGGAACATGACTTACTTTTCCTACGTCCTGGTGGCGACTAGGACGACTCCCATTTTTCACTTTTCTCTACTTTATGTGCGTGTGAGTGCTTTGGAAGCTGCGTATGACAGTGGGGTTGAAAGTGGAGGAGCCACTCCACTGGATGAGTAAGACTACTCCAGTAGTCTTAATTACCCAAATATTGTAGCTTTTTGCCACGCCCAAAAAAAATAATTTCGTGGGTTAATTAGCTATCGTGAAATTTGACTAGCTCATAAAACTAGGTGTAAGGAACAGCAAAGTACATTGTGGCCAAATTTAACCAAGTTTTTCATTAAAATTTAAAAAAAAAAGGAATTTTTTTCATTAACGAATGGATCATATTTTCTTTTTTTTCACTATATTTTAAGAAAATAAAAAAAATGTGTAATATTTTGAGTTAAGCGAGATGTTGAGGGCTCGATACTCCTTCAGGAAAACCGAGTCCCAGTCCTTCCAGGCAAGAACATCGAAGTGGTGTGTTTGTGTGTGTGTTTGTGTGTGTGTTTGTGTGTGTGTTTGTGTGTGTGTGTGTGTGTGTGTGTGTGTGTGTGTGTGTGTGTGTGTGTGTGTGTGTGTGTGTGTGTTAAAATCATCTGTTTACTGTGATCTTATTGCATGCATATATATATATATATATATATATATATATATATATATATATATATATATATATATATGTCTGTGTAATTAGGAAATCATTTCAAGTGTGATAGTCTGGTTGAAGTTGGGATAGGAATATAACTGCTGGATAATTTGACAGGTTTGGAATGAAGTTAGGGATAGTTATCCAGCTGAAAGATAGTTTAAGAAGAGTGAAAGGAATGAGGGGAGGGGAGAAGCGAAATATCCTGGGTAAGGGGGGAAAAAGAGGGTAGGTGGAGAAGAGGGAAAAAGTGGAGTGGGAAGAAACAGCAGAGGAAAAAAGTGAAAGAGGGGAGGGAAAGAGGGTCGAAAGGAGGAAGTGGGAATGGAGAGATTAAATTTCTCTCTCTCTCTCTCTCTCTCTCTCTCTCTCTCTCTCTCTCTCTCTCTCTCTCTCTCTCTCTCTCCTGCCAATACAGACCCCCAGGCAGGTGGTGCCACAGCCACCTACCCAACACATGGCTGCGTTCCTGTAAAATGCTTTCCTTGTCCTGGTGTTGGGAGGTGTACCCTGGGCACCCGACTCCCCAAACCCACTCTCACTGAACCCACTTCCACCCAAACCCACTCCCACCCAAACCCACTCCCACCCAGTCCCACTCTCACTCAAATCCCTTCCTGCCTTGTTTCCACTATGCTGAGAAATGAACTCTCTAAGTATCTTAAAACTGGTGAACTCCGCTGGCCTCCCTACATTGCTTCCTCTTGCACTACTCTCTCTCTCTCTCTCTCTCTCTCTCTCTCTCTCTCTCTCTCTCTCTCGTATTCGTCATTCTTATGTTCTATCAACAACGTGAGCCCATGTGGGTCCGTGTTTGTATGTTGAAGACCGAGTCTTGTGAGAGCCCGTGTGGGTCCGTGTTGTTCAATATCGTGAGTGTGTTGTTTTGTAACAATTCTTTATATAGTTACGTAAACAAAATATTTTGTGTATGCAAAAATGTAGAAAAACAAAAAAACAAATATTTTTGATATTCTCAATGAGGAGATCTTGTCACACACGTGACCGGGATTTTTGTATTGTGTAAAACGCTACACTAATCTATGTAATAAAAGGAGACCTAAGACGACCTTTCAGTCAGTCCTGGACCTTTATAACGTCCAAGATGGACCGAAACGTCGTCTGAAGTTTCTTCTCCAATATCTGGGTTGTTTGAAGCTTCACCAGTGGTGTAACACAGCTTCTCTCTCCCCCCCTCACGATGTTTACTGTGGATGACGAAGCTTCACCAGTGATGGTGTAACACAGCTTCTCTCTCTCCCTCCCTCACGATGTTTACTGTGGAAGACGAAGCTTCACCAGTGATGGTGTAACACAGCTTCTCTCTCTCCCCCCCTCACGATGTTTACTGTGGATGACGAAGCTTCACCAGTGATGGTGTAACACAGCTTCTCTCTCCTCCCCTCACGATGTTTACTGTGGATGACGAAGCTTCACCAGTGATGGTGTAACAGCTTCTCTCTCCCCCCCCTCACGATGTTTACTGTGGAAGACGAAGCTTCACCAGTGATGGTGTAACAGCTTCTCTCTCTCCCCCCTCACGATGTTTACTGTGGAAGACGATGCTTCACCAGTGATGGTGTAACAGCTTCTCTCTCTCCCCCAGATGTTTACTGTGGAAGACGAAGCTTCACCAGTGATGGTGTAACAGCTTCTCTCTCTCCCCCCCTCACGATGTTTACTGTGGAAGACGAAGCTTCACCAGTGATGGTGTAACAGCTTCTCTCTCCCTCCCGTGTTGAAAAACTGAGCACGGAAGTGATTATAAATATGTTTCATTGACAAGGTGAATAGTAGTGAACCCGCCCACACCAACCCGCCCACACCAACCCGCCCACACCAACCCGCCCACACCAACCCGCCCACACCAACCCGCCCACACCAACCCTCACACACCAACCACCACACACCAACCCGCCCACACCAACCCGCCCACACCAACCCGCCCACACCAACCAGCTCACACCCACAAGATTTCACCCAAAAAATATCAAGTAGAAGAATTTTGTTGCCATTTTTTGTTTTATAGCGAAGAAGCGATGTTGGGGGTTAGGAGGAAGAGGGGTGTCAGAGAGGGGTTAAAAAAGGGGTAAAATGTAAGGGAGGGGGGTAGAGGAAAGAGGGGATTAAGAAGCGAGAATACTCTGTCAATAAACATTATTTAGGTGATTTAGATTGGTGAAGGAGAAAGAGTATTTGGAGAAGGAAATTGAGGGGGGGGGAGAGAGGGGAATTATTGGTGGGGGGAAAAAAGACTGGGGAAGGGAGCTGTAGCAGGGAAATTTGGTTTGGACCAGGGATATTGGGTTGAGGAGATGAAAGGGGGAAAGGGAGATGTAAGGGGAAAAAAGGAGTGGAAGGGAAAGCAGGAAGAGGGTTGGGGGATCCGTAGGGTAGAGGTTATGAAAGGGGGAGGAGGGGAAGGTTTAATGGAGGAGGAGGAGAGGTGGTAATGGAAGGGGAGGAGAAGGGTAATGGAGGAGGGAAGAAGGGTGATGGAGGAGGGAAGAAGGGTGATGGAGGAGGGAAGAAGGGTGATGAAAGGGAGGAGGAGGAGAAGGGATAATGGTGGGGGAGGAGGGATAAGGGATAATAAAGGGGGAGGAGGGGAGAGGTAATGGAAGTGGAAGAAGCATAATGGAGGGGTAAGGGGTAATAGAGGGGGAAAAAAGAGGAGTAATAGAGGGGGGGGGGAGAGAAGGGAAGTACAGCCACAACATTTCATAAACCAATTGTTCCGGAAGCCAAAACAAAAATCCTCTGAACAAAAGTTTGGAAAAACAAATATTTGCGCAACAAAAGAGTATCTGGAACAATGGTCTCTGTATTGGTCCTCAAGTTGGCTTTTTTTTTTTTTTTACTCTGTAATTATTTATTCAAACTTAAATCATTAAACATGAAAGCTTAGCGGCGGCGGCGGCCAGTGTAACTTGGAGAGTATGAGTGGAACTTAGAGACCATGATATGAAATGTATGTATGTGTGTGTGTGTGTGTGTATATAATATATATATATATATATATATATATATATATATATATATATATATATATATATATATATATATATATATATATATATATATTAGTCATTGTGTGTACACAACTAAACAGCGAGAGACGAAGCTCATTTAAGATAGCGTGGTGTTTTCTACGTGTGTTTGTGTAAATATGACGGGACGGAGGTCAGGGATTACTGGAGACCGAGGATGCCTTATTCCATCACATAGCAATCTAATTTAGAGGATCTTATTGTATATTGCACCAGCGGATAGCACTGGTGTTCTGGTAGCCTCGCATATAGCTCCAACAGATAGCACTGGAGGTTCCTAGTAGCTTGATATATAGCTCCAACATATAGCACCAGGGGGCTCCAGGTAGCTTCACATATAGTTCCAACATATAGCACTAGGGGGCTCCAGGTAGCTTCACATATAGTTCCAACAGATAGCGTGAGGCAGTCCTGGTAACCGGACAGTATATGACAGAATATCCCCAGCTTTAGCATCCGCAATAAAGGATTTTCTTAACTGTATCAGGAAATCCTGTGAGAGCTTTGCTACCTGACTTGAATTATGGTCACACTGGGCGTCTCCCAGCCATCCTGAGAGTTATTATTAATATTTAATATTTTTATTTTGCTCTTTGGTTCTCTCACTCTTTTTATAATGTGGTATCCTCTTGGGTTTATCATATGCGTTACTACGCACACATGTTTGGTCTCTAGTGCCTGTCATTTCTGTATTTCAGTTTTGTTTATTGATTGTTAGTACACTTCTTTATTACTGCGAGCACTTTATTATGCTGTTCCTCATCCATTTAAATTAATGTACCTTAATATGACCTTTGTTTAACAGTTTGAATTGTACACACACACACACACACACACACACACACACACACACACACACACACACACACACACACACACATACACATACACACACACACACACACACATACACACACATACACACACATACACACACATACACACACATACACACACACACACACACACACACACACACACACACACACACACACACACACACACACACACACACACACACACACACACACACATAGGTGGAACACCTAGAAAGGAACGATCTCATCAACAGCAGCCAACATGGTTTCAGGGACGGGAAATCCTGTGTCACAAACCTACTGGAGTTCTATGACATGGTGACAGCAGTAAGACAAGAGAGAGAGGGGTGGGTGGATTGCATTTTCTTGGACTGCAAGAAGGCGTTTGACACAGTTCCACACAAGAGATTGGTGCAAAAACTGGAGGACCAAGCAGGGATAACAGGGAAGGCACTACAATGGATCAGGGAATACTTGTCAGGAAGACAGCAGCGAGTCATGGTACGTGGCGAGGTGTCAGAGTGGGCACCTGTGACCAGCGGGGTCCCGCAGGGGTCAGTCCTAGGACCAGTGCTGTTTCTGGTATTTGTGAACGACATGACGGAAGGAATAGACTCTGAGGTGTCCCTGTTTGCAGATGACGTGAAGTTGATGAGAAGAATTCACTCGATCGAAGACCAGGCAGAACTACAAAGGGATCTGGACAGGCTGCAGACCTGGTCCAGCAATTGGCTCCTGGAGTTCAATCCCACCAAGTGCAAAGTCATGAAGATTGGGGAAGGGCAAAGAAGGCCGCAGACGGAGTACAGTCTAGGGGGTCAGAGACTACAAACCGCACTCAAGGAAAAAGATCTTGGGATGAGTATAACACCAGGCACATCTCCTGAAGCGCACATCAACCAAATAACTGTGCAGCATATGGGCGCCTAGCAAACCTCAGAACAGCATTCCGACATCTTAATAAGGAATCATTCAGGACCATGTACACCGTGTACGTTAGGCCCATATTGGAGTATGCGGCACCAGTTTGGAACCCACACCTAGCCAAGCACGTGAAGAAACTAGAGAAAGTGCAAAGGTTTGCAACAAGACTAGTTCCAGAGCTAAGAGGTATGTCCTACGAGGAGAGGTTAAGGGAAATCAACCTGACGACACTGGAGGACAGGAGAGATAGGAGGGACATGATAACGACATACAAAATACTGAGAGGAATTGCCAAGGTGGACAAAGACAGGATGTTCCAGAGATTGGACACAGTAACAAGGGGACACAGTTGGAAGCTGAAGACACAGATGAATCACAGGGATGTTAGGAAGTATTTCTTCAGCCACAGAGTAGTCAGTAAGTGGAATAGTTTGGGAAGCGATGTAGTGGAGGCAGGATCCATACATAGCTTTAAGCAGAGGTACGATAAAGCTCATGGTTCAGGGAGAGTGACCTAGTAGCGACCAGTGAAGAGGCGGGGCCAGGAGCTTGGACTCGACCCCTGCAACCTCAACTAGGTGAGTACAACTAGGTGAGTACACACACACACACACACACACACACACACACACACACACACACACACACACACACACACACACACACACACACTGCTGCAGCATACGGGCGCCTGGCAAACCTGAGAATAGCGTTCCGATACCTTGATAAGGAATCGTTCAAGACGCTGTACACTGTGTACATCAGGCCCATACTGGAGTATTCAGCACCAGTTTGGAACCCACACCTGGGCAAACACGTCAAGAAGTTAGAGAAAGTACAAAGGTTTG
>NC_091347.1:23258034-23263034 GCF_038502225.1 Cherax quadricarinatus | reverse complement strand
TACTACTGCCTCAGTTTATATACTGTATCCACTACTACTGCCTCAGTTTATATACTGTATCCACTACTACTGCCTCAGTTTATATACTGTATCCACTACTACTGCCTCAGTTTATATACTGTATCCACTACTACTGCCTCAGTTTATATACTGTATCCACTACTACTGCCTCAGTTTATATACTGTATCCACTACTACTGCCTCAGTTTATATACTGTATCCACTACTACTGCCTCAGTTTATATACTGTATCCACTACTACTGCCTCAGTTTATATACTGTATCCACTACTACTGCCTCAGTTTATATACTGTATCCACTACTACTGCCTCAGTTTATATACTGTATCCACTACTACTGCCTCACTGTATATACTGTATCCACTACTGCCTCAGTTTATATACTGTATCCACTACTACTGCCTCAGTTTATATACTGTATCCACTACTACTGCCTCAGTTTATATACTGTATCCACTACTACTGCCTCAGTTTATATACTGTATCCACTACTACTGCTTCAGTTTATATACTGTATCCACTACTACTGCCTCAGTTTATATACTGTATCCACTACTACTGCCTCAGTTTATATACTGTATCCACTACTACTGCCTCAGTTTATATACTGTATCCACTACTACTGCCTCAGTTTATATACTGTATCCACTACTACTGCCTCAGTTTATATACTGTATCCACTACTACTGCCTCAGTTTATATACTGTATCCACTACTACTGCCTCAGTTTATATACTGTATCCACTACTACTGCCTCAGTTTATATACTGTATCCACTACTACTGCTTCAGTTTATATACTGTATCCACTACTACTGCCTCAGTTTATATACTGTATCCACTACTACTGCCTCAGTTTATATACTGTATCCACTACTACTGCCTCAGTTTATATACTGTATCCACTACTACTGCCTCAGTTTATATACTATATCCACTACTACTGCCTCAGTTTATATACTATATCCACTAATCTCCTACTGCGTCAGTTTATCATATTTGACCAACATATTTAGATGTCAAAGAATTTTACTTCCGTTATTTTGTCCTGTCTTGCCTAACATATTTCACGCATCTACACACCCATTTATATAGTTGTTTTATCCCTTTGGCAAGTAATTTATATCAGTTCATGTACATTTTTATGATCAATGTTTATATTTTTCTCTCGAGCAATTTTATATTTCCATTTTAGTCTCATTTTCTGTACATTTTAAAAAATATATAACTTGATTTACGATTACTTTATTGTACGAGAGATTTGCAATGTATTTTTGTACCTTTGGAAAAGATCGTAAATAGTATATTATTTAGACGACGTTTCAGTCAAAGGTAAGATTTAAAGTCAAGAGGAATAAAAAGGCACAATACCGTGACTGGAACAATGCACAAGCAGCCTACACACAGTCGTTTCGGTTCGACTTCGACTATTAACTAGCCAGCTCTTGGTGGACGTTAAGTAAATAGTGTTGCTTCGTTGTGTTTGTGTTACTACGATCGTCATTTTTTCTCCTGATTTGGCGTTGCGGTACCATTTTTCACTTTTTTTTTGGGGGGGGGGCTTGTCCATTGCTTCCTAGCTGCATTTTTTGTACTTTATAATTCCAAAGCGTGATCATGTATCCTACTACCGACTGGTAACTAATTCGGCATTACCCATTCAGTGTTTTTAAAAATTCCGTGGAAGTGTTGTTGGCACTCTGTGAAAATACTCAAAATTTTGATGATAATTAGGAAAATATTAATCTAGTGATAATTACGATAATAACTATTTGACTCAAGAGATGGCGGTATCAGAGACGATAGTATAATATACCATTTAATATTAAGCGTGCATATTTCGTTATATAACATCTATGATGATGTTCTGTAATAACACTGGCAGCATAAACTTTACTGTCTGACATAAACTCAGAATAAACACATTAATATTTCATTGTTAAAAGTAACGCTGATGTAGAAGTGAGTGACATGACCAGTGCAAGAAGTGTAAACAAAGTTTATTAAGCTATAGACAATATTGTTTATTAAACTGCAGTTTATACATTTACTTGCTTGGGAAGCTAAAAAAACCGTGAAACATAAACCAGACTCGGGAAATAAACTTTCAGTAAATCTCTCTTTTATATGGACAACTTCAGCAAACTATTTTATATAAGGTAGGAATCACCTCAACAAATTCCTAATATGACCTAAAACTCGACTTAATTTTGTTAAGTTAAAACTTACTTCAGCAAACTACACTAAGCAGATATTATTTAAGCAGACTTCTTTGTGTATTTGTCGGTTTAGCGCATTCTTTGTTTATAATAATATAATTCTTGGTGTTATTTCATGAGGGAACTGAACCTGGGGCAGGTAAATACGGCCCCTCCAGTCTATTATTAAATAAGCTGTGACATGTTGAATGCTATTTTTAATGCTTTATAAAATGTTTTACAAGCATTTGTAGCAGAGGCGGCCATCGTTGTATATTCAGCTGTGGCAGAGGCAGAAACACGCGCCTTAATTAAGCTTGGCTTCTATCAAATTATGCCCAAGTGTTCCTCTTTATAAGTAAATTAATATGTCGTTCGTATATCTTTGTTGTTGTGTGTGTGTGTGTGTGTGTGTGTGTGTGTGTGTGTGTGTGTGTGTGTGTGTGTGTGTGTGTAAGTGATCCGAGACAATCCAGGATAATAACAGCCTGGTAGAGAGAGTGAAGGCGCTATGAGGTAGAGGATGTCTTAGCGGTAACTAACCCTCCTCTCCTTAAGAGAACGTGTGCTTTTAAACTAGTGAATGAATGTGTGCTATAAACAGCTTTTGAACTTCCATACCATCGCTGGTTTTTCGTTGTTCTCCTCGTTCAGCACATCTTCTGTGAAGTTTTTTCTTAGGTTAGGTAAAGTTAACTTTTAGCACCAACAAAAGCGGGGGTTGTAGAGAGGGTAGATAAAAGCTGTCTGGCATGGTATCATAATGTTTACATGGGATGTTGTTACTTTTATTGTCTAGGGCTTTTCTACATTTTGTTCTGTAATGAAAGTGGTTTCCTTTCCCTCTTTCTCCTCTCCATGCACCTAGTCTCTCTCTCTCTCTCTCTCTCTCTCTCTGTCCCTTCTTACTTTTCCCTTTCTCATCTCCATCCCCTTCTCTTCCTCTGACCGTCCCTCTTTCCCCTTACGTCTTTTCTTCCACTCTTTCCACTTTCTCTCCCTTCCCCTCTTTCTACCTCTCTCCTCTCTGGCCAAACATTAGCTGTGCTAACCTCTATGACATTTAGCAGTATTTTCCTGTGCTGTAGTGTCCGCCTTCAGCCTCTCACCCTCCTGAGACACACACACACACACACACACACACACACACACACACACACACACACACACACAGACACACACACACACACACACACAGACACACACACAGACACACACACACAGACACACACACAGACACACACACACAGACACACACACACAGACACACACACACAGACACACACACAGACACACACACAGACACACACACACACAGACACACACACAGACACACACACACACACACACACACACAGACACACACACACACAGACACACACACACACAGACACACACACACACAGACACACACACACAGACACACACACACAGACACACAGACACAGACACACAGACACACAGACACACACACAGACACACACACAGAAGCGATGTAGTGGAGGCAGGATCCATACATAGCTTTAAGCAGAGGTATGATAAAGCTCACGGCTCAGGGAGAGTGACCTAGTAGCGATCAGTGAAGAGGCGGGGCCAGGAGCTCGGACTCGACCCCCGCAACCTCAACTAGGTGAGTACAACTAGGTGAGTACAGACACACACACACAGACACACACACAGACACACACACAGACACACACACACACACACACACACACACACACACACACACACACACACACACACACACACACACACACACACACACACACACACACACACACACACACGGACACACACACACACAGACACACACACACAGACACACACACAGACACACACACACACACACACACAGACACACACAGACACACACACACACACACACACACACACACACACACACACACACACACACACACACACACACACACACACACACACACACACACACACACACACCACTACCACTACCACCACCATTTACCATGTTCATGGTCTAGGCACCATCAATTGGGCATCTATCAAGGCGGGCCATTGAGAGCCATTTATCGTAATGGTGATTCATCATTCACACGATCGATCTTGGAAGGTGCCTCTGGTCGCTTTAGAAACTGAGGAAACAATTAAAATCAGACACACACAAGCTAACTAACTTCTAGTCACAGCAATGTGACCCTCGTGGGTTTAAAATAAACAAACACTAGCTGGTTTTTTAAGTCTTTTTTTTATTTCCCCATGATGAGACAACAGACGACTAACTTCTAGTCATCTATTTCTGCTAGGTAGGTATCTGAGGTAATATAGGTGAGAAATGGTCTAGTGATACCGACAAGATGTGGAAAAAGTCACTTACGTATAGTTCAGGGCATTTATTAAAGGAAACGTTTCGCTACGAGTGACTTCCTCAGTCTTAATGGTAATAGATGTTAGGGGACTTGCCTGTTAAGGGGCACATCAGTTCCCCCTCTCTTCTAATAATGCTATTTTTTCCCTATAATATACCGTGTCCATAATTTTGCACAGGTCTGAGCTTTGTCCAGACCTGTGCAATACAATTGTCCTCAAAGATTTAAGTTACACTATGAATTAAGGAAAGATTCTACCTGGAGGTTACCTGGAGGTTATTCCCGGGATCAACGCCCCCGCGGCCCGGTCCATGACCAGGCCTCCCGATGGATCAGGACCTGATCAACTAGGCTGTTACTGATGGCCGCACGCAGTCCGACGTACGAGCCACAGCCCGGCTGATCCGGCACTGACTTTAGGTATCTGTCCAGCTC
>NC_091347.1:23198034-23253034 GCF_038502225.1 Cherax quadricarinatus | reverse complement strand
CAACCAGGAGGTCTGGTCTGGGACCGACCCGCTGGGGCGGTGACCCTCGAAATCGACTCCAGGTAGTCACAGTCCACAAGGATAACATCTAGTAGCAACAGTAGTAGCTACATCTCTTGTCCACTCCACCTTCCTACGAAATGTTTCTGACTCTTTATATTCGTAGTGCTGTATTTTTTCCCTTGCTTGATACTGGCAGAAACCGGAGGGAGTGGAGGGTGGTGAGAGAGCCTTCTACTTTACTATCCTTGCTTTAACTATTTGATAACAGTAGGTGGTTGTCCATCGAGATAGTAGTAGATAGTTCTCTGTGTATAGCCTCGGTGTGGACTGAAAAAACTACTACTATCTGTCTCATTCACTCACAGATTCTCTCTCTCGCTCTCATTCTCTCTCGCTCTCATTCTCTCTCGCTCTCATTCTCTCTCGCTCTCATTCTCTCTCGCTCTCATTCTCTCTCGCTCTCATTCTCTCTCGCTCTCATTCTCTCTCGCTCTCATTCTCTCTCGCTCATTCTCTCTCGCTCTCATTCTCTCTCGCTCTCATTCTCTCGCTCTCATTCTCTCTCGCTCTCATTCTCTCGCTCTCATTCTCTCTCGCTCTCATTCTCTCGCTCTCATTCTCTCTCGCTCTCATTCTCTCGCTCTCATTCTCTCGCTCTCATTCTCTCGCTCTCATTCTCTCGCTCTCATTCTCACTCATTCTCACTCATTCTCTCGCTCTCATTCTCTCTCGCTCTCATTCTCTCTCGCTCTCATTCTCTCTCGCTCTCATTCTCTCTCGCTCTCATTCTCTCTCGCTCTCAATCTCTCTCGCTCTCATTCTCTCTCGCTCTCATTCTCTCTCGCTCTCATTCTCTCTCGCTCTCATTCTCTCTCGCTCTCATTCTCTCTCGCTCTCATTCTCTCTCGCTCTCATTCTCTCTCGCTCTCATTCTCTCTCGCTCTCATTCTCTCTCGCTCTCATTCTCTCTCTCGCTCTCATTCTCTCTCGCTCTCATTCTCTCTCGCTCTCATTCTCTCTCGCTCTCATTCTCTCTCGCTCTCATTCTCTCTAGCTCTCATTCTCTCTCGCTCTCATTCTCTCTCGCTCTCATTCTCTCTCGCTCTCATTCTCTCTCGCTCTCATTCTCTCTCGCTCTCATTCTCTCTCGCTCTCATTCTCTCTCGCTCTCATTCTCTCTCGCTCTCATTCTCTCTCGCTCTCATTCTCTCTCGCTCTCATTCTCTCTCGCTCTCATTCTCTCTCTCATACAAATGTGCCTATATGAATACCCTCGTCTCTATGTACCAGCAGGTTTCATTATATTATGGTGTGATATACAGTGGTGTTATGGTGTGATATACAGTGGTGTTATGGTGTGATATACAGTGGTGTTATGGTGTGATATACAGTGGTGTTATGGTGTGATATACAGTGGTGTTATGGTGTGATATACAGTGGTGTTATGGTGTGATATACAGTGGTGTTATGGTGAACTATATATTGCAACAATGTACTTTATGATGCAATGACTTTTAGTCTACTGCTTTTTTTGTTGATATATTTATTATTTTATGGTGTTGCTGTGGTATACTTACCTATTTGTATTTACGGGGGTCGAGTATCGCCTATTGGCTCCTCTTACTTTCATACGACTGGTTTCACAAGTTTCTTGCCTCGTAGGTCTGTCGTATCTGTGCTTGAAACTGTGTACTGTGTTTACTTGTTTATATTCTCAGACTGGAGTTTATCAAGTCTAACTAGGTATATTTATACACCATAGGAAGGTTAGTATGAGCCCCACGTTGGGGCCCATGATAACCTCCATATGGTGTATACATATACCTAGTTGAACAAATCTTATTGTAGCCAGGTGGCCTGGCGTTTTGAGACTAACCTGCCAGGGCTTCTAACCCCACCTGTACCGTTGTTTGTTTGCAATAGTGTTACTACGATTTCGTGATTCATGACCTCACATATGTCTTGCGTTTCTCCGAGAATTACATTCTGGTGCTAGTGTGCCTCATAAGACCGTGAACTTGCTCACTACTGTATAATTGATAAAGCAAAATCTTGGGCGAAATGTTGTATTAAAAAGGCTCCTTTTCTACTAGTGTCTTTACTTCCAAAGAACAAGAAATTACAGACCTTAGAACATAACCTTAAACCCTGGTTTTTCACCGCCATAAAGCTTCTAGGATCAGACTTATAAACAGTAAACGGTACAATTTGATTAGAAAATACTGAGCTTTTATACAAGTAAACATGTTAATGAGTACTTATCTGTTGGTGTGTATGTTGTGTGTATGTTGTGTGAATGTTGTGTGTATGTTGTGTGAATGTTGTGTGAATGTTGTGTGAATGTTGTGTGTATGTTGTGTGTATGTTGTGTGTATGTTGTGTGAATGTTGTGTGAATGTTGTGTGAATGTTGTGTGAATGTTGTGTGAATGTTGTGTGTATGTTGTGTGAATGTTGTGTTGAATCTGTCCTGAGTCTCAGTCCTCCTGTCCGGAAGCACCCTGTTCTTATTATTCCGCGTCACTAATCCTAAATTTAGTTGTCAGTTTTTCGCTTAGCTAGACACACTGACAGACACAGTCGTAAATTGAGGGATCATAGAGATGGTAGCGTTATACACAGCACGTCCTTGGAATTATTCTGGTAAAATAACAGGATATCAAGATGCGGTATTGCTCTTTACTACACGCGTTATCACCCGATATCTGCTGCCTGGTTATCCTGGCACATTTGCACAGAGCGTCGTCTCGTGAAACATCATCTGAGATGCCTGTCCTTCCCACCATGCTGCCCGTCTGTTTTATATTAAAAAAAATCAGATTTTTTCACACGGCTGTTTTAACTTTTAGGGTTTATATAATAAAGATATTACAAGGACCCCGGTGGAAATAAGTCACTGTGGATGCTGATAATTGCACTTATGTATACCTGTGCCTAAATTAAATTGCTTAAACCACATGACATGGAGTTGGACTCGTATAGGCATTTCAGCCTAAATATAAATTTATTCTATGGAAATAGAATGCATTGCATGTCTGTATAGATGATTTCATGACGACGTACGGTTCTCGGTTCCTATTGGCCAACTCTTTGTATGACGTCAAGGTAGTCTTGTGTGGTTTTTTTTTTGCCCCCTGGCGGCCAGCTTGTGCAGCTCAAGCAACTGGACATGAAGCTTTCAATAGCCTGTGTCTAGGAGCCCGCCCGACCTAACTTAAGGTTCCAGAGATGTTTTGGGTTAACTTGCTGCTTTAGTTTATTAAACCAGTTAATTTCCTATTAATAACTATAATATTGATGTACGAGTGTTTTAATAAGAGATAACATTACAGTCTCTCCTCGAGTGTGCTAGGGGTCACTCGTCTATCCTAGTGCGCATTACGAAATTAAACCTTTCAATGAACATTAAATATTAGCTTCAGTTCAACACTGTCGTGTTCCCACTAATATTTAATATCGCTCGGTTATGAATCTTCATACATTTTATCATGGTGGTGGTGGCCTGGTGGCTAAAGCTCCCGCTTCACACACGGAGGGCCCGGGTTCGATTCCCGGCGGGTGGAAACATTCCGACACGTTTCCTTACACCTGTTGTCCTGTTCACCTAGCAGCAAATAGGTACCTGGGTGTTAGTCGACTGGTGTGGGTCGCATCCTGGGGGACAAGATTAAGGACCCCAATGGAAATAAGTTAGACAGTCCTCGATGACGCACTGACTTTCTTGGGTTATCCTGGGTGGCTAACCCTCCGGGGTTAAAAATCCGAACGAAATCTTATCTCTTATAAGAGAAAATGTGATTACTGTATGAAATGAATTTACATCTCAAATGTTTGTGTGCGTAGCTGGCTAGGAAGTAACCTCCTCACGACCTATTCAAAGGTTTAAACTAAAACTCTCACTTTTTTTTTATATCGCCAGAATTTGTATGCATGTTTGTTTTCCTGACTGTTTTACTTTCTTCATTATTCCATCATGTTTGTGATCAGTTTCAATATTATAATGGAAATAAGTCACTCTGTCTGACTTTTTTGGGTTATCCTAGGTTCTCTACACATATGCTGCTATGTATGATAATTCTATGTAACTGAATTTGTGTATACCTGAATAAACTTACTTACTTACTTATATTAGGGAGGTAGAATTGCCGCCACCGGTAGTCATTACACGTCGCTTAATAGAAGAAAACAGAAAACATATAGGAAAAAGCCGAGCACTAAAGAAAACGTATTAAGGGGTAGCTTGCTAAAAAAAATATATATATACATGGATAGTCTAGGTCCAACCCGAGTTGTATCCTGTAGTATTAAGCCTCCCGTATGAACAGGTACCTGCGGCCCACCTGTAATTATCGTAATTATCACAGGAGCTATTATGGGAAGAATTAGAATATTCTCTCGGGTATATTACACCTGCGTGATGGCTGCCATGCGATGAGGAGGCCCCTGTCCATCATGCGAGGAGGAGCCACCCTTCTCTTCCCTTCCTTACCAGTCATGCGAGGACAGGGTCCCCTTGATTCTTATGTAAGGAGACGTCTCCCTGCCAGTCATGCGAGAAGGCGTTCCCTCCCACAATGAAAAGAAGCCCCGTAGACCCTTGTGAAAGATGAGGCCTTCTTTATCATGCAAGAAAGTGCTTTTTCTCTGTGTGAAGGAACTTAGCCTCCGGCCGCTCATTCAAAAGGGCATTAACGAATAAAATTTATAATACCGTGGTTGGAACAGTTTATAACTGCCCCAGAAATTGACAACGTTTCAGTCCATGCTGTAAATTTTTATTGAAGCCTTACACGAATTTTAAACTTTACAATGGTTTATATATAGTAAATTAGGTAGAACCTGACCTAGGATAACACAATAAATCGAACATTGTAACTTGTTTCCGTTATCAAGTCATCACTTTCCACTTATTAATGCTCCAGGAGGGACCGAAATGTTTAGTTCCCATTTTTAATATGAGAGTTATATGTGAAGGGGATATTCCCTTTCCTTGGTGTAAGGAAGGCACTCCTGCCATTAAGGAAATTAAGTCTCGTCACTTAAGCGTTCATCTTACCCAGCTTACAATAAGAACACTCTCTCTCTCTCTCTCTCTCTCTCTCTCTCTCTCTCTCTCTCTCTCTCTCTCTCTCTCTCTCTCTCTCTCTCTCTCTCTCTCTCTCTCTCTCTCTCTCTCACACACACACACACACACACACACACACACACACACACACACACAGATGCTTCCATATCCCTCTCTGCCATTATCATGTAAAAGAGAAGTAAAGCCTCCCAGGTTTAAGGTGGTCACCTTTATGCATGCTTGTCATGCAAGTGGTACTCTGCTATGTACAGACTCCTTGCACTCCGGCGCAAACGAGAGCTTCCCTGTCTCTCCCTACCATCACCATGTTAAAGATAAATTCTCCCTGGTTTTAGATAGTTACCTTTATGTTCGACATGCACGCGGTCCTCTGTTTACTGTGCACAGAGAAATATCTTTTTTCTTCATATAGTGAGACTGTTTTCCTCACCCATGAAATATAAAAGTCACATCCTGACTGGAACAGGTGACGGCTAATCCAAAAATTGAAGATGAAAGCTGGACATTTCGTTTTGTCTTCAGGAAACTTAGGAGAGGGATGCAAGTGTTCAGGATGAATAAATTGGTTGCACGAGTGCTTATATTTGCTCATTTGTAAAGTAGAAGAGCAATTTTAAAGCAGGAGAAAACCTTTACACCCACAATGGAGCTTTATTAAGTACCACATGAAGGATTTCTCTGCTTAAAGTGACTTTGAATTACAACTTTCGTGTAGTCATAGTGTACCTATGAAGTATACGAAGAATTAGATACATGTGCAACATCTGGGTATCTTTATTGTAGACGTTTCGTCATCCAGTGGCCTTATTAGTACAAATTCAAGGACATAATTGGAAGACAGTAGAACCGTATACAAAAGATGAGGTAATCAGTCCCTCAGCATTGAAGATGGCTGAGGGACTGATTACATATAAAGTAGAATTTATACTCGCAGGATCAGATGCGAAAGATTGATTGGTATCCTTGTGTTACATTGTCCCATACCATCAATCAACCCACTACACACAGTGATGTTATCATCAACCAAGCCACTACACAGTGATGTTACCATCCCCAGCCCACGACACAGTGATGTTACCATCCCCAGCCTACGACACACAGTGATGTTACCATCCCCAGCCTACGACACACAGTGATGTTACCATCCCCAGCCTACGACACACAGTTATGTTACCATCCCCAGCCCACGACACAGTGAGGTTACCTTCCATAAACCCACGACAAATGATGTTAGCAGTGCTGCTTTAATCTAAGGATAGGGTAATGGTGAAGCGAACAGTAACCTCCTGTTGTGTGTGCAAACTCCATCCATAGTTTCAAAAGTATACACGAGAAGGCCCAAGGAGATAGGAACCAGCAGCGGCATTTCTTGTACCAGTAAGCTTAGGCAGGGTCAAGAGCTGAGACTCGACCCAAACATCCACAACTACGTGAGCACACCTTCTCATACGAGCACGTACGGGGAAAAACCAGTAACATGCATATAAGGTTTGTTTCTGCAAATAAATGAACAAAGAACACACCAAACCACAATGTATTATATTCGCACTGCAATAATGGTGTGAAAATAATATGAACTATCTGACGAAATAATCATAACACAATTGTAAACAATCCACGGTACGGGTGAAGTTAGAATCCATGGCGAGTCGTGAAACTCCAGGCCAGTGCGTAAACCACTAGGCCACCTGGTTACAATAAGATTCATCCAACTAGGTATATGTATACACCATAGCGAGATTATCATGGGCCCCAACCCTGTGGCCCAGTGGCTTACGCATTGGCCTGGAGTTTTACTTCACACGTGCCATGGATTCTAACCCCGCACCCGTACAGTGGTTATTATGAACTATAAATATGGAATATATAAGAAATGTACCCATAACATTGTTCAACAGTGAAGGTGCTTCATCTCAGTTTACTCAATAAATATACCTTTATCATGTGGGAGTTCGACACGTGGATTAGGTAAGAAATACTCACGTAGGCTGGTATTACGTATAATTACAGACAAGGTGGGTTGCGCCCTTACAGCCGTGACCTGCCTCCTTGCTCACTCTCGTATAACTGACTGACTGACTGGCCGCCCACGTACCCATAGAGGGTCTTTGAATAGTGCCAGGTCAGCACGTTCAGACAGTGACTCAGAGACGGTTGGTCGTTGAGTCAACGGTACACTGATTACTGGTAACTGGTTACTACTACTGAGACCTTAACCCTCTTACTATTTAATCGTACTAACAGAGACGATGCATCAGATACTATATTCACAACAGTCAAACATTTGCACTAAACCGCTGACGATGTTCTTGCTTTAAAAAGTTACACTTTAGTCTTGTAAATATTAAATCAGTTGTAACAAAATTGGATTAGTTTTCGAACATATGAATCACAGGGATCTGTAATTTCGAACATATGAATCACGGGGATCTGTAATTTCGAACATATGAATCACGGGGATCTGTAATTTCGAACATATGAATTACAGGGATCTGTAATTTCGAACATGGGATCTGTAATTTCTAACATATGAATCACAGGGATCTTTAAATTCGAACATATGAATCACAGGGATCTGTAATTTCGAACATATGAATCACAGGGATCTGTAATTTCGAACATATGAATCACAGGGATCTGTAATTTCGAACATATGAATCACAGGGATCTGTAATTTCGAACATATGAATCACAGGGATCTGTAATTTCGAACATATGAATCACAGGGATCTATAAATTCGAACATATGAATCACAGGGATCTGTAATTTCGAACATATGAATCACAGGGATCTGTAATTTCGAACATATGAATCACAGGGATCTGTAATTTCGAACATATGAATCACAGGGATCTGTAATTTCGAACATGTGAATCACAGGGATCTGTAATTTCGAACATGTGAATCACAGGGATCTGTAATTTCGAACATATGAATCACAGGGATCTATAAATTCGAACATATGAATCACAGGGATCTGTAATTTCGAACATATGAATCACGGGGATCTGTAATTTCGAACATATGAATCACGGGGATCTGTAATTTCGAACATATGAATCACGGGGATCTGTAATTTCGAACATATGAATCACGGGGATCTGTAATTTCGAACATATGAATTACAGGGATCTGTAATTTCGAACATATGAATCACAGGGATCTGTAATTTCGAACATATGAATCACGGGGATCTGTAATTTCGAACATATGAATCACAGGGATCTGTAATTTCGAACATATGAATCACAGGGATCTGTAATTTTGAACATATGAATCACAGGGATCTGTAATTTCGAACATATGAATCACAGGGATCTGTAATTTCGAACATATGAATCACAGGGATCTGTAATTTCGAACATATGAATCACAGGGATCTGTAATTTCGAACATATGAATCACAGGGATCTGTAATTTCGAACATATGAATCACAGGGATCTGTAATTTCGAACATATGAATCACAGGGATCTGTAATTTCGAACATATGAATCACAGGGATCTGTAATTTCGAACATATGAATCACAGGGATCTGTAATTTCGAACATATGAATCACAGGGATCTGTAATTTCGAACATATGAATCACAGGGATCTGTAATTTCGAACATATGAATCACAGGGATCTGTAATTTCGAACATATGAATCACAGGGATCTGTAATTTCGAACATATGAATCACAGGGATCTGTAATTTCGAACATATGAATCACAGGGATCTGTAATTTCGAACATATGAATCACAGGGATCTGTAATTTCGAACATATGAATCACAGGGATCTGTAATTTCGAACATATGAATCACAGGGATCTGTAATTTCGAACATATGAATCACAGGG
Organism: Cherax quadricarinatus; assembly: GCF_038502225.1. NCBI lineage: Eukaryota > Metazoa > Arthropoda > Malacostraca > Decapoda > Parastacidae > Cherax > Cherax quadricarinatus. The sequence continues at coordinate 23,244,102 of NC_091347.1, read as the reverse complement.
ATCTGTAATTTCGAACATATGAATCACAGGAATCTGTAATTTTCACTATGAATCTTAGACGATACAGTGACTACTGAAGCCACAGTGGAAGGTCACAACATTCTGACAAATAAACAAAGGAGGTGTGTATGCTTCCTTTTTTTTATCGTTAATATTAATAGGGCAGGTTAGGTAAGATTTGTCAGGAAACAGGACGCGTATTTCCTGACGCGGGTTAGATGATGACTCGCAGCTGGAGCTTTTGGTCATCTGCCCGAGGACTTCTGCTGGCTTACCCCTCCACCCCTTTATAAAACATAGTTATAATTTTAACCATTAGATCATGTTATCTATATATTTTGGAGTCAGCTTGGCTTTTTCTTTAGTATCTTGTAGTGACTCGAGACCCACAGAATGGTCCTGTTCTTTATTAGAGAATTTTTGGTCCTCGGACCGTCTAAGTGATCAAGGTCCCAGGATCGAAACGCTTTCTTATAAATATGTCCTAGGTTATGGTGTCTCGTAGTTTGATTACTAGCGCACTCAGCTCACATTGAAGTCCGTGGTTCGATCCCCGGTACGGATGGAAACACTAGGACGTGTTTCCTTAAGACACCTACTGTCCATGTTCACCTACCAGTAAAATAGGTGTACTTGGGTGTTAGTCGACTGGTGTGGGTCGCATTCTGAGGACAAAATTGACCTAATTTGCGGGAAATGCTCAGCATAACAGGGTGCTTTCTATATAGTAGTATGTCATTGATGTCAGCTATGGTCTGTATACCTTGTACATGTACTGGTAGAAATAGATTATTGTTATCATTACTGTTAAAATATTTTAGTTCTTCACCAGGAATGGGTAGTCATTACCCTTGTTGGAGCTAGTTCACTAGTCTGTCCGAAATGCACAGAATGTTAGTATTATTACAAGAGAATACATGTATACATAGCTTCCCAGGTCACGTAAGATCCCGACGTACATTGCCAGTGATGAAAATCTGAGGTTAAGATTACCGAGGGGAAGGGAAGGGGTAGTGGGAAGGGTTGTTAATAGTGATGGGGTAGACAAAGGGGAGGCTGAGGTGAAGAAGCAGGGGAAGGGGAGAAGAAACTAGCTGAACATGCATACCCCCCACCACCCGTGTCATGACTCCTCCCCTGATGCTGGGTAGGGCCGCGAGAGGGCAGCACCAGCCAGCTGCTGCTGTTTTGACTAATTGAAGACTCACTCTCTCTCTCTCTCTCTCTCTCTCTCTCTCTCTCTCTCTCTCTCTCTCTCTCTCTCTCTCTCTCTCTCTCTCTCTCTCTCTCTCCATACTTTTTTTTACCTCTATTTTTTTTCCTACGTGGGACATTTTTGCAAAGGAAATTTGGTGTTTTTATGGCCCCGTTGTGTACACAGCTGGCGTACACTACACTGTGGTGCATTCCACAGCTCGTGTACACAACTGTGGTGCATTCCACAGCTCGTGTACACAACTGTGGTACACAACTGCCGTGCACCACAACTGCCGTGCACTACACAGCTGCCATGCACGACACAGTTGCCATGCACTACACAACTGCTGTACACAGCTGCAATGCACTACACAACTGTACACAACTGCCGTGCACCACACAACTGCTGTGCACCACACAACTGCTGTACACAACTGCCGTGCACCACACAACTGCTGTACACAACTGCCGTGCACCACACAACTGCTGTGCACCACACAACTGCTGTACACAACTGCCGTGCACCACACAACTGCTGTACACTGTCGTTCACCACACAACTGCCGTGCACTACACAACTGTACACAGCTGCAATGCACTACACAACTGCACCACACAACTGCCGTGCACTACACAACTGCTGTACACAACTGCCGTGCACTACACAACTGCTGTACACAACTGCCGTGCACCGCACAACTGCCGTGCACTACACAAGTGCTGTACACTTGATGCTCGCAGACACTGTCACAGCTCACACAGCAGCTTGACAAACTGTCAATAAACCACCTGGAACAAACGTAAATCCTTCTAAATTACCATTAAATCAAGGGATTGTAACGAGGCAGCAGAGAGCCGGTAGGCCGCAGAGAGAGAGAGAGAGCCGGTAGGCCGCAGAGAGAGAGAGAGAGAGAGAGAGAGAGAGAGCCGGTAGGCCGCAGAGAGAGAGAGAGAGAGCCGGTAGGCCGCAGAGAGAGAGAGCCGGTAGGCCGCAGAGAGAGAGAGAGCCGGTAGGCCGCAGAGAGAGAGAGAGCCGGTAGGCCGCAGAGAGAGAGAGAGCCGCTAGGCAGCAGAGAGAGAGAGCCGCTAGGCAGCAGAGAGAGAGAGCCGCTAGGCAGCAGAGAGAGAGAGAGCCGCTAGGCAGCAGAGAGAGAGCGAGCCGCTAGGCAGCAGAGAGAGAGCGAGCCGCTAGGCAGCAGAGAGAGAGCGAGCCGCTAGGCAGCAGAGAGAGAGAGAGCCGCTAGGCAGCAGAGAGAGAGAGAGCCGCTAGGCAGCAGAGAAAGAGCCGCTAGGCAGCAGAGAGAGCCGCTAGGCAGCAGAGAGAGAGAGAGAGAGCCGCTAGGCAGCAGAGAGAGAGAGAGCCGCTAGGCAGCAGAGAGAGAGCCGCTAGGCAGCAGAGAGAGAGAGAGCCGCTAGGCAGCAGAGAGAGAGAGAGCCGCTAGGCAGCAGAGAGAGAGAGAGCCGCTAGGCAGCAGAGAGAGAGAGAGCCGCTAGGCAGCAGAGAGAGAGAGCCGCTAGGCAGCAGAGACAGAGCCGCTAGGCAGCAGAGAGAGAGAGAGAGCCGCTAGGCAGCAGAGAGAGAGAGAGCCGCTAGGCAGCAGAGAGAGAGAGAGAGCCGCTAGGCAGCAGAGAGAGAGAGAGCCGCTAGGCAGCAGAGAGAGAGAGCCGCTAGGCAGCAGAGAGAGAGAGAGCCGCTAGGCAGCAGAGAGAGAGAGCCGCTAGGCAGCAGAGAGAGAGCCGCTAGGCAGCAGAGAGAGAGAGAGCCGCTAGGCAGCAGAGAGAGAGAGCCGCTAGGCAGCAGAGAGAGAGAGAACCGCTAGGCAGCAGAGAGAGAGAGAGCCGCTAGGCAGCAGAGAGAGAGAGAACCGCTAGGCAGCAGAGAGAGAGAGCCGCTAGGCAGCAGAGAGAGAGAGAGCCGCTAGGCAGCAGAGAGAGAGAGAACCGCTAGTCAGCAGAGAGAGAGAGAGCCGCTAGGCAGCAGAGAGAGAGAACCGCTAGGCAGCAGAGATAGAGAGAGCCGCTAGGCAGCAGAGAGAGAGAGAGCTGCTAGGCAGCAGAGAGAACCGCTAGGCAGCAGAGAGAGAGAGCGCCGCTAGGCAGCAGAGAGAGAGAACCGCTAGGGAGCAGAGAGAGAGAACCGCTAGGGAGCAGAGAGAGCTGCTAGGGAGCAGAGAGAGTTGCTAGGGAGCAGAGAGAGTTGCTAGGGAGCAGAGAGAGTTGCTAGGGAGCAGAGAGAGTTGCTAGGGAGCAGAGAGAGTTGCTAGGGAGCAGAGAGAGTTGCTAGGGAGCAGAGAGAGTTGCTAGGGAGCAGAGAGAGCTGCTAGGGAGCAGAGAGAGCTGCTAGGGAGCAGAGAGAGCTGCTAGGGAGCAGAGAGAGCTGCTAGGGAGCAGAGAGAGCTGCTAGGGAGCAGAGAGAGCTGCTAGGGAGCAGAGAGAGCTGCTAGGGAGCAGAGAGAGCTGCTAGGGAGCAGAGAGAGCTGCTAGGGAGCAGAGAGAGCTGCTAGGGAGCAGAGAGAGCTGCTAGGGAGCAGAGAGAGCTGCTAGGGAGCAGAGAGAGCTGCTAGGAGCAGAGAGAGCTGCTAGGGAGCAGAGATAGCTGCTAGGGAGCAGAGATAGCTGCTAGGGAGCAGAGAGAGCTGCTAGGGAGCAGAGAGAGCTGCTAGGGAGCAGAGAGAGCTGCTAGGGAGCAGAGAGAGCTGCTAGGGAGCAGAGAGAGCTGCTAGGGAGCAGAGAGAGCCCCTATATCTTCAAGTTCTTATAAACATCAAGAAACAGATGTTTAATTAAGGCAGAGTTGTCACAGCTAAGTTATCAACACTCCCATTGTCAGCGTGCCCCATTGTCAGCGTGCCCCATTGTCAGCGTGCCCCATTGTCAGCGTGCCCCATTGTCAGCGTGCCCCATTGTCAGCGTGCCCCATTGTCAGCGTGCCCCATTGTCAGCGTGCCCCATTGTCAGCGTGCCCCATTGTCAGCGTGCCCCATTGTCAGCGTGCCCCATTGTCAGCGTGCCCCATTGTCAGCGTGCCCCATTGCCAGCGTGCCACATTTTGATCATGCCACATTGTCAGCATGCCCCATTGTCAGCGTGCTCCATTGTCAGCATGCCACATTGTTGGCGTGCCCCATTGTCAGCGTAATCCATTGTCAGCATGCCCCATTGTCAGCATGCCCCATTATCAGCATGCCACATTGTCAGCATGCCACATTGTCAGCATGCCACATTGTCAGCATGTCACATTGCCAGCGTGCCACATTGTCAGCATGCCATATTGTCAGCATGCCACATTGTCAGCATGCCACATTGTCAGCATGTCACATTGCCAGCGTGCCACATTGTCAGCATGCCACATTGTCAGCATGCCACATTGTCAGCATGCCACATTGTCAGCATGTCACATTGCCAGTGTGCCACATTGTCAGCATGCCACATTGTCAGCGTGCCACATTGTCAGCGTGCCACGGTCCTACAAGAGGTCCCTACAAGAGGTCCCCACAAGAGGTCCCTACAAGAGGTCCCTACAAGAGGTCCCTACAAGAGGTCCCCACAAGAGGTCCCCACAAGAGGTCCCTACAAGAGGTCCCTACAAGAGGTCCCTACAAGAGGTCCCTAACACACTGCTTTAAGACAGGTGTGGAGGTAATAACAAGGAAGGAACAATACTCAGTTTAACAACACACAACCTCACTACAAGAATGTTTTACCTCCCAGTTCACAGGCGATGTTTGACCCCTACGGGTATAGCGCTTCCCCATGAGTAACGTATTTTATGATGGAATAATCGCGAACGAGTGATAAAAGGTGGAAAGTAACCGCAGGGGCAGTTGAATGATGTGTTGATTGCAACAAGAAAGGCCTAGAGCTATCGTTCAACTCTCCCTCGCCCCATTCCCCGTTGTTATTTTGCATGATATTTTTGCGTTACAGGAAAACTAGTGTCAGGATATTGAGAAACAGCATTTCATTGCTCGCGCGCGCGCGCGCGCGTGTGTGTGTTGGTGTGTGTGTTGGTGTGTGTGTTGGTGTGTGTGTGTATGTGTGTGTGTGTGTGTGTGTGTGTGTGTGTGTGTGTGTGTGTGTGTGTGTGTGTACTTGTTGTCAAAGGCACTTGTCGATAGGCACTAGGCCTGTTGTATGTGTGTGTACTCACCTAATTATGGTTGCAGTGGTCGAGACTAGGCTCCTCTCCCAGCCTCTTCACTAATCGTTACTAGGTCCTCCCTCTCCCTGCTCCATGAGCTTTATCATACCTCGTTTTAAAACTATGTATGGTTCCTGCCTCCACTACGCCACTTGCTAGACTATTCCACGTCCTAACAACTCTGACTGAAGAAATACTTCTTAACATTCCTTTGACTCATCTAAGTCTTCCAATTGTGCCCCTTTGTTTCTGTGTCCCAACTCTGGAACATCCTGTCTCTGTCCACCTTGCCTATTCCTCGCAGTATTTTGTATGTCGTTATCATGTCTTCCTTAACCCTCCCGTCCTCCAGTGTCGTCAGGCCGATTTCCCTCAACCTTTCTTCGTCTGACATTCCCCTTAGCTCTGGAACCAGCCTTGTTGCAAACATTTGCACTCTCTAATTTCTTGACGTGATTGACCAGATGTGGGTTCCAAACTGGTGCTGCGTACTCCAGTATGGACCTGACGTACACGGTGTACAGAGCCTTGAACCTGTGTGTGTGTGTGTGTGTGTGTGTGTGTGTGTGTGTGTGTGTGTGTGTGTGTGTGTGTGTGTGTGTGTCACTCGCACTGTTCTGTCTTGTGAGTTCATATTTTTCTTCAGTCTGGGATCACTTTTGTCACTTTCTCTTCAATATTTTCATTTCTTTCTATGAGGACTCAATGTGACGACTGAAATTATTTTTTCCCCGGAGCCTTGTTTTCCCCGGAGCCCTGTTTTCCCCGGAGCCCTGTTTTCCCCGGAGCCTTGTTTTCCCCGGAGCCCTGTTTTCCCCGGAGCCCTGTTTTCCCCGGAGCCTTGTTTTCCCCGGAGCCCTGTTTTCCCCGGAGCCTTGTTTTCCCCGGAGCCCTGTTTTCCCCGGAGCCCTGTTTTCCCCGGAGCCTTGTTTTCCCCGGAGCCCTGTTTTCCCCGGAGCCCTGTTTTCCCCGGAGCCCTGTTTTCCCCGGAGCCCTGTTTTCCCCGGAGCCTTGTTTTCCCCGGAGCCCTGTTTTCCCCGGAGCCTTGTTTTCCCCGGAGCCTTGTTTTCCCCGGAGCCGTGTTTTCCCCGGAGCCGTGTTTTCCCCGGAGCCTTGTTTTCCCCAGAGCCCTGTTTTCCCCGGAGCCCTGTTTTCCCCGGAGCCCTGTTTTCCCCGGAACCCTGTTTTCCCCGGAGCCCTGTTTTCCCCGGAGCCTTGTTTTCCCCGGAGCCTTGTTTTCCCCGGACCCCTGTTTTCCCCGGAGCCTTGTTTTCCCCGGAGCCCTGTTTTCCCGGAGCCCTGTTTTCCCCGGAGCCCTGTTTTCCCCGGAGCCTTGTTTTCCCCGGAGCCTTGTTTTCCCCGGAGCCTTGTTTTCCCCGGAGCCCTGTTTTCCCCGGAGCCCTGTTTTCCCCGGAGCCCTGTTTTCCCCGGAGCCCTGCTTTCCCCGGAGCCCTGTTTTCCCCGGAGCCCTGTTTTCCCCGGAGCCCTGTTTTCCCCGGAGCCCTGTTTTCCCCGGAGCCCTGTTTTCCCCGGAGCCCTGTTTTCCCCGGAGCCCTGTTTTCCCCGGAGCCCTGTTTTCCCCGGAGCCCTGTTTTCCCCGGAGCCCTGTTTTCCCCGGAGCCCTGTTTTCCCCGGAGCCTTGTTTTCCCCGGAGCCTTGTTTTCCCCGGAGCCTTGTTTTCCCCGGAGCCCTGTTTTCCCCGGAGCCCTGTTTTCCCCGGAGCCCTGTTTTCCCCGGAGCCCTGTTTTCCCCGGAGCCTTGTTTTCCCCGGAGCCTTGTTTTCCCCGGAGCCCTGTTTTCCCCGGAGCCCTGTTTTCCCCGGAGCCCTGTTTTCCCCGGAGCCTTGTTTTCCCCGGAGCCTTGTTTTCCCCGGAGCCCTGTTTTCCCCGGAGCCCTGTTTTCCCCGGAGCCCTGTTTTCCCCGGAGCCCTGTTTTCCCCGGAGCCCTGTTTTCCCCGGAGCCCTGTTTTCCCCGGAGCCCTGTTTTCCCCGGAGCCCTGTTTTCCCCGGAGCCCTGTTTTCCCCGGAGCCTTGTTTTCCCCGGAGCCTTGTTTTCCCCGGAGCCTTGTTTTCCCCGGAGCCTTGTTTTCCCCGGAGCCTTGTTTTCCCCGGAGCCCTGTTTTCCCCGGAGCCCTGTTTTCCCCGGAGCCCTGTTTTCCCCGGAGCCCTGTTTTCCCCGGAGCCCTGTTTTCCCCGGAGCCCTGTTTTCCCCGGAGCCCTGTTTTCCCCGGAGCCCTGTTTTCCCCGGAGCCCTGTTTTCCCCGGAGCCCTGTTTTCCCCGGAGCCCTGTTTTCCCCGGAGCCCTGTTTTCCCCGGAGTCTTGTTTTCCCCGGAGTCTTGTTTTCCCCGGAGCCCTGTTTTCCCCGGAGCCCTGTTTTCCCCGGAGCCCTGTTTTCCCCGGAGCCCTGTTTTCCCCGGAGCCCTGTTTTCCCCGGAGCCCTGTTTTCCCCGGAGCCCTGTTTTCCCCGGAGCCCTGTTTTCCCCGGAGCCCTGTTTTCCCCGGAGCCCTGGTTTTCCCCGGAGCCCTGGTTTTCCCCGGAGCCCTGGTTTTCCCCGGAGCCCTGGTTTTCCCCCGGAGCCCTGGTTTTCCCCGGAGCCCTGGTTTTCCCCGGAGCCCTGGTTTTCCCCGGAGCCCTGTTTTCCCCGGAGCCCTGTTTTCCCCGGAGCCCTGTTTTCCCCGGTGCCCTGGTTTTCCCCGGAGCCCTGTTTTCCCCGGTGCCCTGGTTTTCCCCGGAGCCCTGTTTTCCCCGGAGCCCTGTTTTCCCGGAGCCCTGTTTTCCCCGGAGCCCTGTTTTCCCCGGAGCCCTGTTTTCCCCGGAGCCCTGTTTCCCCCGGAGCCCTGTTTTCCCCGGAGCCCTGTTTTCCCCGGAGCCCTGTTTTCCCCGGAGCCCTGTTTTCCCCGGAGCCCTGTTTTCCCCGAGCCCTGTTTTTCTCCTAAAACCCTGATTATTCTGCCTCACCCCCTCCCTGTACAACATTGTATTTTGTAGTCTAGCACTCAGTTTGGAACCTTTACTTTGGATTATCATCGTTGTTACGGCTGGTGTGACCTGAGCTCGCTGATTCTATCAGTAATTATCATTAATATTGTAGTTAATAATCGCTGAAGTAAGGCACTACCCTCCAAACTATATTATTAATGTTAGAAGATATAACCGTAGACTCCGCAAGTCATTAGTCACTACAACCACCGCCGCTACAACTACCACAATCACCACCACCGCCACTACCACTACAACCACTATCACCACAACCACTATCACCACCACCAACACATTCCTTTAATTGTTATAAATAAACTTTATCTTCATATCGTATGCTATAACATCAATGTTTGATGTCGTGAACTGGAAGTCAACCCAACCTTCGGTACAGTCAGTCGGTGATCACACACACGCCAGACATTATTTCTGTTTTTTTTTTTTTTTACACAGGGTTTGACAAGGTTAAATTAAGGATCCCTAGCTTTGTTGACAAGCTATTTACAGGTTAAGGATTCCTTACTTTATTGACAAGCTAAGAGCTGTTACCTACATCAGTTCATTTGAAAGCATTTTTATTGTTATAAGACATACAAGTAGGGAACAGGATGAAGTTGGAGCCATCTGTGGGCCAGTATTTTCATTTGATCAACTGACTTTATCTCGTTGACATCATTATGCTGTACGAATGTGTTCCATACTCGAGTCATCCTGGGTATGTATGATCTCAGATGGAGTGATGTTCTGGAGAAGGGTACAGCCAGAGTGAAGTTGCTGCTTTCTGCCCGTCTTGTGGCATAAAAGCTTGTTTCACGCTGTCGTCGAAGTGGATCCAAGTGTGGTACTTTGACAATATCGGCCTTGTACATAACAGTAAGGCCACCCACATCCCTCCTATGTTGAAGGCTCTGCTGAAATGACAGATCTATCCAGGATGGGTCCAGGCGAGAGATGAGACGTCTTGCTCTGTTCTCTACTCTGTCCTCTACTCTCTGCTGACGAACAAGATTTCTTCGCCACAGTGCAGGTCATCCAGGTGAGGGCGCCTCTCTTTGAGTCAATGTGGCACTGGTGTATATTTGACTGGCATTATTGGTTCCAGTGGCACAGGAGTTTCTATGGTGCCAAGATCTTTTCTGGCAGTGCCAGTATCCTCTTCAGCCTGGCACTTGTCCAGCCCTCGTAACACCATTTTGCAGTTTTCTTCACTAATTACATTGTTAATTGTGTGTGTGCGCGCGCGTGTGCGCGTGTGAAGCCTCATTAAATACAAGTCTCTTGTTGCTTCACCTACCAAAACATCCTCCTCGTATTCCTTTTCTTTAAATAAATATGTGTTGTTATAGTATCTGTCTCCTTGCGTTTTCCATTTCAGACGAGGGACTTATTGGTGTTATTATTATTTTTTGTGAGAATATTGTTCATTTCTGCAATTCATTTTGTCGAACGTGATTATCTTTTGTTTTTCACGCTTTACCTCAGTCACATTATTATTACTATTATTATTATTATTATTATTATTATTATTATTATTATTATTATTATTATTATTGTTGTTGTTATAAGCGGAACCTTCCATTCAAGGATATTATTAACCAATGTTCTGAGAAATAAAGATAGGTAAGCAAACCATTTTTCCGGAACACTGAGTTAGAAATATCAAATAAAATGGTGGAGCGAGGCTGGCCAGCCCAGGCTGCGCCAAAATCAAGTCACAGAGAACTTGTAGGCAATTTCTAGACTCGGTTTATCATCATGGCATCAGAATCCTGGCTCCAACAACGAGAATCCACGGACCGGGGTCCTTAAAAAGTGTGTGTGTGTGTGTGTGTGTGTGTGTGTGTGTGTGTGTGTGTGTGTGTGTGTGTTGAAAAGGTAGTGTTGAGTCGTTTACAGACACTTGTTTAAGATGGGTTGTGAAGGGTGAAGTGATGCAGGTCACATACACAGCTACACAAGTTCTGGGAAACTTTTCACCTCACTCAAGTGTTCACAGCTTTGAAAGGAATGCATTAGGAGGGAGGGAAACAGGAACGGAGGAAGGGAAACAGGGAGGAAGCTTTAAAGAATGGGAAGGAAGGAAGGAAGGGAAGGAGGGAGAAAGGAAGTGGGAAAGGCAGGATGAAAGAATTGAAGGGTGTGAGTGTGAGCGCGAGGGAGAAAGACCATCCTCTAAAGATAGATCATTAAGGTTGAGTTCTTCAGCTATACACGGGAGACGAGGAAAGGTATAACTGAGTAGACAAAACTGTGGAAAGCAGCAGAGCATGTTGGAGCGTGGTTGGCCTTGTGCTCCTTGTACATGAATGGTATACAATACCAACAGTCATCAAGACTACGGTGCTCTTCTCCACCTCCAAGACTGAGGGACTGATTACCTCATCTTTTGTATCTAATTCTACAGTCTTCACATTATGTCCTTATATTGATAAAACCACTGGTTGGCAAAAACGTCTACAAATAAAGATACACAGATGTTGCATATGTATCTAATTCTCTATCTTGTGCTACATATATAATGAAGAGTGAGCAGCACTACAGACTGCCTCAGCCACCGCCACAACCTGCTCACTAAACTGCTTTTCATGTTCAACATAATGCTCTCTAATGTCCGGAGAAGTTGCAACTATTTCCCCATCTGCTGTGAATATTACTGTCTAATTTATCCCCTTATTTAGATCGTGCGGAAATCTACGGAGTTGAGGCTGGCATAGTGTCCCCTTAACAGCATAAATCTTGATTTTTTTTTTTCTATATTCAGTCAAATATAGATTTGTATAACGCCGGTTACGGTGTGACCTCAGAGTGAAGGAATTAGACCCTATTTAATCTTCCTTGCATCGGACTTGATTGCTTCACATTCCCTAAGCGTTGTATTAACACTGGTTTTAGTTTGCTTAATAATAATAATAATAATAATAATAGGTACTAAGCCGACACATAGTAAATCGAAGACATTTGACAGAGCAAGATGTTAAGGAAGACGTTTCGCTCAGTGAAAACTTTATAAAGTTCCTTCAAGGAATGTGACGTCTTGGCAACATAGACTGTTGAAGAGCCCTTGTTCAGAATAGAGCTTCATCATGGCATATTACAGACTCTATACTTGATCACTGTTGAGATGGCGTGCTTGGTCCATGTTAGAGGCACCAGCTGTGGTAGAAGCATCAACTGGCTAGCTACTTTATACCGTGCTAAAGCACCTAAGCTCGCTGCTTCATAGCCTGCTGTCTAAGCTCACTATGTGTGGCGTGGTTCAAATATATTCTCTTTAAGGCTTCACATATTCCTTACTGACTTACTCTCATCCTTACGCGTCTTCCATGAAGTTTCACTGTTTACAGAAGAGAGAGAGAGAGAGAAAACGGGTCTTAGGTATGACAATAGGGACCTTATTGGAAACAGAATGCATCATAATTAGACGGAGATGGCATTAGACGCAACGGGGAAGGAACGGTGTTAGACGCAAAGGGAGGGCTATCAGACGTAAGATAAGAGGTCAGTGTTATTAACAGACGCAGTGGTAGGGGCTGTGTTAGTATACTCCAGATACAGGTATACTCCAGATACTAACACAGCCCCTACCACTGTGTCTGTTACTAACACAATGGATGCAGTGGTAGGGGCTGTGTTAGTAACAGGTACTGCTGTCAGACACAGTGGTAAGGGCTGTGTTAGTAACAAAGTAGTGGTGTTAAACACAGTGATAGGGGCAATGTTAGTAACACAGGGTTAATATTAGGCACACATGAATGGGGCGCTGTGTTAGACACAAGGGGAGGCGGAGACAGGAGCTAGAGTGTGACATGTGTCTCAACAAGCTCATAGCTTGTTGAGACACATGTCAGTATAAAACAAACGGGGCGACAGTAATCACCTGGAGAAGGTAGGTTGGTGGACCACGTCACGGTTGACAGGTATGTGACAGGTAAGTGACAGGTGCGTTAATGCGTATTTATCATGTTTTGCGATTGGTTCAATGCGTTCCCACTCTATATAAACAAACTCACACTTGCCAGACACGCACACGAACACAGACACCACCCCTACGAGCCAGAGAAACACCCCTCACAAGCACAAACCTTAGAAACTAGCAAAAAAAAAGCACAAACCAAACACAAACCAGAGAGATACCCCTCACTAGCACAAGCCAAACACAAATACAAGCCAGTCATATAAACACAGGGCGGACAAGGACGCAAGACAAACACGCCACCAGGTGCACTGGTGTACAAGGCGCGAGCTTAAATAATTTGTACAAGTTCTGGAAGGTGTTAGCTAACAAACAACCGGTCAACCAGACCAGCCAGTGAACGTACAGCTGGAGCAGTTAATGAACTAGTGAACGAATGAAGGGAAATGAAAAGAGAAAAGGAACGAATTGACTGACAAACCAAGGAACTTGCAACGAACGAATGGATATATGAATGAATGAACAAACGAGAAGAAAAATCAACTTTCATGGCTGGAGCAGTTCACCAAAAATATGTAATTAGGAGAGGAACCTTACGACAACGTTTCGGTCCGTTCAAGACGGACCGAAACGTTCGTCTCCTGATTGCTTTTTTTTGGGGGGGGAGGGGTGAACAGACAAAGGAATGTAGACAAATACATACATTCTCTCTCTCTCTCTCTCTCTCTCTCTCTCTCTCTCTCTCTCTCTCTCTCTCTCTCTCTCTCTCTCTCTCTCTCTCTCTCTCTCTCTCTCTCTCTCTCTCTCGCGTGGGTGTACTTACCTCTTTGTGGTTGCAGGGATCGAGTCTTAGCTCCTGGCCCCGTTTCTTTGCTGTTCGCTACTACGTCCACTCTCCCCCTACTCCAAGAGCTTTATCGTATGTGTGCGTGTGGACTCACCTAATTGTGGTTGCAGGGGTCGAGACTCGGCTCCTGGCCCCGCCTCTTCACTGATCGCTGCTAGGTCTTGTCTCTCTGCTCCCTGAGCTTTGTCATACCTCGACTTAAAGCTATGTATGGTTCCTGCCTCCACTACATCACTTGCTAGGCTATTCCACTTCCTGACAAATCTGTAACTGAAGAAATACTTCCTAACATCTCTTTGACTCGTCTGAGTCTTCAGCTTCCAGTTGTGACCCTTTGTTTCTTTGTCCCCTCTGGAACATCCTGTCTCTGTCCACCTTATCTATTCCACGGAGTATTTTGTATGTCGTGTGTGTGTGTGTGTGTGTGTGTGTGTGTGTGTGTGTGTGTGTGTGTGTGTGTGTGTGTGTGTGTGTGTGTGTGTTAAGGGATGTGCGTCATCATGAGCGGTCTGGAAGCAGCTGGACGAATACTTCTTACAGCAAAAGACTTTTGTCTTTAAGAAGTTTGATATAAAATTGAGTGTAATTAGGAAACTAGCTTTTGCCTGAACGGTGTAATTACACAGTTGGTTGGATCACTGTTAGTGCAACACTATTACACAGTTGGATCACTGTTAGTGCAACACTATTACACAGTTGGATCACTGTTAGTGCAACACTATTACACAGTTGGATCACTGTTAGTGCAACACTATTACACAGTTGGATCACTGTTAGTGCAACACTATTACACAGTTGTATCACTGTTGATGCGACACTTGACACTGTTACAAAGGAAATCATTTTTACCTTTGACCTTAAAAACCCCGGGTATTAAATACCTTAGTTATGACATTTAATTGATAATTACTGGCCTCTCCTCTCCTCCCTCCTCCAGTCTCCATGACGGCCATGAAGATGTACAATTCTGCTAGTGGTTGGGTATTGTCGGGGCACAAGGCAATGAACGGGTGGATGCCCAAACAAAGGTTATTATCTCAAGGTTGTTCTGTTGCACACTTTTGCTTCGGAGTACTGCACCCATTCTCTTGTCTCCAGACTTCTCCAAACCTTTTTCATTACAGGTTGATGCTTGTGAGTCTGGGGTTGGGGCAGTACTATTACAAATCGGGAACAAGGAGTTGCAGCCTGTAGCATACTTTTCAGCCAAGTTCCAGCCACATCAGAGGGCTTACTCTACCATTGAAAAAGAAGCCCTCGCGCTGGTACTGGCTTTGGAGCATTTCGATGTTTATGTGGGCCAGACATCGCAGGTGGTCACAGTCTACAGTGATCACAATCCTCTAGTATATCTTCAAGTCATGAAGAACCACAACACAAGGCTCATGCGCTGGACGCTAAGACTGCAACCATACTCACTCAGAATTAAATGGTAAGACACATATGCAACAGTTAGGTATCTTTATTTCGAAACGTTTCGCCTACACAGTAGGCTTCTTCAGTCGAGTACAGAAAGGTTGATAGAAGCAGAAGATACTTGAAGACGATGTAATCAGTCCATCACCCTTAAAGTTTTGAGGTGGTCAGTCCCTCAGTCTGGAGAAGAGCATTGTTCCGTTGTCTGAAACAATATGAAGTTGAAGTGACAGAATGGGGCCTTTATATAGTGCCAGGAGGTGAGACGTAGGTTGCTTTGGGAGGGCAGGTCCTTCTCAAACCCAGCCGTTCTCACTAGTAGAGGTTGTCGAAGTGGTCTGTACCAAGATACCCTTGTGTTGCAGTGTCTGACAGAATGAACATTAAAATGGTATGAAATACCGACAGATTGTTAGGTAAGACACATATGCAACAGTTAGGTATCGAAACGTTTCGAAATAAAGATACCTAACTGTTGCATATGTGTCTTACCTAACAATCTGTCGGTATTTCATACCATTTTAATGTTCAGAATTAAATATATTGCCGGCAAAGAAAATGTGTTGGCGGACTCTTTATCTAAAGTCTAATATTTTTATTTAAGTTAGGATGTTTTATTATTTGTGGTAACCCCTTTTCACGCTCTTTTTTTTTTTATCCCCTGGTGTGGTTTTTTTTTTTTTTTTAGTGAGGGGATGCGGGCTACCGTCCGCCTGTATCTTGGACCTATGCTAGCCTGACTGACTGCTGTCTCACTCTGAGTTTAGGGTTTGGCTTTTTGTCACGAGAAAAGCTGAGCTCTATCTAAGAGTTGGATGGTGGAGAGGAAAGGCGGTCCCATTATTTTGTGCCATGGCGGCACGGTTACCACTGGGAGGTGGCAGCCTAATCCTGAGCCTTCTCGGGGTGGGGGTATGGCATGCAAAGAGTACGTAACCTTTATTCGGCGCATGTACACACCTCATTTACAGGCTCTCCCCCCCAACCAGCGAACCAGGTTGCTAACAGTTGATGATGGGGCCCCGTCGTTCAACT
Source organism: Cherax quadricarinatus (assembly GCF_038502225.1). NCBI lineage: Eukaryota > Metazoa > Arthropoda > Malacostraca > Decapoda > Parastacidae > Cherax > Cherax quadricarinatus. The sequence continues at coordinate 23,228,573 of NC_091347.1, read as the reverse complement.
AGTGACCAGGTTCTAGCCAATAAGATGATGGTTTTGGCAATCGCAGAGGTTATGTGGGTACCGCTCTCCTGTCTGCCCTTGTCATTCCCATTCTAGAGCTGGTTGAAGCACGGTCTGCTATCTTGTGGCTTCTATTTCTGCCTTGCTTACCGTGGAGTGCACTATACTTATCACTGTACATAGTGTACATATTGCTGTTCTAAATTGGTGAAGGATAATATAAGTCTAAACTTTTTCTGCTGTGTTTATTTTGCTCCCATTACACCCGGGATAACAGGCCATTTGGAATCCTGGGTTGTAATAGCTTGTGGAAAGTAATAAGCAATGTTGAAGATTAAGACACATGTGCAACAGTTGGGTAGCTTTATTGGTGAAACTTTTCGCCTACACAGTAGACTACTTCAGTCAAATACAGAGGCAGCAGGTGTGGCAGTGAAATGAAGATGTAATCATCCATCAACCTTGGAGAAAAAGCATTTGAGGTGGTCAGTCTCTTAGTCAAGGGAAGAGTTCAGCTACAGACCATTTTTTTTTATCCACCTCCAACATCACTACTAACCACCACCACCACCACTCACCACCATTATTACCACCCACCACCACCACTCACCACCATTATTACCACCCACCACCACCACTCACCACCATTATTACCACCCACCACCACCACTCACCACCATTATTACCACCCACCACCACCACTCACCACCATTATTACCACCCACCACCACCACTCACCACCATTATTACCACCCACCACCACCACTCACCACCATTATTACCACCCACCACCACCACTCACCACCATTATTACCACCCACCACCACCACTCACCACCATTATTACCACCCACCACCACCACTCACCACCATTATTACCACCCACCACCACCACTCACCACCATTATTACCACCCACCACCACCACTCACCACCATTATTACCACCCACCACCACCACTCACCACCATTATTACCACCCACCACCACCACTCGCCACCATTATTACCACCCACCACCACCACTCGCCACCATTATTACCACCCACCACCACCACTCGCCACCATTATTACCACCCACCACCACCACTCGCCACCATTATTACCACCCACCACCACCACTCGCCACCATTATTACCACCCACCACCACCACTCGCCACCATTATTACCACCCACCACCACCACTCGCCACCATTATTACCACCCACCACCACCACTCGCCACCATTATTACCACCCACCACCACCACTCGCCACCATTATTACCACCCACCACCACCACTCGCCACCATTATTACCACCCACCACCACCACTCGCCACCATTATTACCACCCACCACCACCACTCGCCACCATTAGGACCCCCCACCACCACCACTCGCCACCATTATTACCACCCACCACCACCACTCGCCACCATTATTACCACCCACCACCACCACTCGCCACCATTATTACCACCCACCACCACCACTCGCCACCATTATTACCACCCACCACCACCACCATTATTACCACCCACCACCACCACCATTATTACCACCCACCACCACCACCATTATTACCACCCACCACCACCACCATTATTACCACCCACCACCACCACCATTATTACCACCCACCACCACCACCACTCACCACCATTATTACCACCCACCACCACCACTCGCCACCATTATTACCACCCACCACCACCATCAACACCCACTACTATCACCCCTACCATCAAACATCCACTTCCCCAACCATCACCCCCACCAGCACTCCATCACCCCCAACATCCCCGCCACGTACCCCAAGGAGACTTATGGTCGGGTGTGTACACCAGCTGGGGGATATATCTTCCAGCTGCCACCGCGAAGGGGGAAGGGGGGAGGGGGAGAAACACCCCTTAGTAAAAAAAAAAAAGACTACGTCATCAGGTTGCTTTTTTTTTTTGTCCTCCAGTAACGGAGGATGAAGACACTGGAATGTGAGCCTTGTGGAGGTGGGCAGTAAGGGCGAGAATATATACCAGCAACTGGTGGCATATTATGGGTGGATATAGTTTGTGGTGCCACCTGCGGCAGGTGGCTCTGGCACTTCCCCTCTAATTACAGACGGACTCGTCAAGGGCTCTTGATTCAGGGAGTTGGAGCTACCCTCCCCATCCTCGGATCAAACGCGAGTGCCTAGGCGCTGTGTGACTTGCGGGTTGAGCGCTTCCCTGTGGGAGTGCAGCATTCCCTCCCTTGAGGTATACCCATGCCCTCCTGAGGTATACCCATGCCCTTCTGAGGTATACCCATACCCTCCTGAGATATCAACTAGGGTATTCCGCCACTTCTGTGTTTCCGCACAGTTCCCCCACCACAGTTCCCTCACCTCAGCTAGACCACCTCACCGCCACCTCAGCTCCGCCTCGGGTCCACCTCAGGTCCACCACCTCAGCTCCACCACCTCAGCTCCACCTCGGCTCCACCACCTCGGCTCCACCACCTCGGCTAAACCACCTCAGCTCCACCTCAGCTCCACCACCTCGGCTCCACCACCTCGGCTCCACCACCTCGGCTCCACCACCTCAGCTCCACCACCTCGGCTCCACCACCTCGGCTCCACCACCTCGGCTCCACCGCCTCGGCTCCACCGCCTCGGCTCCACCACCTCGGCTCCACCACCTCGGCTCCACCACCTCGGCTCCACCACCTCGGCTCCACCACCTCGGCTCCACCACCTCGGCTCCACCACCTCGGCTCCACCACCTCAGCTCCACCACCTCGGCTCCACCACCTCGGCTCCACCACCTCAGCTCCACCACCTCAGCTCCACCACCTCGGCTCCACCACCTCGGCTCCACCACCTCAGCTCCACCACCTCAGCTCCACCACCTCAGCTCCACCGCCTCGGCTCCACCACCTCAGCTCCACCACCTCGGCTCCACCACCTCGGCTCCACCACCTCGGCTCCACCACCTCGGCTCCACCACCTCGGCTCCACCACCTCGGCTCCACCACCTCGGCTCCACCACCTCAGCTCCACCACCTCAGCTCCACCTCGGCTCCACCACCTCGGCTCCACCACCTCGGCTCCACCACCTCGGCTCTTCATTACATCCTCGCTGCCTCCACTAGTCGAGAAGGTCGGGAGTGGATTCTTGAGTCTTGTGACAACTCTTTGCAATTACCAGTGCCAAGGCTCTCTCTCTCTCTCTCTCTCTCTCTCTCTCTCTCGCTGAATCTCTTTCTTAGGGATTAAAATATTCCATATAAAAATAACCCGCTCTTAGGAGAGAGGAGCTTACCACGACGTTTCGGTCCGATTTAGACCATTTACAAAGTCTTCTAAATGGTCCAAGTCGGACCGAAAGTTTTTCTCTCTAATATGAGCGGGTTATTTGTGTATTGTTTCAGTCACGGTATTGTCTTTTTGCTCTTTAAAGTATTCCAAATTTGTGCCCCTCAAGGGAGGTTCCTTGACGGTGGTGAGGGGCTCTTGATCTAGGGAATTGGATCTGTGCTCCAGTTCCCTGAATTGAGCCTGAATACCTTCCATCCCCCCCCACATGCACTGTATAATCCTACGGATTTAGTGCTCCCCCATAATTATAATAATCCAAATTTGTGGTGTCTAGTAGACATTTAATCTGACAAAGTGAATAGAATTTCCTAGTCAGAATATCTAGGTCATTACTGAGGTGTTGACTCACCACATCGTAATACCACTATTGTAAACAAACCAGGTACGGCTAGGGTTAGAACCCATGGCGAGTGAGTCGTAAAACTCCAGGACGGTGCGTAAGTGACTGGGCCAGCTGGGTGCAATAAGATTCATCCGTCTAGGTATATTTATACAACGTAGGAAGTTTAGCATGGGCCACCACTGTGACCCCAAATGCAAGTTTTTACAAATGACTCTCTCACCAGCGTAGCTGTGACGACCTCTAGTTCGTCACAGCCAGTGGCTTCTTCAGTCCAATACAGAGAAGTGGTGGAAGATGAGGATGAGTGTGAAGTAATCAGTTCGTGACTTATTTATCGTCTTGTTGGTTTTCTAAATCGTTTAGTCATGTTTCTTTAAGTTGTTGATGCCTAGGCGGCTCAGTACGTTATTCACAAATATTGTTGATCATTCGTTGGTCCTAATAACCTCAGTTCGTCCACTCAATATTTTTATCATTAAAGTTCTCTACTATCATGATTTTTTCTATCTCTGCTTATCAGATTTATCAGTGTTTGTGCGTCAGCTGGTGATGAGTACCGTGGGATGATCTGTGAATGGCGGGGCAGCGGTCGGGGGACCCAGGGCGGCGGCGGCGGCGGCGGCGGCGGCGGCGGCGGCGGCGGCGGCGGCGGCGGCGGCGGCGACTACCAGGAAAATGAGGGGAAAGTAGGGTACAGAGTGGCGGCTGCTGGCGGGGTTCAAGTCGGCTGCAGCTTGAATGTTTGTTCAGCTGTTACATGGTAATAAGATGAGAACAATGAACCAATTGGCAGCTGTCTCTGATAAGCCTGTGTGTGTGTGTGGGGGGGGGGTTAATAGTTGTCAAAGGCACTTGTCAATAGACGCCTGGCCTGTTGTGTATAGTGTGGTTGTTAGTGTGGCGTGTGTTCGCTTATTTGTGATTGCAGAGGTCGAGTCTCAACTCCTGGCCCTGCCTCTCAAACTGGCTGCTACTGGGTTCGCTCCTATCATACCTATTCTTAAACTTACTCATAAATCCTACCTCTTCCACTGCGTTGTCTAAGTCATTCCACTTGCTAACCACTCTGAAACTGAAGCAGTACTTCCTATCATCCATGTCACTGGTTTGTGCATTGCCAAGTGTGCCCTTGTGTACCTGTTTCCTGTCTACCCAACTAATTTCTCTTGAGTATATTCTGTGTTATCATGTCTCTCCCGGTTCTTCTGTCATCAGGTTTAACCATTTTAATCTGTCCTAATAATAACAATCTTTATTTCTACAAGTACATACAAGTTATACAGATAATAGCTGACATCAATGACATACTATATAGAAAGCCTAGCCGGAGTAGAGCAGTGGCTGCTTCACCAGTCATCACTAACATATGCCAGGAGTTACTTGTAATGTTTCCTGACGAATAAGCCACCACCCTTATGGGTTTACCATTAAATAATAATAATGATAATTATAATACGAATATTTGACGATTAGCGTGTTGATTCTATTTTTGTTTGTAATTCTTGAATCACAAAACCTGTGGGTTCAGCATAAGACGTCGTGCAGGCTCGATTCCATTCGCTCTTAATAACTGTTCTGCTTCTGATCAGCCAGGCTGTTGGTTGATGGTTAATGAGGTTTAAATTCTATCTACTACACCAGGGTCATTAAGACTATATATATCCTGCTCACCACCACCAGACAAGATTACTTTCTACCCTAGTAGAGTGATCACTCTCTCAGTATGACCACCTATCAAGACTATTTTCTACCCTAGTATAGTGACTAATCTCTCAATATGTATACACTGAGAGACATACACCTTCCGGTGTACAGTATATATTATTATTGTTAAAACACTTCCTATATTTTAAACAGTGGGCAATATAAATGTCATGAAAAGCAGAGTTTCGAACTGCGGCTCAATATTGTGAGGCAATTACGGGAAGTACTAAGTTTGGACAGCTGCTCACCCACCAAACTTTACATTTAATGCACAATTTGCACACTTCAGAAACTTATAAACTTATTGAATTGTCTCTGGCAGTAACAAGAGTCTCACAGTTAATGTTGTAATGAAGCGCGACTGTGGCCGCTGCTGCACTGATCAACACCACAACACACATTATATATATAAATTATATATATATATATATATATATTATATTTATATATATATATATATATATATATATATATATATATATATATATATATATATATATATATATATATATATATATATATATATATATATATATAATCTCGGAATATAAAATATATATTGTCCAGTTTTTGTTCCTTTATGACTGTGATGTATATGATTGATGTGGTGACGTCAGTACTGAGTTATGAACCATAGTGTAAATTTGAGGTTATAACACCGAGTATGTTTAATACACTGAATAACTAAACGGGTCTAGTTATTTGTAAATATTACAAACTTTGCAGAATAAACTTTTATTGGGACAATTTCGCTCTGTGTAGAGCTGTGTCAAGCCATGACTTGATAAAACTACATAGAGCCAGTAAGAGCTTGGATTACAAGTCGTACTATGTATAATAATGAAATAGAGAGGTGTACATTAAGCTTTGTGATCAGACTCTACACACAGCGAAACGTTGTGCCAATTAAAGCTTGTTTTGCACCCTGTCTGTGAGCTTATCCAGGCATAGGAACACACAAGTACAATCACCACATTGTAAGTTACCCAGGATAACCCAAAAATTCAGACAGTGACTTCTTTCCACTGGGCTCCTTATATCTTATTTATTCCTTAAAAGTTAAAACAGTAACTCTGAAAAAGTTACAATAAAAGACGATATAATAGGAATAAAGGAAAGTGAGTTATTTATATTAAAGCGAGGATCAGCTTAGAGTAACGACCAGAATTCAATCCATTTTCTTGTGTAAATGGTTTCTGAATAAATTTTATACGTTCTAAAGTAGCGCATTAATGCAAATGAATTGTGTACAAGAAACGGTTAATAATGTATTAATGAAGAGGATGGTATTACTAGGTACGAAAAGCAATTTTAGCGGCAAAATAGAGAAAATGAATTTTGGGTTGACTAAGTCGAATTAATTTGGCGTTGCAGAGCGGGTAATTTTGTGAATATTGGAAATGACTCGTGTGGAGGCCTCATCTGGTGCCCTGCTAGTTCATTACCAGTGTCTGATCACCTCCCCTACTACCACTGCTGCTACTACCATCATTACCAGTGTCTGATCACCTCCCCTACTACCACTGCTGCTACTACCATCATTACCAGTGTCTGATCACCTCCCCTACTACCACTGCTGCTACTACCATCATTACCAGTGTCTGATCACCTCCCCTACTACCACTGCTGCTACTACCATCATTACCAGTGTCTGATCACCTCCCCTACTACCACTGCTGCTACTACCATCATTACCAGTGTCTGATCACCTCCCCTACTACCATCATTACCAGTGTCTGTTCACCTCCCCAACCACTGCTACTGCCTGCTACTACGACCACCACCTCCGCTAACACCATACTCGCTACCACCCCCACCACTACCACCACCACTACCACTACCACCACCACTACCACCACCACTACCACCACCACTACCACCACCACCACCACCACCACCACCACCACCACCACCACCACCACCACCACATAGGTGACTGCGCACAATACAGAGAGCTCCAGTGAGTCACGGAACACCTGAAAGATTGAAGTCAGAAAGTAACAGTTAAGACTGAGACAATCTGAGAGAGTAAAGAGTGAATTCTGGCAAGGATCAGTATTAAGACCACTGATGTTCGTAATACGTCAGCGACCTTCCAGAAAGGAGTGGCTCTTATGTGTGTCTCTTTTCTGGTGTAACACTAACAAAGGCAAGAAAGGGCGGTGATAAATAGCAGAGAGAGAAAGAGAGAGAGACAGACAGACAGACACAGACAGACAGACAGACAGACACAGACCTCCACAGTGTGCATCTGTGGTTCAGGTGCTAGAGCTTGGTTGAAATAAATGCAAGGCCAGTCAAACTGAGGAAGGTGAGAGCAGACTGGTCCAGCATGGGCAGGCACAAGCTGCAAATATTCCTGAGAGAGAAGGAACTGGCAAATATATCGGGAGAAATACAAATGAACTGTATAATGTCAACGGTGTGTTCAGGAAAAGCTAATCTCAGAACAACAGTCATGAACATTCTCTCTCTCTCTCTCTCTCTCTCTCTCTCTCTCTCTCTCTCTCTCTCTCTCTCTCTCTCTCTCTCTCTCTCTCTCTCTCTCTCTCTCTCTGTCCACACTACAATTATCCCACTATAACAACTAATAATCGCCAGTGCACCTACACGCACACATACACACAAAATAATTTAAGCATAATCTAAATATTTTGGTAAAATTATCGGGCGACACTTGCAAGAATTATTACCCGAGTTGGGACATTAAAAAGACCATTTATCTGACACGGTCAGTTATTGTCGGTGATGATGCAGTGAGGGCCGCTGGCGGGGTCATTACTGGTCACAGAATGTAGCCAGCGCCCACGTCAATGACCCATACACTCGTACCTCAATCCATCACATTAAAATCCCTCTCATTATTACGCTGTTTTCGCGGCAGCTACGTCAAGCGCGTGTGCGAGCACGTTTGCGTAAGTAACTATATACAACCCTTTCACCCCTCCACACGCGCGCGCGCGCACACACACACACACACACAAATTATATACACAGTTTCTAAATGTAGAAACGAGAGTGTCTACGAGGTTAGGAGGAAGTGAATCTGGCAGCGCGTAGGTGAGAGGCGGAGACAGGAGCTATGACTCGACCCCCGCAGCCACACGTATAGGTAAATGTAGAAACGAGAGGGTCTACGAGGTTAGGAGGAAGTGAATCTGGCAAGCGGCTAGGTGAGAGGCGGAGATAGGAGCTATGAATCGACCCCCGCAGCCACACGTTGAGGTAAGTACGTAATGGTGAGTGGAACGAGCAGAACATTAGCACATTCAATAGGGCAACTCCTTACAAGAGCTCAAAGAAATACTTACAAACTTTCGATTACGTTACCAGATGGAAAGTTAAATAGCGGGACCAAAGGCTTGAATTCCTCACGAGAACACACTCACTCACTTTCTCTGTCACTTTAATATGTACCTGAGTGACTTAGTTTATAATTAAATGGTTTTGTTCTCTTAAAATATAAGTCTTTCTGGTAGAACAGAGAACACACAAACTCTTGCAACTGTGATGACTGTAGAAATACGTATTTTCAACACAGGGACGATGTTGGACACTTCATGAAATTCATTGAGGCTAGATTAGTCATTAAGGAAGAAGATTCAGATGGCGAAAGTTTACAGAAGCTGCCCTAATTGCTGTCAGTATCATTATCAAAAGTCCTGAAGTTACACTATATCCAAACTGCTAATCAACAGGATATTACCCGTTCTGGAGACAGCTGTAACATGGTGTTGACAAGTTTTTAAACCCAACCCATCTCACCACAATTGTACTACTACTACTGCTACTACCACCACCACCACCACCCTCGCTGCTTTCCATCTGACTCCTGCCACTATATATTCTCGTTTCTTAGTTAACTCTATTAGGACTGAAGAAGTCACTCGTGGCGAAACGTTTCCTTTAATAAATGTCCTGAACTGTACATGAATGATTTTCCACAACTTGCCCAACTCTCCAGTAATTGATCATTGCTCGACCAACACACTGCAGGGGTTCCTTCCTCTAGCCTAGAACTACAGTGAGTGCAGTGACTCACTCTTATTTTGTTTGGAATGACAGCTGACAGGAATATTATCACCATCATTGTATTTGAAATGACAGCTGGCAGGAACTATACCTCCATTTTGTCTGGAATGGCAGCCTGACAGGGATAATACCTCCCTCATTTTGTCTGGAATGACAGCTGACAGGGATAATACCTCCATCATTTTGTTTGGAATGACAGCTGACAGGAATATCACCACCATTGTATTTGAAATGACAGCTGGCAGGAACGATACCTCCGTTTTGTCTGGAATGGCAGCCTGACAGGGATGATGCCTCCATTATTTTATCTGGAATGATAGCTGACAGGAATGACAAATCGTGTAATCTGATATAACCACAGACAGGAACATCAACTCAGCTGTTATCATCATCACAAACTCTGACAACAGTAATAGATACGAAAACACACACATTTCTGGTTGTAAAATTCTCTCAGCGATGAACACACTAATAGCACCAATTACTTGCATTAACTGACAAAATGAGCTACTTCATTCGCTGGACATTTGCTACAGTTTTTATATTATTATTTTTTTGCTACGTAGCACCGAGGTTTAACTTGGTCATTGGCAGAGTTGGGAACAACAGTTATTTAACCAACCTCAGAGTTATCCTGAAAAAGCAGTAGGATAAGAATGTGCGTCTTCCTCGCTTGGAACCTGGCTAGCATAGTTTCTTGGGATTACCTTCAAACACTTCATGCCCTGTGTATGTAGGTAAATGGTTCATAGAACCGACAAGTTGATAAATTAAACACATGTGCAGCACTTGGGTATCTTTATTGAGGAAACGTTTCGCCACACAGTGGCTTCATCAGTCCAGCACAAAGGAGAATGGTGAAGATTAGGAATTTGAGATAATCAGTCCTTCAGTCTGGAGTCTATTTGACTAAAGTTTCTTAGAAATACTACGTTATCATGCCATGTGGCCTTAACAGTTTCCTCCCAAAGTAGTCTCTCTCTTGGTCCCTATCCAAGTTTGGGGGACGGTAAATCACGCCTAAAATTAATTTTGCATGTCCTTCCGAAAATTCTACTCAGATGCAGTGTGTGTTCTCTCAGTTTTAATACCCGCATTTATGCAGCAAATTAAGTGTTCTCTGATATATGGCGCCACTCCACCTTCCTTCCCGTTTCTTCTGTCAGTATGGAATAACCTAAAACCATGAACGTGTCATTAAGCAGCTGTGTTCCAATTCTTCATATCAAACCACGTCTCAGTTGTGGCAAATACGTCAGTGTTACCCCCGACCAACCCATCTCAACTCGTCTACCTTGTTTCTAACACTACGAATGTATGTATAATATATATTTAGAAACCCTCTCTTCTCTTTTTTTCCCCTCCCTGCTCATTTCTGCTCCTCCAATATCTATTACTATCATTATCACCTAGTGCCACAGGCTTTCCGATATTCACTATTAACTCTACCTCATTCTGCCTATATCTTGTTTCACTATAACTCGCTATACTGAGAATTCATCTTGCCCATTTCTATTGTATCATAGTTCATTGGTTTCCCACAAAAAACCATACCACTATTTCTAGTTCAAAGCCCCAACAGCCTGTGCCCCTTCCCCAGACCTAGATAAGTGAACCGCATCCCTGGCATACATGTCACTTCTGCCATAGAAGATGTCCTAGTTGCCTGTAAATGATAATAATTAGATACTAAAAATAGTTATACATGACCATAATTTTTAAAGGGTGGACCGGTAAGCCAGCGGAAGGCCTCGGTCAGACGACCACAAGCTCTAAAGGCGGGTCATCATCAGACTAAGACCCGCGTCAGGAAACGCTTGTCCTGTTTCCTGACGAACCTTACCTAACCTAACCTGTAAATGATAATGCATTGCCTTGAGAGTGTTTGTCCAACCAGCAATTAACACCAGTTGCCCTGGACAACCATTCATTTCCAAGTCCTCTCCTCGGGGAAAATGCCTCATATTGCAGGCTCCTTCCCTTCTTCCTAATTATGTCTGTTGCTGACCTATACTGTATCTGCTAATTAGGTCCACACTTCTACGCCTGCCAACATCGTTGTCTCGAGCACTGAGACAGATAATAGGATTTTCCCATTACTTCTTATGATGTCTTCCAAAAGGCTAACAACATCCTCCATTACGGCCCCAGGAAAACACACCCTCTTCCTCCTCTTCCTACCTGTATCCATAACCTATCCATAACTGACTGTCCCCAACTAAAACACTGTTCTTACTACCTCTGGCTGTATTCGTTGTAACACACTCGATCATCTTTGTAGAGATGGCCTTCGCTGGGATGTCTTCACTGGCAGGCTTTGCTTGTCATTAACAATGGTCCGGCTTGGATGGTCTTTGTTGGAAGGTCCTGGATGGTCGGTTCACATTCGTCTTAACAAAGATAGAGTTGCTGGTCTTCACAGCATTCTCCTGGACCTTCTTCAGCCTCAGCTTCCTCCTTTTAGTTCCAACTAGCATCCAGTCGCTTTTTTCATCATCGGCGACGTTGTTCCGGGGATAATCCTTGCACATACCTTTCAGTCTTTGATTTTTCTCTTCTTGCTTCCATTAACTCTGCCTTAAGCTGAAGATATAGCTGCTTATAGTCAAGGGAAGTCATCATCACAATTTCAGGTAGCTAAGAATGGAAAGCACACGCCTTCACAGAAACAAGTCCATGTTACCACTGTTTAAAAACAGTGTAACATGGATCATCTGGAACAGTTCTGTTGTAGATATTTTAGAAAGACACCAATGCCCAGTCTTTTTAACAACGTTTCACCCAATTTTCATCCTTCGTGTAATAACCATCCGTTTCTCTCACGCAGGTAGGTACTGAGTCGGTGTATCCTGGAAGCGACTAGACTCTGGTGGACAGGTGTCGCATTAAGGTGACGCTTGTCATCATGGATGCAGCAACCTCTAAGTGACGGGTAGGAAGCAGCCTCCAAGTGGCAGGTACGTAGCAACATCCATCTGGCAGGTACTTGGCAACATCCATCTGGAAGATACTCGGCAACATCCATCTGGCAGATACTCGGCAACATCCATCTGGCAGATACTCGGCAACATCCATCTGGCAGATACTCGGCAACATCCACCTGGCAGGTACTCGGCAGCATCCATCTGGCAGGTACTTGGCAACATCCATCTGGAAGGTACTTGGCAACATCCACCTGGCAGGTACTCGGCAACATCCATCTGGCAGATACTCGGCAACATCCATCTGGCAGATACTCGGCAACATCCATCTGGCAGGTACTTGGCAACATCCATCTGGCAGGTACTTGGCAACATCCATCTGGCAGGTACTTGGCAACATCCAACTGGCAGGTACTTGGCAACATCCATCTGGCAGGTACTTGGCAACATCCATCTGGCAGATACTCGGCAACATCCATCTGGCAGATACTCGGCAACATCCATCTGGCAGGTACTTGGCAACATCCATCTGTCAGGTACTTGGCAACATCCAACTGGCAGGTACTTGGCAACATCCATCTGGCAGGTACTTGGCAACATCCATCTGGCAGGTACTTGGCAACATCTGTCCGGTAGATAGGTATCAGTATAACAATGATCGCGTTTTGAAACTCAACAGGTTTGTCCCTGGGTGAGGTACTTACAATAGCCAACTAGGTGCACACGTCACTCCAGTAGTAAACAACCCACGGAACGGATGAGGTTTGAACCCATGGCGATTGAGTCTTAAAACTTCAAGCCACTGCATAAGTCACTGGGCCAGCTGGATACATTAGGATCCATCTAACTAGGTATATTTTTGTACACCATGGGATGGTAAGTATGGGCCACCACTGTGACCGCTCCAGTAGTAGTACAGGACTGGCGTCTCAACTACTTGTAACAGGTCCCGCATGTTTATCATTTTTCCCCGTTATCATTGATATTATATTTTAAAAATATTTAATAACAGAAGTCAGGAAATTGCGTTTACTCCTCATTATTTGTAATTATTAATTCTACCCACCAGAGAGAGTGAGAGTGCACATTATCTCTTATTTCTCTGTTTATCTATTCCATTCCTCTCATATCCGTACCTCTTGTTCTGTCATCTAGCGATGACCTTAAGATAATTCACTAAGTTATCCTTCCCACCCTTTCCAGTTCAGTCTTAGTCTCTCTCTCTCTCTCTCTCTCTCTCTCTCTCTCTCTCTCTCACAGATAATACAGGGAAGGAATGTAATTAGGGAAGATTTTAATCCCCGGAGGAATAATGAGATAGAGAGAAGAGAGGTTCTCTTTGTTGCCTCTCTTATAAAGTTCAACACTGGAGAAATAAGCACTTTAATGCCTCCTTTATGGCTAACCACCAGGACGGAATGTGATTATAACACTTACACATCCTCCATATGAAATGTTCTTCGTCATTGCCCATCCATAACAAACTTTGACATTGCTGTAGATGGTGTTGAGTGTTGGTTAGTGTCAGGGTGACACCATACCTTGAAGGATCTTCACAGTCACCATACCTTATTGTTTTCATTATACTTTCTTTATTCATTTACAGTAATTATATATATATATATATATATATATATATATATATATATATATATATATATATATATATATATATATATATATAAGGTAGGTTGGTAGACAGCAACCACCCAGGGAAGTACTACCGTCCTGCCAGATGACTGTGAAACAAAAACCTGTAACTGTTTTGCATGATGGTAGGATTGCTGGTTTCTTTTTCTGTCTCATAAACACGCTAAGATAACAGGGATATCTTGCTACTCCTACTTACACTTTGGTCACACTTCACAGACACGCACATGCATATATATATATACATACATCTAGGTTTTTCTCCTTTTTCTAAATAGCTCTTGTTCTTTTTTTTATTTCTTCTATTGTCCATGGGGAAGTGGAAAAGAATCTTTCCTCCGTAAGCCATGCGTGTCGTATGAGGCGACTAAAATGCCGGGAGCAATGGGCTAGTAACCCCTTCTCCTGTATACAATTACTAAAAAAGAGAAGAAGAAAAACTTTATAAAACTGGGTTGCTTAAATGTGCGTGGATGTAGTGCGGATGACAAGAAACAGATGATTGCTGATGTTATGAATGAAAAGAAGTTGGATGTCCTGGCCCTAAGCGAAACAAAGCTGAAGGGGGTAGGAGAGTTTCAGTGGGGGGAAATAAATGGGATTAAATCTGGAGTATCTGAGAGAGTTAGAGCAAAGGAAGGGGTAGCAGTAATGTTAAATGATCAGTTATGGAAGGAGAAAAGAGAATATGAATGTGTAAATTCAAGAATTATGTGGATTAAAGTAAAGGTTGGATGCGAGAAGTGGGTCATAATAAGCGTGTATGCACCTGGAGAAGAGAGGAATGCAGAGGAGAGAGAGAGATTTTGGGAGATGTTAAGTGAATGTATAGGAGCATTTGAACCAAGTGAGAGAGTAATTGTGGTAGGGGACTTGAATGCTAAAGTAGGAGAAACTTTTAGAGAGGGTGTGGTAGGTAAGTTTGGGGTGCCAGGTGTAAATGATAATGGGAGCCCTTTGATTGAACTTTGTATAGAAAGGGGTTTAGTTATAGGTAATACATATTTTAAGAAAAAGAGGATAAATAAGTATACACGATATGATGTAGGGCGAAATGACAGTAGTTTGTTGGATTATGTATTGGTAGATAAAAGACTGTTGAGTAGACTTCAGGATGTACATGTTTATAGAGGGGCCACAGATATATCAGATCACTTTCTAGTTGTAGCTACACTGAGAGTAAAAGGTAGATGGGATACAAGGAGAATAGAAGCATCAGGGAAGAGAGAGGTGAAGGTTTATAAACTAAAAGAGGAGGCAGTTAGGGTAAGATATAAACAGCTATTGGAGGATAGATGGGCTAATGAGAGCATAGGCAATGGGGTCGAAGAGGTATGGGGTAGGTTTAAAAATGTAGTGTTAGAGTGCTCAGCAGAAGTTTGTGGTTACAGGAAAGTGGGTGCAGGAGGGAAGAGGAGCGATTGGTGGAATGATGATGTAAAGAGAGTAGTAAGGGAGAAAAAGTTAGCATATGAGAAGTTTTTACAAAGTAGAAGTGATGCAAGGAGGGAAGAGTATATGGAGAAAAAGAGAGAAGTTAAGAGAGTGGTGAAGCAATGTAAAAAGAGAGCAAATGAGAGAGTGGGTGAGATGTTATCAACAAATTTTGTTGAAAATAAGAAAAAGTTTTGGAGTGAGATTAACAAGTTAAGAAAGCCTAGAGAACAAATGGATTTGTCAGTTAAAAATAGGAGAGGAGAGTTATTAAATGGAGAGTTAGAGGTATTGGGAAGATGGAAGGAATATTTTGAGGAATTGTTAAATGTTGATGAAGATAGGGAAGCTGTGATTTCGTGTATAGGGCAAGGAGGAATAACATCTTGTAGGAGTGAGGAAGAGCCAGTTGTGAGTGTGGGGGAAGTTCGTGAGGCAGTAGGTAAAATGAAAGGGGGTAAGGCAGCCGGGATTGATGGGATAAAGATAGAAATGTTAAAAGCAGGTGGGGATATAGTTTTGGAGTGGTTGGTGCAATTATTTAATAAATGTATGGAAGAGGGTAAGGTACCTAGGGATTGGCAGAGAGCATGCATAGTTCCTTTGTATAAAGGCAAAGGGGATAAAAGAGAGTGCAAAAATTATAGGGGGATAAGTCTGTTGAGTGTACCTGGTAAAGTGTATGGTAGAGTTATAATTGAAAGAATTAAGAGTAAGACGGAGAATAGGATAGCAGATGAACAAGGAGGCTTTAGGAAAGGTAGGGGGTGTGTGGACCAGGTGTTTACAGTGAAACATATAAGTGAACAGTATTTGGATAAGGCTAAAGAGGTGTTTGTGGCATTTATGGATTTGGAAAAGGCGTATGACAGGGTGGATAGGGGGGCAATGTGGCAGATGTTGCAAGTGTATGGTGTAGGAGGTAGGTTACTGAAAGCAGTGAAGAGTTTTTACGAGGATAGTGAGGCTCAAGTTAGAGTATGTAGGAAAGAGGGAAATTTTTTCCCAGTAAAAGTAGGCCTTAGACAAGGATGTGTGATGTCACCGTGGTTGTTTAATATATTTATAGATGGGGTTGTAAGAGAAGTAAATGCGAGGGTCTTGGCAAGAGGCGTGGAGTTAAAAGATAAAGAATCACACACAAAGTGGGAGTTGTCACAGCTGCTCTTTGCTGATGACACTGTGCTCTTGGGAGATTCTGAAGAGAAGTTGCAGAGATTGGTGGATGAATTTGGTAGGGTGTGCAATAGAAGGAAATTAAAGGTGAATACAGGAAAGAGTAAGGTTATGAGGATAACAAAAAGATTAGGTGATGAAAGATTGAATATCAGATTGGAGGGAGAGAGTATGGAGGAGGTGAACGTATTCAGATATTTGGGAGTGGACGTGTCAGCGGATGGGTCTATGAAAGATGAGGTGAATCATAGAATTGATGAGGGAAAAAGAGTGAGTGGTGCACTTAGGAGTCTGTGGAGACAAAGAACTTTGTCCTTGGAGGCAAAGAGGGGAATGTATGAGAGTATAGTTTTACCAACGCTCTTATATGGGTGTGAAGCGTGGGTGATGAATGTTGCAGCGAGGAGAAGGCTGGAGGCAGTGGAGATGTCATGTCTGAGGGCAATGTGTGGTGTGAATATAATGCAGAGAATTCGTAGTTTGGAAGTTAGGAGGAGGTGCGGGATTACCAAAACTGTTGTCCAGAGGGCTGAGGAAGGGTTGTTGAGGTGGTTCGGACATGTAGAGAGAATGGAGCGAAACAGAATGACTTCAAGAGTGTATCAGTCTGTAGTGGAAGGAAGGCGGGGTAGGGGTCGGCCTAGGAAGGGTTGGAGGGAGGGGGTAAAGGAGGTTTTGTGTGCGAGGGGCTTGGACTTCCAGCAGGCATGCGGGAGCGTGTTTGATAGGAGTGAATGGAGACAAATGGTTTTTAATACTTGACGTGCTGTTGGAGTGTGAGCAAAGTAACATTTATGAAGGGATTCAGGGAAACCGGCAGGCCGGACTTGAGTCCTGGAGATGGGAAGTACAGTGCCTGCACTCTGAAGGAGGGGTGTTAATGTTGCAGTTTAAAAACTGTAGTGTAAAGCACCCTTCTGGCAAGACAGTGATGGAGTGAATGATGGTGAAAGTTTTTCTTTTTCGGGCCACCCTGCCTTGGTGGGAATCGGCCGGTGTGATAATTAAAAAAATAAAAAAAAAAAAAAAAAAAAAAAAGAAAAAAAAAAAAATAATATATATATATATATATATATATATATATATATATATATATATATATATATATATATATATATATATATAATGTGTGTGTGTAATAATACTGTGAGTGCTCAGCTGATGCAGACATCAGCTGACGTCGAAATATACAACCACTTTCCTGTGTGTTTTACTGTCAACCTGGGATGTTTCTCACAACATCGACCAGTTTTCACTGTACTTCGTAATGTAGGGACCCAGCAGCCTTAACAATGTCCCTTACGATTGATTAGGCACAAAAAAATCTTCGCTCTTCACTAATTATGTAGTGCCAGAGAGCTTTTACACTGCCATTGATCTTTGGCACTGTCAGACGTTTTTACAGTGTCAGGGATCCTAGAATGGCATGGATGACAGTGTCAGACAGTGCCAGGTTTGAAAAACAGCAAGAGATGCTAGATTGCCAGGGACCCTAGAGTTCCGGGGATCCTAGATTACCAGGGCACCTGGAGTACCAGGGATCCTACAGTGCCAGGAATCCTACAGTACTAGGGCCCCTAAAGTGCTAGGGATCCTACAGTGCTAGGGCTCCTAAAGTGCCAGGGGCATGGCACAAGCTGTACAAATTCTCCTCTCTGCTGCCTGGCACTAGTGTTTTCCTGGCCCTGGTTGTTAATTTATGCTTGCGTCAGCTGTCCACTGTGGAGGCCCCAATCAACCATCTCCCGCATGCGTATACGCTTGATCCAGCCCACCCCTGCCCCTCACCATCCACCAACAATGACCCCTATGCAGTGGCACAACAAGGGTGGTTATGGTTCGGCGTGGCCAACCATGGGGATAGGCTCCCCGGCCCACCAGCAGGCAAATGCACAGTTCAGTAATTCCTGAAAGAGACATTCGTCAATATAATGCAGTGTGGAGAGGGAAGGGGGTGGGGGTGGGATGGAGGGTGAAGGGGAGACATGGAGAGGGGTAGGGGAGACAGGATATAGAGGGTGGCAAGGGGGGACTACTTTTTTGCTATGAAGTTTAAAACTTACTATTTGTTTTGTTCTCTAAATTCTGATGCAACATTTTACAGACACATGTGTGTATATATATATATATATATATATATATATATATATATATATATATATATATATATATATATATATATATATATATATATATATTATATTGTGTGTAAACAATCGTAGTAGTAGTAGTACTGGTATTTATATTGTTAATTATGTAATCTGTGGACTAAATCCTCCTCTTGTATAAAATTTTCACGCAGGTTTTTCAATGTCATAGTGAAAACATCTTCCGCGTTATCTTGTAAGAAAACAACATAGGATTTAGTGTCTTGTTGTGGGTCGCTTTCTTGGAAACAACCCCAGTGGAAATTGCTCGTATTATTTAACTCTGTGATGTTAATACTAGGTCAAGTAACCGTCTTCCTTTTTTCTTCGTATTACTACATTAATCCTTATTGCGGACAAGGGAAACGTCAGCCAATGACGAAACATTAGTACCAAGGAAGTGGAAGCACTTGTCCGTGGTGACGCACTCAACCCAGACTCCTCTTTACCACGCAGGCTGGAGGCGCACTTTAACACAACGCTTCTGAACGCTGAAATAGATTATACATTGTAAATTGCAAGCTTTTCGAATAACATCGCTTGCACCATACATTAAATTACAATCGTTCGTAATTTGATTGTTGCTAATGTGCAAAATACATTATTTTGTGCATTGCGATATTTTGTCATTTTCAGCTAGGATACAAATTTAATTTTGCAAATTATCACATATTTCGTAATGCAGCATTTCGCGAATGGCATTTTGCACAGTTGCACTGGAAATTGAAACTTGTTTGCTTGTTGTAACAGTGCAACCACGTCAAACAAGATGGACTGGTGACTCAGTACCCAAAGGTAGAGAGAGGTGAATGTTGTTTATACATGGTCGTCACCAATGTTCAGTGAGACTTACCATGTCACTGACTTGTTGATATCCACTGTACGGGCGAAACATTGTTGGTTAAGGTATCATTTGCATCTTAAGTGTCACCTGCTACACTTTGCTTGTTATACCATATTAAAATTTCAACTAGTTTACATATTAGATAACATTTAAACTGAGGATAGATTACATAGTATAAGGGTTGACGAGTAAAAGACTTTTTTAGTCTGTCATTTATAATAGTTTACCATTACAAGAGTTTGGTATGTTTGTAAATTGTAGCAGTGCTACGTGGGTACTATTGTGACCCACCACGCTGGGCCACCTTACTGAGGTAGCCAAGTTTGAATGGCACCACAGCAACTTATTTTTCCGTTTAAATAACAAGGACATTTTTCCCTTTCGTTCATTTAATAATTTATCCAAGTTTAAACAATTTGAAAAATGTTAAATGCATTACACATAACGTTAGAAAACAAATTGCATGAAACATTGACAGGTCGTTTGGTAACAAAGTAATTTCTGTAATAATACTATTAATGAATAAATTACAATATGAAATACTGAAATATTTTAATGACTTATGGAACATTTAGAAAGCCTGATACTGTTTGTGGTTTGCACATCTTTGTAAGTTTAGATCTTCCTGTTTGATGTGGTGTGGGTTCCACACTAGCGCTGTATACTGCAGTACTGGCCTCTGGTGATAGACTGTGTGGTGTGTCCTCTCCTGGTTCTTTGGTGGGAGCTAACACTTGATTCCATCCCTCACGTGTTTGCTCGGATTTCATCCTCTTATCTGCAACACTGCAAGCTCCTATGTGTTGATTGCAACACGAAAGGCCTAGAGCTATCTTTCCACTCCCCCGTGGTTGTTTAGCAGCTTGCATCGCTTGTTCGCGATTTTTTTACACTATTATGTGTTTGTGTGTGTGTGTATGTAATTGAGGCTGTACACATGAAGTTATATTTGATTATAAGACCAAATTAAATTTTATGAATGCATGTTAATGTAATTCCAATCAGTTTAATTCAATATTTTACTCGAGTCTTGTAACTCGTTATCACATTATGGTGATAATGTCAACATAGATAATAAATGTATCTTAATACGAGCAACATTAGTATTAATAACGATTCATAATGACTGCCATAAATCATTATACTCCTGCTGATAAACTGGAATACAACAGGAGATTACAGAGGTAACGGTGTTCTTCCCTGCTGTTCTTTATTATTCGCTGATGTTAACGTGTTTAATTTATATCCTGACGTAACTTTATTTTGCCTTGCCCAACCTAACCTAGCCTAACTTTATTTTAACATAACCAACCAAACCTAGCCTAGCCTAGCGTAATCATACCTTACCAAACATATTCGACATATTTTTAATTGGGAACATTATCATTTCAAATCAATTAAATACCTCATTTTATATCAACCTAAAAGGACTTACATTTATTTTGGAGCGATATTTGAGGACTCTTTATACAAACTTCTCGACTAATACACGCAATTAAAACATAATTGCTCGAATTTCAATGCACCTCCGACCTTCTCAGGCTTGAGTGAAAATGTGACTTGTTTCTCCTTTAGTGTCGTCGTAAGCTCCTCTTTCCTTTGTGTGGGTTATTTGTGTTTAGTTTAGTGACGTGTCATAAGAATATATAATAACGAATCAGTTGGGATGTATTGAAACACTTGCCTAATGAACTGATAGGAGTTGAAGTAGATGTAATTAAGTTTATATATTGAGCTTTGTGTGCACGTGAGAGGAAGTAAGTTTGTTGGCGCTTTCAATGCTTTTGTAGTGATTATAATGAAGCTGGAATAAAGAAACGAAGAAGTCTCCATGTATGATAGATACCCACCAGCCGTTATTTATAATACGTTCACGCATCCAAAAAGAATGTCTGACTTGGAAACCTGCAAACTAGCACGAAACAAAGTTCGACCATAGGATGGATGCTGAGAAAGATCTGAGTAACAAACTGTCCTCATTTTCTGCCACCTTAGCTAACTGTGATCTTGAAATACATACGAGGTATGTCGGAAAACAGCACAAGTGTTTCCAGACGCTTGTCTTAGTCATATGATGACCCACAGCTGGAGTTTTTGGTCATCTGACGGAGGTCTTCCGCTGGCTTACCCCTCAACAATTAGATTGTTTAGTATACCTTGAAATACAGGTCTACCCATCGTAGTCATTGGTAAGCACCAGCATGTGAGTATCATCAATTTACGTAATTCTTAATAATATTTTTGCATTATTCCTCATGTTCACATGTCATAACGTTAGCTATTTGAATTATGCACGAATATCCTTTAATGCAGCTATAAACACGACGTTTGTACAGCAAAGGTAATGTTTGTGCGTCATGATGCATGCCGTGGTAAACACATTAAGTGTGAGTGACAAATGTGATGGAGGGAGGGGTGAGTGGACTCCATCATAATTTAGAAGGGCTTACGTAACCTCAAAAAAAAAAAAATGAAAAAACTGGGAACTCGAGATATAGGAAGCAGGTTGAAAAAGTGTGGAATGTTGACGGTGGTGGTGACTCAACATGTTACACGTTATAAGCAAATATTATATGTACTCTACTGCATAATGACGAGAAATAGCAGTACTTAGCAATGTTCTGATAATCAGACCAAGGCAAGGGCAGCATTATCTAGTGGGAACACTGGGCACAGTTCTCTGGACTACGGAAAAGTTTAATTAAGTCCCCCCAAATTTCACAAAGTCAGAATTAAAAAAAAAAAAAAAGTCAAATCAAACTTAATAATTTTGTTTTACTTTAATTACTTTCTAAAACTTTTTAATGTGACCCTAATAGCGCCAGTACATTTTTAAAGTATTTATTGATTAATGGATCTATCTTGAGGCTATAATTATGTGTTTCTAGGACCTGTAACGTAATATGATGTACTAATGTAGTGTGGCAGAAATTGTCTTCCTAATTATATAGGCAATTTTTGAATAAGTTGGTGTTAATGGAAGAAAGTTTAATATATAAGTTGCAGAATTATTATAACTCACGATGTCAGTGGCAGGTGTATCATCATTCATGTACGTTTGTGAGTGATACTTGTTTATGTTCCAGTGTATCTCAGTGAAATATATTAAGTCGCATGTACCCATACAACCTCCCTCACCCACACTTCCTTCCCTCACCTCAGTAGTACTTACTTTTGCCACCATCTTTTTACCTCTCTTCCCTTTCTCTCACCCTACCGTACTCCATTCCTCAGGTCTTCCCTTATTCTGTGTCTTCCTCCCTGCCAGTCCTCTCCGTTGTTCCGCGCCTCTCCCCTGTCAGTCCATTCGTGCCCATCCGCCATCTCGTCCGTGGTTGGGGCG
Organism: Cherax quadricarinatus; assembly: GCF_038502225.1. Taxonomy (NCBI): domain Eukaryota; kingdom Metazoa; phylum Arthropoda; class Malacostraca; order Decapoda; family Parastacidae; genus Cherax; species Cherax quadricarinatus. The sequence goes on along the minus strand of NC_091347.1, from coordinate 23,205,647 downwards.
TGAATCAGGGGACGGGCGAGTATGATGGTGGTGAGTGTAGTGGTTGTGGAGAGTAGTGGTGGTGGGTAGCAGCATCTCAGAGATAGCGGCGTCCTGGGTAGTGATTGTGCTCAGTCTTGCGGGTGATGCGGGGACGCAGCAGACACTGAAACCCCATTAATGTGCTACGTGAGGAGACTCATTTTTGTATTACACAAAATTGGGAACATCAGCAGTGTGCTGCTACCCTACTGTCTACGATAGTTACATAGTGGGAATATCAGCAGTGTGCTGCTACCCTACTCTCTACGATAGTCACATAGTGGGAACATCAGCAGTGTGCCGCTACCCTACTCTCTACGATAGTTACATAGTGGGAACATCAGCAGTGTGCTGCTACCCTACTCTCTACAATAGTTAACATAGTGGGAACATCAGCAGTGTGCTGCTACCCTACTCTCTACAATAGTTAACATAGTGGGAACATCAGCAGTGTGCTGCTACCCTACTCTCTACGATAGTTACATAGTGGGAACATCAGCAGTGTGCTGCTACCCTACTCTGTACGATAGTTACATAGTGGGAACAGCAGTGTGCTGCTACCCTACTCTCTACGATAGTTACATAGTGGGAACATCAGCAGTGTGCTGCTACCCTACTCTCTACGATAGTTACATAGTGGGAACATCAGCAGTGTGATGCTACCCTACTCTCTACGATAGTTACATAGTGGGAACATCAGCAGTGTGCTGCTACCCTACTCTCTACAATAGTTACATAGTGGGAACATCAGCAGTGTGCTGCTACCCTACTCTCTACAATAGTTACATAGTGGGAACATCAGCAGTGTGCTGTTATCTTTCTTTGTACCCTAGTTATATAGTAGGAACTATGGCTAGCTGTCTCCCCTCTCATATTCCATCAGACAGGATGTGATTTGTAAATCCGCTAATGAATTGTGTCGTCAGCCTGAACTGGGAGACTTCAGCTACCTGACTGATGTGGGCGTGGGGGTATGAAGGCTGCTGGGTGGGCGTATGGATGGTTAGGTAAGTGAATAGATGGGCACCAGCGTACTTGTTTGCATGTGTCGATGGATAGGTGGATGAATACCTGACTGTTTGAGGTTTTATGAATGGGCTATTGGATAGCTATGAGGATTGATCGGTAGGTGATTGGTTAGCTATAAGGAGTGATCAGCAGGTGATTGGTTAGCTATAATGAGTGATCAGTAGGTGATTGGTTAGCTATGAGGAGTGATCAGTAGGTGATTGGGTAGCTATAAGGAGTGATCAGTAGGTGATTGGTTAGCTATGAGGAATGATCAGTAGGTGATTGGTTAGCTATAATGAGTGATCAGTAGGTGATTGGTTAGCTATGAGGAGTGATCAGTAGGTGATTGGGTAGCTATAAGGAGTGATCAGTAGGTGATTGGTTAGCTATGAGGAGTGATCAGTAGGTGATTGGTTAGCTATGAGGAGTGATCAGTAGGTGATTGGTTAGCTATGAGGAGTGATCAGTAGGTGATTGGTTAGCTATGAGGAGTGATCAGTAGGTGATTGGTTAGCTATGAGGAGTGATCAGTAGGTGATTGGTTAGCTATGAGGAGTGATCAGTAGGTGATTGGTTAGCTATGAGGAGTGATCAGTAGGTGATTGGTTAGCTATGAGGAGTGATCAGTAGGTGATTGGTTAGCTATGAGGAGTGATCAGTAGGTGATTGGTTAGCTATGAGGAGTGATCAGTAGGCGATTGGATAGCTGTGAGAATTGAATAGGCGAAAACATGGCTATGTGAATTGATGAATTGATAGATGGAAGGATCTCTCTCTGACTGTTTATAAATTTTCATCTTTTGTCTTGATAAAACACACGGATTGTGTATCTTTCTTTAGTTTTTGGCATTGTACACTTGTTTGTGTTTTGTGGAATTGGTTTAATTTTATACCCTTCGTTAGCGGGGTGGTGGATGGTTAGCGGGGTGGTGGATGGTTAGCGGGGTGGTGGATGGTTAGCGGGGTGGTGGATGGTTAGCAGGATGGTAGATGGTTAGCGGGGTGGTGGATGGTTAGCAGGATGGTAGATGGTTAGCGGGGTGGTGGATGGTTAGCGGGGTGGTGGATGGTTAGCAGGATGGTAGATGGTTAGCGGGGTGGTGGATGGTTAGCGGGGTGGTGGATGGTTAGCGGGGTGGTGGATGGTTAGCAGGATGGTAGATGGTTAGCGGGGTGGTGGATGGTTAGCGGGGTGGTGGATGGTTAGCAGGATGGTAGATGGTTAGCGGGGTGGTGGATGGTTAGCGGGGTGGTGGATGGTTAGCGGGGTGGTGGATGGTTAGCGGGGTGGTGGATGGTTAGCAGGATGGTAGATGGTTAGCGGGGTGGTGGATGGTTAGCGGGGTGGTGGATGGTTAGCGGGGTGGTGGATGGTTAGCAGGATGGTAGATGGTTAGCGGGGTGGTGGATGGTTAACGGGGTGGTGGATGGTTAGCGGGATGGTGGATGGTTAGCGGGGTGGTGGATGGTTAGCAGGATGGTAGATGGTTAGCGGGGTGGTGGATGGTTAGCGGGGTGGTGGATGGTTAGCAGGATGGTAGATGGTTAGCGGGGTGGTGGATGGTTAGCGGGGTGGTGGATGGTTAGCAGGATGGTAGATGGTTAGCGGGGTGGTGGATGGTTAGCGGGGTGGTGGATGGTTAGCGGGGTGGTGGATGGTTAGCAGGATGGTAGATGGTTAGCGGGGTGGTGGATGGTTAGCGGGGTGGTGGATGGTTAGCAGATGGTTAGATGGTAGATGGTTAGCGGGGTGGTGGATGGTTAGCGGGGTGGTGGTAGATGGTTAGCGGGGTGGTGGATGGGGTGGATGGTTAGCGGGGTGGTGGATGGTTAGCAGGATGGTAGATGGTTAGCGGGGTGGTGGATGGTTAGCGGGGTGGTGGATGGTTAGCAGGATGGTAGATGGTTAGCGGGGTGGTGGATGGTTAGCGGGGTGGTGGATGGTTAGCAGGATGGTAGATGGTTAGCGGGGTGGTGGATGGTTAGCGGGGTGGTGGATGGTTAGCGGGGTGGTGGATGGTTAGCAGGATGGTAGATGGTTAGCGGGGTGGTGGATGGTTAGCGGGGTGGTGGATGGTTAGCGGGGTGGTGGATGGTTAGCAGGATGGTAGATGGTTAGCGGGGTGGTGGATGGTTAACGGGGTGGTGGATGGTTAGCGGGGTGGTGGATGGTTAGCGGGATGGTGGATGGTTAGCAGGATGGTGGATGGTTAGCGGGGTGGTGGATGGTTAGCGGGGTGGTGGATGGTTAGCAGGATGGTGGATGGTTAGCGGGGTGGTGGATGGTTAGCGGGGTGGTAGATGGTTAGCGGGGTGGTGGATGGTTAGCGGGGTGGTGGATGGTTAGCGGGATGGTGGATGGTTTGCTGGGTGGTGGATGGTTAGCGGGATGGTGGATGGTTAGCGGGGTGGTGGATGGTTAGCAGGATGGTGGATGGTTAGCGGGGTGGTGGATGGTTAGCGGGATGGTGGATGGTTAGCGGGATGGTGGATGGTTTGCTGGGTGGTGGATGGTTAGCAGGATGGTGGATGGTTAGCGGGGTGGTGGATGGTTAGCAGGATGGTGGATGGTTAGCGGGGTGGTGGATGGTTAGCAGGATGGTGGATGGTTAGCGGGGTGGTGGATGGTTAGCGGGGTGGTGGATGGTTAGGATGGTGGATGGTTAGCGGGATGGTGGATGGTTAGCGGGGTGGTGGATGGTTAGCAGGATGGTGGATGGTTAGCAGGATGGTGGATGGTTAGCGGGGTGGTGGATGGTTAGCAGGATGGTGGATGGTTAGCGGGGTGATGGATGGTTAGCGACTTCGTCAGGGGTTAGCGGGAGTTGCAAGGAAAGTATGAACGTCATGAAGTATCGGGCGGGCAAGTGCAGAGGATCGTGTTCAGAATGTGATGAACCCACTCGTACTTCCGCTTGCTGTCTATCCCTTCAGAGGCGACGATACTTCTGACGTTCTCTTTGCGTTTTGCGGCGCCTGAATACGTCAAAGATCCGGCTGCTGCAGAAGTTTTTTTTTCTTTGGCTCGTGTGAGGGGAGAAAAAGTTGAAAGTGAGAAATGTCTTTGTAATTACAAATGTGTGTGTGTGTAATTTAATGGAAACTCCGTTATTATGGAAAGTTTAGTGAATTTACGTCGCATGCAGAAGAATATTTGCTGAATATTTTGTTAAACTTGTGACAACTTCCTTACATCGCAATTCTCTCATTTTAGAATAAGGAATGAAATTAAAATTAGGTGTTATGAAGGGTATAGTTCAAAGTAATGAAGGGTTGCAGATGTATGGTTCAGAGAACAGACAAGTTGATAAATTAGACACATGTGAAAGTAGGTCGTGTCTGTAGGCATGACCTACTTTCATATGAAAAATGAAAGAATTGCGATGATGTGGATTTGTCCAAAGGTGACACCACCGACGGCTGTTTCACCTCATCAAGATTGATGGACTGATTACATCGACTCCAGACTGAGGGACTGATTACCTCCTCCTGATTTTCACTAGTCTTCTTTGTATTGGACTGATGAAGCCACTTTGTGGTGAAATATTTCCACAATAAAGATACCCAAGTGTTGCACATGTGTCTAATTTATCATCGCGATGAAAGGTTATTAAACTGTTTTCTCGTGGTAAAAGAATAAAGCTAAGTTAATTAAGAAAGTTAATATGTCAGAGGTGGATGAAAGGTGGTGCAAGACACTCGTCCCCTGGGTTAAAATAGGACCCTGAACATCCAGCAGAAGTGTGTAAGTGAGGACATTAGTTCAGAGTGGAGACAAGTGTTTTGTGGAAGTTGATATGGTACCAGTACTGGATTAAGAGTTGTGGGGGGCACAAGCAACGTTCTTCTTTCACATAGTGTCAGCTAAATTTACCTTTGCTTTCTCTATGAATGATAACTTGTTTGAAAAGATTAATATTTTTTATATAAACCTTACCCAGAATCCTATTTTTTAGGGCTCTTTATGTGTGAAGACCCCTTGTGTAGGGCCCCTTGGGGCTAAAGCCTATGTTGCCTCTACCCTCGTTAATCCAGCACTGAGAGAGAGAGAGAGAGAGAGAGGGGGGGGAGGGAGGGAGAATGCCTCCAGGCATACATAAGGATTGCCTTTCAGCATACGTAAGGGGGATTACCAGTAGGCTCCTGGATGTATTCAGGAGGGAACTGGATAGGTACCTAAAGTCAGTACCTGACCAGCCGGGCTGTGGTTCGTACATCGGTTAGCGTGCGACCATCAGTAGCAACCTGGTTGATCAGGCCCTGATCCACCGCGAGGCCTGATCATGGACCGTGCCGCGGGGGCGTTGACTCTCGAAACACCTTCCAGGTATCTGTTGAAGGGTTTCAGGGAAACCATTGAGCTGAACTGTAGTTTTGAGGGTGGGAAGAACAGTACCTACATTATGGAAGTCAGGTGGGGATGTTGGCGTTCAGTGGGACATCACTGAACCATGATGTCTCTGCCCTTCTGGAAAGACACTTTGAAAGCAAGTGATGGTGAATGTGTTTTTCCCAGGGCTCACTAGGCCCAGGAAATGTCTTACATGGTGTGCAATCTGTGCATGACAGGGGCTTTCCCTACACTTGTAACACTTATGTATATTTTTGCATTCTTCTTTTTCATCTTTTTATTATTATTCTTCAGTTTTGCCCTCCATCACCCCCCTCCCTTGCTTCCTGCTTCGTTCTGTCTTCTTGTCACGAGTGACGAACGTTCACATGTGAACGTTGCCTGAAACTGTTCATTTATGTGTAGCCAGACGTCGGGGCCGGTATTTTAAGTGTCTCACTTGTGGTTAATAGGCCTTTCTTCATATATTTGTGTAAACAGACCTAACATAAGTTAACTTTAAAAATAGAAAGTAGTATTTGTAGGTTAACTGGAAGAGTTGAGAAATTGACGTTGAGAATCGCATAATAAACATAGTGACATGAAGATTAGTTATGTTCTGGTAACAGTGAACATCGTATCTTCTTTCTGAGTGTTTAGCAGCTCAGGTCAGCTGGAACACCATATTTCATTTCCAGTTGCTCTTCCCAATCATTGGTAGAGGTTATAAGTAAGCATTACGTCAGCAGCAACAGCAGCAAGTAAACAAGGTCAACAAGGTCAACATTTGTGGAAGTAACTTGGGAGAAGTCCTGCAAATGCCCGAGGCTCATCCTCGTGAAGGAATCTCGCACGTAATGTGAGATATAACAACTTAAATCTCTCTCCCCTTATCCATCCAGACGACGGGGAAGATGGTCACCAATACACATCCTTCCAAATATGGCACGTCCTACTGACAGCTTATCTTTCGTCTCTCCGACAAAGTGGTACCTCTTTTTTGTCGAAGAAAAGGGTTTCTCCTTAGGAACACATGAACTAAGATTTTCCTGTGTAGAGATAAGCGATAAAATTATCATGCCGTGAAATAGGGGAAAAATTAGTTAGGATGGATTTACCACTTTATATTTCTAAGTCTCCCAAGATGTCGCCACAGCAAGTTCTGCAATCTAGCAGCTCCTAAACTCCTTCCAGACGGCAGCAACTCCCTGCAAAACGCCATATATACAGGAGCTGGGAAGAAATTCCACCGAACACGCCATAGACAGCTGATCGAGCAGTCTTTCCTCTCCCTAAATTCTATCAGGGTAGCCAGCTAGCTATGTCCGCTGCCTACATACGCCTTGAGTAAGGTGTCCGGCTTTGCCTTGGCTGGGCTAGCGGGTGCCGGTGTCGGGTGAGGCCGGTGATAGAAGGCCCCGCCTCAGCATTCCTCAGAGCCGCCGCCGTCAACAAATCTCACTAACCTGGTTCCGTCTGTCCAAGGTAAAAGCTGTTGCTGACGAAGGTGCTGCCAGAGCCGCCCTAGTCTCCGGGTTACTGGCTGTTTATTGCAACGCTGTGGAGGAATGTGTTCTGTGGGGGCTGGAGGTGCTGTGGAGGAATGTGTGTTCTGTGGGGGGCTGGAGGTGCTGTGGAGGAATGTGTGTTCTGTGGGGGCTGGAGGTGCTGTGGAGGAATGTGTGTCCTGTGGGGGCTGGAGGTGCTGTGGAGGAATGTGTGTTCTGTGGGGGCTGGAGGTGCTGTGGAGGAATGTGTGTTCTGTTGGGGGGCTGGAGGTGCTGTGGAGGAATGTGTGTTCTGTGGGGGCTGGAGGTGCTGTGGAGGAATGTGTGTTCTGTGGGGGCTGGAGGTGCTGTGGAGGAATGTGTGTTCTATGGGAGGCTGGAGGTGCTGTGGAGGAATGTGTGTTCTGTGGGGGGCTGGAGGTGCTGTGGAGGAATGTGTGTTCTGTGGGGGGCTGGAGGTGCTGTGGAGGAATGTGTGTTCTGTGGGGGGCTGGAGGTGCTGTGGAGGAATGTGTTCTGTGGGGGGCTGAAGGTGCTGTGGAGGAATGTGTGTTCTGTGGGGGGCTCGAGGTGCTGTGGAGGAATGTGTGTTCTGTGGGGGGCTGGAGGTGCTGTGGAGGAATGTGTGTTCTGTGGGGGGCTGGAGGTGCTGTGGAGGAATGTGTGTTCTGTGGGGGGCTGGAGGTGCTGTGGAGGAATGTGTTCTGTGGGGGGCTGAAGGTGCTGTGGAGGAATGTGTGTTC
>NC_091347.1:23128034-23193034 GCF_038502225.1 Cherax quadricarinatus | reverse complement strand
AATTAAACCCTTTCTGAAATTTTCTCGTATACGTTTAAAGATTTATTTTTTTATTAATGTTAATGTAAAAAAATTAATTTTGCACCAAAAGAATCTTAGAAAACTTACCTAACCTTATTATAACAAGAGCAATTTATTTTGGTTTCCAACCTAACTAAATATATTTTAAATACGTTTACAATAATTTAGTACTAAACAAAACACAAATAAAATAGTTTTTTCAAGAATTCAGAATGATTTTATGAAATTATTGCATACACAAATTTTAGCTTTGTCCTATATGGCAAGATGAGCAAGTTGCTATTTAATCCAAGATAGAAGTCTGCCATATTCAAGGACGTGATATTATATATATATATATATATATATATATATTATATATATATATATATATATATATATATATATATATATATATATATATATATATATATACTTGAAATATAAGTGGTAGGAGTAGTAATTTCTTAAACAGCTTCAGGAGAACCTTGAGTTTTCCCCTTGAAGCAAAGTTTATTTTCTTTCTCTGAGGATGAGGGTCCCTATAATAGTTCTAGATGGTGGTACTTCCTATATTATTATATATATATATATATATATATATATATATATATATATATATATATATATATATATATATATATATATATATATTATTTACACACACGCACGGTATATAATGGTGTTTTTGTTGCTGCGTCTGTTACCGCTGTTGTGGCTGTAGTAGGTGGTTGCCCTTAATGGTGAAGGGGCAGAGAGGACGGGGGGTGGTCACTGAGGCGGTGATGGGCCGTGAATAGAAGTGGTGGCGGCGCAAGCTAGTCAGGGGGTGAGACCGCCGACCACCGCCTCTCGTCCCACACAAATGTTGCTTTGTAATAGAGTTATCCTTCATCCTGGGGAGATGTTACCCTCTCCCTTGCATGTTCTCATTCATACCTCTCTCTTCTTGCTTTATCTTCCTCCCTCTTCCCTCCTTTCCTCTTCTTTCCCCTCTTTCCCACCGTATTCTCCATTTCTCCTTTCCTCCTTTCTTTTCTTGATTACCTTGTATTGCCTTTTCACACCTTCATCCGTTTATTCTGTTTTGGATTAATAAAAGCGAAACGTTCCTTTTCTCCTCCCTCTTCCTCTCCCAGTTTCCCCTCGTCCCCTCCTTTCCCTCCCCATCTAGCTTCCCCTCACCCCTCACACGGGTCACAGAGCACCGGAAAGCTGGGAAGTGAGCCTCGATAAAAAGCGTTGGTGGCACTGTGCTTGTGGCACTGTGGTTATGGCACTATGCTTGTGACACTGTGCTGGTGACGAAGACCAGCAGCAGCAGTAGTGCTGGTGGACAGTGACAGGCACACAGTGACCACGTCAACTTCTTACGTGAGCTTATCCATTGGTTAAGTCGACCATCTGTGGACCCCTTCCTCCCTCCCCCTACGCGGGTCCCTCCTGCTCTCCTCCATAACTCTGTCCCTCCTTCCATCCATCCAACCCTCCTTCTATCCCTCCCCTTCATCCGTCCAATTGTCCCTCCTTCCAACTCTACCTCTTTCCATTCTCCCCTTCCGCCAACTCTACCTCCTTCCAGTTCCCCTTCCGCCAACTCTACCTTCCGTCCTGCCTCACCACGTCTTCTCAAGTAACCAAGTCCTGAGTGTTCACTGCTACTCTCGTACTGATTGGCAGCCATAGCAGGTCCCAGTGCAGTGTTTACACGGGCTCCCAGAGCTGTTTGTTCTAGCACCGTGTGCTTCTCCAGTGAACCTTGTGGTTCTAGAGCTGTATTGCCCTAGCACCGTGTGCTGCTTTCTTTGGATTTTGTGGTTCTAGAACTGTGTTGCCCTCTTACTCCCTCACACAGTGTGAAGTGTCTCTAGGCACTGGAGTGGGGAAGATGGTCTGTCCCGAAGAGAAACATTGGTGGTCTGGCTGGGTCCTCCACTCTTCCAATTACCTTAATGAACTAATCACTCCCTCGCACTTTTTTGATGATCTCAGTGTGGAAGTTGTTAATTACTGGCAGCTTCTGGTTCCTTGTTGGCCAAGATTGTCACCCCTCACCTAAGTTCTTGCTCTCACCTGCCCCTGCCCCTCCCCCCTCTCTCTCTCTCTCTCTCTCTCTCTCTCTCTCTCTCTCTCTCTGTCTCTTTCTCTCTCTGTCTCTCTCTCTCTCTCTCTCTCTCTCTCTCTCTCTCTCTCTCTCTCTCTCTCTCTCTCTCTCTCTCTCTCTCTCTCTCTCTCTCCCCATTTTCTGTGCATATATGTATTCTCTTCTTATCGATCCCAGTGCCATTTATTTAATCTCCATATAGTCGAAGCGGATTTATTGACTGATCGCTTAATCCCCCGGCCGTGTACTGGAGCCCTGTTTAACAAGGCTGGTGATCCACCAGGATCCTGCTGACTCAACTCACAAAATGAACAAAAAATTTGCAAAAAAATAATAATACAAATAAAATGGAAGTTTGAAAATAATATCGCGGAGCGACATGAATTTACGTTCCTCTCGACAACACTGAAAAAAAAGGTTTTATTTTTTAGATGGGGACAGGGGGGCAGAGAGAGAGGGCAGGGGGCAGAGAGGGGACAGGGGGAGGGCAGAGAGAGGGGAGGGGACAGGGGAGGGCAGAGAGGGGAGAGAGAGGGGCAGGGGAGGGCAGAGACAGGGGAGGGGGCAGAGAGAGGGGGACAGGGGAGGGGCAGAGAGAGGGGACAGGGGAGGGCAGAGAGAGGGGACAGGGGAGGGCAGAGAGGGGAGGGGACAGGGGGAGGGCAGGGGGAGAGGGGAGGGGACAGGGGGAGGGCAGAGAGGGGACAGGGGGAGGGCAGAGAGGGGAGGCAGGGGGAGGGCAGAGAGAGGGGACAGGGGGGAGGGCAGAGAGAGGGGACTGGGGGGGGGCAGAGAGAGGGGACAGGGGGGAGGGCAGAGAGAGGGGACAGGGGGGAGGGCAGAGAGGGGACAGGGGGGAGGGCAGAGAGAGGGGACAGAGGGGAGGGCAGAGAGGGGACAGGGGGAGGGCAGAGAGAGGGGACAGGGGGGGCAGAGAGAGGGGACAGGGGGGGAGGAGAATGAAAGAGGATAGGGGAGTTGTGGAGGATGTTGAAAGTGGAGCGGGACCAGGAAATACAGGGATGGAGAAGTAGAGGATAGGAATTGGGAGAAGGCAAGGGAGAGGAGTGAGGGAATAAGGGCAGTGTGGGGGATGGAGGAGGAAGAAAGATGAGAGTATGGGGGGTGAATGAGATGTAGAGGTTGAGGAATGGGAAGGGGAAAATAAGTGAGATGTGGATGATGCAGGATGGGGGTGGGAGAAGGGGGGAAAGGGGAAAATAAGTGAGATGTGGATGATGGGGGGGATTAGGCGGTAAAAAGGAATCAGGAAGTGGAAGTTGGTGAAGAATTGTGGAGGCGAATCCACCTCCACAAATCTTGGCAGCTGGACAGCAGACATATTGGTTGTGTTTTGTGCGCTCGTACATCTTACGACTTGCACACTTTTTACCCAGGAAACATACGAACGTGTGGAGAGGCTGGTACTGGCAGCTGGTTTTGTTTCTCCTGGATTTTAATTAAACGACTTTTGTGCAAGTTGGTCTTTCCCCGAGGATCCTGGTGGGTGTGAGGTTATTCCCACAAAAGAAAACCATCAGCGTCCCACTGGACGGGGCCTCACACGTACCACTACCACTTCAAAGGACTTCTTTTTTCCATCCTTGGAGGTTGGTCGTGGATTCAGGAAGGTGAGTGTCTTCCAGAGCTGATCAGGAATGCTGCACAACCAGCCTTCACGCCTACACCCTCCCACCTCTTTCCACATCACTTCTCGCCTTTCTCACATCTTCATTGCTGCTTTCCTCTCCTCCTCCTACTCCTCCTCCTCCTCTCCTTTTCTACTTCTTCCTCGGTATCCTTTTACCTCATTTTCCTTCTCTTTCCCTATGTTGCTTGTGGTGTCCCTCGTCCTCCCTCAGATCTACCTTCTTGCATCCATCCTCCTTGTTTCTTCTTCCCCTACTTTCTCTCATCTGTCGTTCACCTTCCGTTTATCTTCCTGATTCTTCTCGTCTTTGTCCCTTTTCTCCTGTTTTCCCTTCAGTTCTCCATTTCCTCCATCACCTCGTCCTCCTGCTTCTCCATTTCATTCTCCTTGCCCTCTCCTATTCCTTCCTCTTCCCCATTACCTCCTAAATCTTTGTCCTTCGCCTTCGCCTTCTCCTTCTCCGTCTCCTCCTCCTCCTCCTCCTCCTCCTCCTCCTCCTCCTCTTCCTCTTACTCACCCATCCTTTTCCACTTTTCCACCTCCTTACTCCTCCTTCTGCTCCTTCTCTTTCCGGTGGTAGTCGTGGTGGATGTGGTGGTAGTTGTGGTAGTGGCGGTACTGGTGATGGTGGTAGTGGTGACGGTGCTAGGGGCGCTGGTGTTGGTGGTGGTTCTAGGGGTGGTGGTGGTAGTTGTAGTGGTGGTGGTGGTGGTGTTAGGGGTGCTGGTAGTGGTGGTGGTGCTAGGGGTGCTGGCAGTGGTAGTAGTTGTGGCGGTACTGGTGGTAGTTGTGGCGGTGCTAGGGGTGATGGTGGTAGTTGTGGTGGTGGTGCTAGGGGTGCTGGTAGTGATTGGTGGTAGTTGTGGTGGTAGTTGTGGCGGTGCTAGGGGTGCTGGTAGTAGTTGTGGTGATGCTAGGGGTGCTGGTAATGGTGGTGGTAGTTGTGGCGGTGCTAGGGGTGCTGATAATGGTGGTAGTTGTGGTGGTGGTGGTGCTGGTAGTGGTGGTAGTAGTTGTGGCGGTGCTAGGGGTGATGGTGGTAGTAGTTGTGGTGGTGGTAGTTGTGGCGGTGCTAGGGATGGTGGTAGTAGTTGTGGTGGTGGTAGTAGTTGTGGCGGTGCTAGGGATAGTGGTAGTAGTTGTGGTGGTGCTAGGGATGGTGGTAGTAGTTGTGGCGGTGCTGGGGGTGATGTTGGTAGTAGTTGCGGTGGTAGTGGTAGTGGTGGTGGTTCTCCCCTGGCACATGGTTGATGTGTGTGGCAGTGCACCACCATGCACGGCACACACCACCACCTCCAGCTCTCTGAGGTTCTCACACACGTGTAGAATTGTTGATTTCCAAGCAGGAGAAATCCAGGAAATATGAGAGGAGTCGCTAAGGAAAGACGCAGCCTCTCCTGCCTCCCTCCTTCACTCCCTCCCTCCTTCACTCCCTCCCTCCTTCACTCCCTCCTCCTTCCTTACTCCCTCCCCTCCTTCACTCACCCTCCACCCTTCCTTCCTCACCCTCCTTCACTCCTCCTCCTTCACTCCTCCTTCCTTCTCCCACCCTCCTTCCCTCCCTCCCTCCTTCCTCCACTCCCTCCCTTCCTTCCCCACCTCCCTTCACTCCCTCCCTCTTCCACCCTCCTTCACTCCCTCCCTCCTTCACTCCCTCCCTCCTTCACTCCCTCCCTCCTTCACTCCCACCCTCCTTCACTCCCTCCCTCCTTCACTCCCTCCCTCCTTCACTCCCTCCCTCCTTCACTCCCTCCCTCCTTCACTCCCTCCCTCCTTCACTCCCTCCCTCCTTCACTCCCACCCTCCTTCACTCCCACCCTCCTTCACTCCCTCCCTCCTTCACTCCCACCCTCCTTCACTCCCTCCCTCCTTCACTCCCACCCTCCTTCACTCCCCCCCTCCTTCACTCCCACCCTCCTTCACTCCCACACTCCTTCACTCCCTCTCTCCTTCACTCCCACCCTCCTTCACTCCCTCCTTCACTCCTTCACTCCCTCCTTCACTCCCTCCCTTCACTCCCTTCTTCACTCCCTCCCTCCTTCACTCCCTTCTTCACTCCCTCCCTCCTTCACTCCATCCTTCACTCCCTCCCTCCTTCACTCCCTCCTTCACACCCTCCTTCACATCCTTATTAACTCCCTCCCTTCTTCACACCCTCCTTCACAGCAGCAACAGCAGGAACAAAAGCAGCAGCCGCAGCAACAACAGTAGCAGTAACAATAACAACAACAGAAGAAACAGCAGGATGTTTGCCATTTTTCCTCACAGGCTTTCCAAAGGAGCCCAGGTCAAACTTAATTTTGTAAGTCTCGAGTACTGATGAAACACACTGCTGGAGACTGACACACACACACACACACAGGGGTCGGTCCTAGGACCAGTGCTATTTTTGGTATATGTGAACGACATGACGGAAGGGTTAGACTCAGAAGTGTCCCTGTTTGCAGATGATGAAGTTGGTAGAGGAGAATTAAATCTGATGAGGACCAGGCAGGACTTCCAAAGAGACCTGGACAGACTGGACACCTGGTCCAGCAAATGGCTTCTCGAATTTAATCCTGCCAATGCAAAGTCATGAAGATAGGGGAAGGGGCACAGAAGACCACAGACAGAGTATAGGCTAGGTGGCCAAAGACTGCAAACCTCACTCAAGGAAAGAAAGATCTTGGGGTGAGTATAACACTGGAGCATGTCTCCGGAAGCACACATCAATCAGATAACTGCTGCAGGCATATGGGCGCCTGGCAAACCTGAGAACAGCATTCCGATACCTTAGTAAGGAATCATTCAAGACACTGTACACCGTGTATGTCAGGCCCATGCTGGAGTATGCAGCACCTTGTTTGGAACCTGCACTTGATAAAGCACGTCAAGAAACTAGAGAAAGTACAAAAGTTTATAGCAATAAGGTTAGTTCCAGAGCTAAGGGGAATGTCCTATGAAGAAAGATTAATGGAAATCGGCCTGACGACACTGGAGGACAGGAGGTCAGGGGAGGACAGATAACGACATATAAAATGGCTGTGTGGAATAGACAAGGTGGACAAGGACAGGATGTTCCAGGAGGGACACAGAAACAAGAGGCCAGAATTGGAAGTTGAAGACACAAATGAGTCAGAGAGATAGTAGAAGTATTTCTTCAGTCATTAGAGTTGTAAGGCAGTGGAATAGCCTAGAAAATGATCGTAGTGGAGGGGCAGGAACCATACACAGTTTTAAGACGGGCGAGGTTTGATAAAGCTCATGGAGCGGGAGAGAGGAGGGGCCTCAGTAGCAACCGGTGGAGCCGGAGGCGCCAGAGCTGGACTCGACCCCTGCAACCACAAATAGGTGAGTACACACACACGCACGCACGCACGCACGTATATACTACAGGCCTAGTGTCTAATCGACATGTGCCTATGACAAAATGGTAACTAACTAACCCTTCTTCACACCCTCCTTCACACTCTCCCTTCACACTCTCCCTTCACACTCTCCCTTCACACTCTCCCTTCACACTCTCCCTTCACACTCTCCCTTCACACTCTCCCTTCACACCCTCCCTTCACACCCTCCCTTCACACCCTCCCTTCACACCCTCCCTTCACACCCTCCCTTCACACCCTCCTTTCACACCTTCACACCCTCCCTTCACACCCTCCCTTCACACACTCCCTCCTTCCTTCATTCCCTCCTTCGCTCAGCTAACTAACGTCCATGGTGAGCGAAACGTCTTCTTAATAAAACTCCATAAACTACATATTGTGTCTTTACTAACGTCCTCTTGGTGTTAATAACATTGACAGATTGCAGAATAAACCTTTGACACTACGTTTCGCTCGGTATTCAGCGAGGAGACACTGTCTCCTCCTCCATCTTTCAAATCAGTTGTCAGCCGTGGACCGTAGAACGTACGTTTCTCATATGTTGCTGTATCTTGATATCAGCCTTAACACATAATCGGTACGTGAATTGATTGTTCGTGGCTGTATCGGTACGTGAATTAATTGTTCGTGGCTGTATCGGTACGTGAATTAATTGTTCGTGGCTGTATCGGTACGTGAATTATAATTATTCGCTGTTGTATCTTGATAC
This sequence comes from Cherax quadricarinatus, assembly GCF_038502225.1. NCBI lineage: Eukaryota > Metazoa > Arthropoda > Malacostraca > Decapoda > Parastacidae > Cherax > Cherax quadricarinatus. Next base: position 23,185,202 of record NC_091347.1, on the reverse strand, counting down.
CTTCAGATATGATCGGAAACGTGAATTAGCCGAAAGATGAGGGGCGTTATTGGGTGCATTTATCATCCCCTCAGCCTCGCTAGTACCATCATATACCTACTATCTCGGTACCTCCTTCCTTCTTAAGGTGCTGTTAAGTCTTGCAGAGAGGTTATTCCCTCGTGTATGTCGATTACAGCTCTTGTGGCTCTACCAGACTACTGTTCTTCTTTATGACCCCTCATGTGGCATTGACAGTGGTCAGAAAGCCTTGTATTAGGCAGTGTATACATTAGCTGTATGTAGCGTTGTATACATAAGCTGTATGTAGCATTGTATTGCCTATGTTGTCAAATTCATACAATACAGTGTATATATTAGCTGTATGTAGCTTTGTATTGACCATCTTATGAGAGCTTTGCATAGATTTTGTATGAAGCGTCACACAACATTATTTACGAGATCAATGGGGGAGAGATGGCGATAGTAGACGTTAAATGACATTACTGACATTACTGTGTCTGCAACAATGACATTACTGTGTCTGCAACAATGACATTACTGTGTCTGCAACAATGACATTACTGTGTCTGCAACAATGACATTACTGTGTCTGCAACAATGACATTACTGTGTCTGCAACAATGACATTACTGTGTCTGCAACAATGACATTACTGTGTCTGCAACAGTTCACAAATAATTCGTGCAAAAGAGAGGCATTTCTAAAGAGTAAGAGTGATGGTTTAGGTGTGTTTGTGGGAATCGAGCTGTAGCTCCTGGTCTTGATGTATGTGGGGCTTTGCTAACACCATCATACTAGAGGTTTTGTCTGGACGATAAGGTTCATATGTGAGGTTTATGTTCTCTTCTCTCCCACTGGCACATTGCAACACTCCATGCCTCCACCAGTGCACTGCAACACTAAACGCCTTCATCAGTGCACTGCAACACTCCACACCTCCACCAGTTCACCGCAACACTAAACGCCTCCACCAATGCACTCCAACACACTGCACCTTCGCCACAGTTCTCTGCCACGAGGGCAGACTTGTGCCACAACAGACCGACAACATGACGGCAGACATTTAGCACAGCAGAGCTCCTGGAGCTACCACACCAGACGCCGCCACACCAGAGGCCGCCACACCAGACGCCGCCACACCAGACGCCGCCACACCAGACGCCGCCACACCAGACGCCGCCACACCAGACGCCGCCACACCAGACGCCGCCAACACCAGACGCCGCCAACACCAGATGCTGCCACACCAAACGCTGCCTCCAACATTAGCATTCAACAGTCTTCTCTAAGAATTGTGACTCGGCGTAAAAAAAGTTGATTTGGCCTCACAAGTGCTTCTTACGTGGGTGAATTTACATACGTGGTCCCCCTGAGGTAGTGGGAGTGGCCTCCCCTGAGGCAGTGGCCCCCCTGAGGTAGTGGCAGTGGCCACGTGTAGTGGCCACTACCTGAGGGTGGTGGCAGTGGCCACCTGTGGTAATGGCAGTGGCCCCCTGCCTCCCCCACACCTGCCTCCCCCACACCTGCCTCCCCCCACACCTGCCTCCCCCACACCTGCCTCCCCCCACACCTGCCTCCCCCACACCTGCCTCCCCCCACACCTGCCTCCCCCACACCTGCCTCCCCCACACCTGCCTCCCCCACACCTGCCTCCCCACCACCTGCCTCCCACACCTGCCTCCCCCACCACCCTGCCTTCTGAACGCCTGTTTCTCAAGATAGTGTTACAGTATTTTCACCAGCTGTGTATATATATCAGTTTCTCTTTATATATATATATATATATATATATATATATATATGTGTATATATATATATATATATATATATATATATATATATATATATATATATATATAAAATCTTGGGCTGCATGAGAGACGTTCTGGCTGGTATTTACGTTACCTACCCATCCCTTCCTCCCCCATCCTTACCTCCCCATCCTTTCCTCTCCCATCCCTACCTCAGTGTTAATACCCTCTATAATACACCTTCCTGGGGTGGTGCTGATAGTGAGTGGTGGTGAGGATGGTGGTTGCGTGGTGGCGCTGATGGTGGTGCTGGTTGTGTGGTGGCGGTGGTTGTGTGGTGATGGTGGTTGTGTTGATAGTGGCGTGTAGTGATTGTGGTTGTGATGGTTGTAAGGAAGCTACTGCTATTTTTGGTGCTTCTGCTGGTGGTGGTGCTTGTAGCAATGGTGGTGCTGCAGTTTCTGGTGGTGCTACCGTACACACCCACATGATAACGACATATAAAATACTGCGAGGAATTGACAAGGTGGACAAAGACAGGATGTTCCAGAGATGGGACACAGAAACAAGGGGTCACAGTTGGAAGTTGACTCCCATAAGTCAAAAGGATGTTAGGAAGTATTTCTTCAGTCACATAGTTGTCAGGCAGTGGAATAGCCTAGAAAGTGACGTAGTGGAGGCAGGAACTATACATAGTTTTAAGACGAGGTTTGATGAAGCTTATGGAGCAGGGAGAGAATCTAGTAGCGATCAATGAAGAGGCGGGGTCAAGAGCTATGACTCGACACCTGCAACCACAAATAGGTGAGTACGTACACACACACACACACACACACACACTCTCTCTCTCTCTCTCTCTCTCTCTCTCTCTCTCTCTCTCTCTCTCTCTCTCTCTCTCTCTCTCTCTCTCGTGCCAAGGGAGAAGTTAAGTATGATACATGCTCTACCAGAGACGCACTCACTCCCACCCTTGTAAACAAAATGGAGTGCTGAGTGTGTTGGGGGGGGGGAGGGAGGGAACGGGGGTGAGAGAGAGAGAGAGAGGAAGGGTGGAAGGGAGGGGGCGCTGTTCTTGTGATCTTCGTCAAGTTTATCTCGTCTACAGAAATATATGACAGTAAGTTAGTGATCACTTCTCTGATACTGACACATGCTCTTCCACTGCCTCTCCATCTGTATGTTTTGTAATGGTTTAGAAAGACACGTAAGCAAACACTATGACATATTTATTAGAAAACGATTCGGTCCTGGGACCTTGATCACTTCTAAGTGATCAAGGTCCCAGGACCGACGAAACTGTTTTCAATAAATATGTCAGTGTTTGCTTAACACGTGTCTTTCTAAACCAACTTGTCGGTATTTATTACCAAGAGTTTATGCCATGTTTTGTAATGCTCTCTCTTTTTCTCTCTCTCTCTCTCTCTCTCTCTCTCTCTCTCTCTCTCTCTCTCTCTCTCTCTCTTTTCAGGGTTTGGACAAGGTTAAGGATCCCTAGCTCATTGACAGCTATATTACAGGTTAAGGATTCCCTAATTTTATTGGCAAGCTAAGAGCTGTTACCTCTACATCAGCTCATTTGAAAGCATTTTTATTGTTATGAGATATGCAAGTGCAATGGACAGGATGAAGTTGGAGCCATCTGGGGGGGCCAGTATTTTCATTTGATCAACTGACTTTATCTCGTTGACATCATTATGCTGTACAGAATGTGTTCCATACTGAGTCATCCTGGGTATGTATGATCTCAGATGGAGTGATGTTCTGGAGAAGGGTACAGCCAGAGTTAAGTTGCTCTGCCCGTCTTGTGGCTTAAAAGTGGCATTTAGTCTTGTCTCTCTCTCTCTCTCTCTCTCTCTCTCTCTCTCTCTCTCTCTCTCTCTCTCTCTCTCTCTCTCTCTCTCTCTCTCTCTCTCTTTCTCTCTTTCACAGTATAATAACCTATGTGATGTATCAATATATCTTAAAGAACAAAAGGCACAATACCGTGACTGGAACAATACACGAATAACCCGCACATATGAGAGAGGAGCTTACCACCATGTTTCGGTCCCACTTGGACCATATACAAAGTTACTTTGTAAATGGTCCAAGTCTGACCGTAACGTCGTCGTGAGCTCCTCTCTCCTATATGCGGGATATTCGTGTAGCGTCACGGTATCTTATTAACGAAAATAAGATACCGAACATATTAAGTAAATGCCCTAAATTTCCTGTAATCAGATAAGACAGATGTAACTCCAGAAGTTCTCTTGTAAACCCCTTTTGGAGCCTAGTTTCTAGGAGCTTTGTATATCCATATGTACTTGTGCTACCCTCCACAGGGTGCATCAACAGTCTGCAATAATTTTTATTATTACAGTCATAACTAGGCGCTAAACCCACGAGGGTCATAGAGCATTGCACAATAAACTAGCAGCTTCGGAGGCAAAATCTAAAAATATGTAATATTCTCTGTGTATCTGTGTCTCGTTCCAGGATCACAGTGAAGATGTTACCTATAATGTCTGACGCTGTTATATTCATGAAGGTAATTTTCTCAGGAATATTAAACACGATCTTATCCCAACTATGTATTAGAGCAGACGAGGCTGCTGCTGCTGCTGCTGCTGCTCTCTCTCTCTCTCTCTCTCTCTCTCTCTCTCTCTCTCTCTCTCTCTCTCTCTCTCTCTCTCTCATCTTCTGACTCCTCACATTCCTCTATTTTTTTCCCTTTATTTCCTCATCCTGTATTTTCATGTTTCTTCCTTCTCCTCCTCATTACTTATCTCCTTCCTTTTCTTCTTTATTTTATTTTCTTTCTTCCACTTAGTTCTTAAATTACTCTGTACAGTTTATAAATGTTATCTGTTGTATTGACTCTTAGGAGTTACCTGCGTAGGTCATTATATCACTGCGTATTTCCTTCTGTCAATGCGTATTTCCGTCTTTCAGTGCGTATTTCCTCTTTTCGCTGATTTTGACCGAGAAGACTGAGGCAGAGTATTGCAATTGTTACTAGAGTTGAAACTTGTCAGTGCCTGACCAGCAAGGGTGCAGTTCGTACGTTGGATGGCGTGCGGCCAGCAGTAACAGCCTGGTTGGTCAGGCCCTGATCCACCATGAGGCCTGGTCATGGATCGTGCCGCGGCGGGGGGAGGGGTGGTGTCCTCCCCAGTCCTTTAACACTGTGGCGTACAGTCCCATTGCTGCCGTCTCAACAGTAGCGCTAGCATCAGCAGCACTAGCACTAACAACTGTATTAACAGCACTAGTAACTGTCTTTGACTTTTTTGGGGTTATCCTTGGTAATTTACACTGATAATTTTTCTTGTATATTCCTGTACCTAAATGAACTTAAACTAGCATCAGTAGCAGCAGTACTTGCAACAGTAGCAGCACTAGCAGCAGCACTAGCATCAGTAGCAGCAGCAGCATAAGCAGCAGCACTAGCAGCAGCAGCAACAACACTAGCAGCATCAACAGCCTCGTATATATGCCTGACATAAACATAGAAACAGAGGGTCAGTAGTGGAGGTGAGAGCACAGTTGTGGTGTTGTCATGACGGCTGCCACTACAGGAAAGGGGCGTGTTGCTTACCTTGTTGTTGACCTCCTTCATCTTCCCCTTCCATACCCCCTCTTCATAACCCCCCACCTACTCACTTCTCTCTCCTCATAACTCCCCATTACCTCCCTCCTTCCTTATAACCTTTTTTCCCCCTACGTACCCTCTTTATAATCCCCCCTTCATGTGTGGGTGGGTGGGTGTTCGAGAGAGTACGTTCGTACCCCGTTGGGAGTCAAGACTTCGCTCCTGGCTCAGCCTCTTAACTTTAAAAATGAACCTGTTGGGCTATATCATGCCATCTCCTGAAACTCTGTATGGAGATTATAAAGTATAAAGTGTGTGTGTGTGTGTGTGTGTGTGCGTGTGTGTGTGTGTGTGTGTGTGTGTGTGTGTGTGTGTGTGTGTGTGTGTGTGGCGGGGAAGCAGAAGGTTCAGAAGACTGACTGACTGCAGTTGAAGAACTTTAAATAAAGATGATGTTGAGTGTCGGAATGCTGGTGAGTAGAAGCATTAAGAAGATATATCAGCAAGTTTGTGGCAGGCAAGTGTCACCAGGTGCTGCTTGACGGAGGCATCAGGTGAAGTACTCACCTGGCTCTTATCTAGCACCCATCTTGGCACATTACAAGGCACCTGTCAGTCCTTCATGCCACCTGACTTACATCACACACACACACACACACACACACACACAGGAGCTCGGACTCGACCCCCGCAACCTCAACTAGGTGAGTACACACTGTAAGTATGAGACTTGTCTCATTTGGCTACCCTCCCCTTCCTCGGATCAAGCCTGATTACCTATTCTCCTCGCTAGTTGAACTTCCCTCGTCACTATAACAATTCAAGACGGGGAACTCATGGAATTTCATTATTGAGGAGGAAGCGCTAAAACTGTATCGGGTCATACGGTGCTCCCTAATGGGAGACAGTTTAATCCAAGGTAAAGGAAGGAAGTTGTAATTCCTCGCATCAAGAGCCCCTCAGCGAATGAAGGAATGAAAGAATGAGAAGAAATATGAAGAGCAGATCATTATGAGACGATTTTTAGGGGAGGTGAAGGAAGGGAGTGGTGGGGGAGGGAGGGAGTGGTGGGGAGGGAGGGAGTGGTGGGGAGGGAGGGAGTGGTGGGGGAGGGAGGGAGTGGTGGGGGAGGGAGGGAGTGGTGGGGAGGGAGGGAGTGGTGGGGGAGGGAGGGAGTGGTGGGGAGGGAGCCTGAGTGGGGGTAAAGAAGAGTGCCAGGTGTAGGTGTAGTGAAGGAGTGTAACACGTGGTGCAGTTCCTTGGCACTCTTGTGACACCTCTCTCCTGCTCTCTCTGGTCCAGAGGATCAGCATTGTGCTGGCAGCACCATGACCTCTCTCTCTCTCTCTCTCTCTCTCTCTCCAGGGAATGAAGGCGCTCCCAGAGGTGCCTTGCTATCTTATCAGTCGTCAGGGCTCCTACCCTGCCCTACCCTTACGATCCTACGCCTCGCCTGCGTTTTCCCTGCCACACCTCTGCCTCTCCTCTGCCACACCTCTGCCTCTTCTCTGCCACACCTCTGCCTCTCCTCTGCCACACCTCTGCCTCTCCTCTGCCACACCTCTGCCTCTCCTCTGCCATACCCCTACCTCTCCCTGCCACACCCTTACCTCTCCCCTGCCACACTTCTGCCTTTCCCCTGCCATACCTCTACCTCTCCCCTGCCACACCTCTGCCTTTCCCATGCCACACATTTACCTCTCCCCTGCCTCACCCCTACCTCTCCCCTACCACACCTCTCTTCCCTGCTTCTCCCAGATTTTCCCCTCTACCGTATCTCACTTTTCCCCTACCCCTCTCTCCCCTGTCTCTATCCATTACCCTCCTACCCTCCACACGCACATGAACGCGCACGCGCACACGTCTGCGCGCGCGCACACACACACACACACACACACACACACACACACACACACACACACACACACACACACACACACACACACACACACACACACACACACACACACATCTCCTGAAGCGCACATCAACCAAATAACTGCTGCAGCATATGGGCGCCTAGCAAACCTCAGAACAGCATTCCGACATCTTAATAAGGAATCATTCATGACCCTGTACACCGTGTACGTTAGGCCCATATTGGAGTATGCGGCACCAGTTTGGAACCCACACCTAGCCAAGCACGTAAAGAAACTAGAGAAAGTGCAAAGGTTTGCAACAAGACTAGTCCCAGAGCTAAGAGGTATGTCCTACGAGGAGAGGTTAAGGGAAATCAACCTGACGACACTGGAGAACAGGAGAGATAGGGGGGACATGATAACGACATACAAAATACTGAGAGGAATTGACAAGGTGGACAAAGACAGGATGTTCCAGAGATTGGACACAGTAACAAGGGGACACAGTTGGAAGCTGAAGACACAGATGAATCACAGGGATGTTAGGAAGTATTTCTTCAGCCACAGAGTAGTCAGTAAGTGGAATAGTTTGGGAAGTGATGTAGTGGAGGCAGGATCCATACATAGCTTTAAGCAGAGGTATGATAAAGCTCACGGCTCAGGGAGAGTGACCTAGTAGCGATCAGTGAAGAGGCGGGGCCAGGAGCTCGGACTCGACCCCCGCAACCTCAACTAGGTGAGTACACACACACACGCACATACACACATACACACATACACACACATACACACACCCTGCCAAATGCAAAGTCATGAAGGAGGGGCAAAGAAGACCGCAGACAGAGTATAGGCTAGGTGGACAAAGACTACAGACCTCACTCAGGGAGAAAGATCTTGGGGTGACCATAACACCGAGCACGTCACCGGAGGCACACATCAACCAAATAGCTGCTGCAGCATACGGGCGCCTGGCAAACCTGAGAATAGTGTTCCAATACCTTAATAAGGAATCGTTCAAGACACTGTACACTGTGTATGTTAGGCCCATACTGGATTATGCAGCACCAGTCTGGAACCCACACCTGGTCAAGCACGTCAAGAAGTTAGAGAAAGTACAAAGGTTTGCAACAAGGCTAGTCCCAGAGCTCAAGGGAATGTACGAGGAAAGGTTAAGGGAAATCGGACTGACGACACTGGAGGACAGAAGGGTCAGGGGAGACATAACGACATACAAGATACTGCGGAGAATAGACAAGGTGGACAGAGATAGGATGTTCCAGAGAGGGGACACAGGGACAAGGGGTCACAACTGGAAGCTGAAGACTCAGACGAGTCACAGGGACGTTAGGAAGTATTTCTTCAGTCATCGAGTTGTCAGGAAGTGCAATAGCCTAGCAAGTGAAGTAATGGAGGCAGGAACCATACATAGTTTTAAGAAGAGGTATGACAAAGCTCAGGAAGCAGAGAGAGAGGACCTAGTAGCGATCAGTGAAGAGGCGGGGCCAGGAGCTGAGTCTCGACCCCTGCAACCACAATTAGGTGAGTACAATTAGGTGAGTACGTACACACACACACACACGAAGCTTTTGATAAAGAGTTCCCCCCAGGGTGCTGATGGATGTGTATGGGATTCCTTGTAAAATTTACGATGAAGTTTGTTGCGGTCAAACTGGTGAAGGTCTCGAACTGAGATTAAAGCAACATAAATATAGCATTGGAACTGGACAAGGTTCCAATGCTCTGTTTGTTCATGTAAGAGATTTTAACCATCCAATTGATTTTCAGAAAGTTGAGAGGGTGGTGTCGGGCGGGTCCGTGGTCGACGGGAATGTAGTTGTCTTGTTTCATAAGGAGCAGTTTTGACAGTGATATGAATGTTTCCTTTGGTTTATATAAATTGGATCCATTTGTGATTGATGGAGTTTGGGTGGAATTTAATAGTACACTGGACAAATGGTAATTTTTGGATTTTCTTGGGTAGAATGGTTTGTGGGTGAGTTGTGCGGGGGACCTGTCCAAGTTGGGTCGACGCGCGTCGAGTGTTTGACCGTTGTGGGATCTGATGGTGAGGTGTTGGCCAGACCCCTTATATAGCTTCCTTGGATGCTTTACTTTCATGGTTCCTTGATGGTGTGAGTGGTCGCGGGGGCGCTAGGAGTTTCTCTGTTCTTTCAGAGTGGTTGTTTTGCATGCATATATATATATATATATATATATATATATATATATATATATATATATATATATATATATATATATATATATATATATATATATATATATATATGTATATATACACACATACACACACACACATACACACACATACACACATAAACACACACAAACACACACACACACATACACACACACACATACACACACACATACACACACACACATACACACACACACACACACACACACACACACACACACACACACACACGCGCGCGCGCAAGCACTTCAACTTCCATAAAGTTCAGAGATATAATCTTAATAGAAGTCTTGGATGATACTGTCTCCATTTTGGCTGCCTCTTGAACCAGACCAGCTGGTCCAGTGGCCAGCTGGTCCAGGAGTGGTGGTCCAGTGGCCAGCTGGTCCAGGAGTGGTGGTCCAGTGGCCAGCTGGTCCAGGAGTGGTGGTCCAGTGTCCAGCTGGTCCAGGAGTGGTGGTCCAGTGGCCAGCTGGTCCAGGAGTGGTCCAGTGGCCAGCTGGTCCAGGAGTGGTCCAGTGACCAGCTGGTCCAGTGGCCAGCTGGTCCAGGAGTGGTGGTCCAGTGGCCAGCTGGTCCAGGAGTGGTGGTCCAGTGGCCAGCTGGTCCAGGAGTGGTGGTCCAGTGACCAGCTGGTCCAGGAGTGGTGGTTCAGTGACCAGCTGGTCCAGGAGTGGTGGTCCAGTGACCAGCTGGTCCAGGAGTGGTGGTCCAGTGACCAGCTGGTCCAGGAGTGGTGGTCCAGTGACCAGCTGGTCCAGGAGTGGTGGTCCAGTGACCAGCTGGTCCAGGAGTGGTGGTCCAGTGACCAGCTGGTCCAGGAGTGGTGGTCCAGTGACCAGCTGGTCCAGGAGTGGTGGTCCAGTGACCAGCTGGTCCAGGAGTGGTGGTCCAGTGGCCAGCTGGTCCAGGAGTGGTGGTCCAGTGACCAGCTGGTCCAGGAGTGGTGGTCCAGTGGCCAGCTGGTCCAGGAGTGATGGTCCAGTGGCCAGCTGGTCCAGGAGTGATGGTCCAGTGGCCAGCTGGTCCAGGAGTGATGGTCCAGTGGCCAGCTGGTCCAGGAGTGATGGTCCAGTGACCAGCTGGTCCAGGAGTGATGGTCCAGTGACCAGCTGGTCCAGGAGTGATGGTCCAGTGACCAGCTGGTCCAGGAGTGATGGTCCAGTGACCAGCTGGTCCAGGAGTGATGGTCCAGTGACCAGCTGGTCCAGGAGTGATGGTCCAGTGATCAGCTGGTCCAAGAGTGATGGTCCAGTGACCAGCTGGTCCAGGAGTGATGGTCCAGCGACCAGCTGGTCCAGGAGTGATGGTCCAGTGACAGCACAGTAAAGAGAGAGGGAGGGCTCGCTCTCTCTTCCCGTCTTTCTGACGTCCTCGCACCTTCTTCCTGTCTTTCTGACGTCCTCACACCTTCTTCCTGTCTTTCTGACGTCCTCGCACCTTCTTCCTGTCTTTCTGACGTCCTCGCACCTTCTTCCTGTCTTTCTGACGTCCTCACACCTTCTTCCTGTCTTAGCTGACGTCCTCACATCTTCCCGTCTTGCTGACATCTTCACATCTTCCCGTTTTGCTGACATCTTCACATCTTCCCGTCTTGCTGACATCTTCACATCTTCCCGTCTTGCTGGCATTCTCACACATTCTTCCCGTCTTGCTGACGTCTTCTCACATTCTTCCCGTCTTGCTGACGTCCTCACACCTCCCCGTCTTGCTGACATCTCACATTCTTTCCGTCTTGCTGACATTCTTCCCGTCTTGCTGACATTCTTCCCGTCTTTCTTGCTGACATTCTTCCCGTCTTGCTGACATTTTTCCCGTCTTGCTGACATTCTTCCCGTCTTGCTGACATTCTTCCCGTCTTGCTGACATTCTTCCCGTCTTGCTGACATTTTCCCGTCTTGCTGACATTCTTCCCGTCTTGCTGACATTCTTCCCGTCTTGCTGACATTCTTCCCGTCTTGCTGACATTCTTCCCGTCTTGCTGACATTCTTCCCGTCTTGCTGACATTTTCCCGTCTTAACAACTCGGCTTCTCGCTCTCGTTAACATTTGTCGACAATTTATTCTCAAACTAGTTTCAACGGTTGATTAAAATGTTCATATCATTTACATTAGAAAAAACCACACGTGCTTTAAAAAACCACACGTGCTTTAAAAAACCACACGTGCTTTAAAAAACCACACGTGCTTTAAAAAACCACACGTGCTTTAAAAAACCACACGTGCTTTAAAAAACCACACGTGCTTTAAAAAACCACACGTGCTTTAAAAAACCACACGTGCTTTAAAACATCACGTCCTTCAAAAAACCACACGTGCTTTAAAAGACCACACGTGCTTTAAAAAACCACACGTGCTTTAAAACAACACGTCCTCAAAAAACAACACGTGCTTTAAAAAACCACACGTGCTTTAAAAAACCACATGTGCTTTAAAACACACGTGCTTTAAAAAAACCACACGTGCTTTAAGAAACCACACGTGCTTTAAAAAACCACACGTGCTTTAAGAAACCACACGTACTTTAAAAAACCACACGTGCTTTAAAAAACCACATGTGCTTTAAAAAACCACACGTGCTTTAAGAAACCACACGTGCTTTAAAACAACACGTCCTTCAAAAAACCACACGTGCTTTAAAAAACCACATGTGCTTTAAAAAACCACACGTGCTTTAAGAAACCACACGTGCTTTAAAAAACCACACGTGCTTTAAAAACCACACGTGCTTTAAAAACCACACGTGCTTTAAAAACCACACGTGCTTTAAAAAACCACACGTGCTTTAAAAAACCACACGTGCTTTAAAAACCACACGTGCTTTAAAAACCACACGTGCTTTAAAAACCACATGTGCTTTAAAAACAACACGTCCTTTAAAAAACCACATGTACTTCAAAAAACTACACGTGCTTTAAAAACCACACGTACTATAAAAACCACACGTGCTTTAAAAACAACACGTCCTTTAAAAAACCACATGTGCTTGAAAAACCACACGTGTTTGAAAACACACGTGCTTTAAAAACCACATGTGCTTTAAAACACACGTGCTTTAAAACCACACGTGCTTTAAAAACCACACGTGTTTGAAACCACACCTGCTTGAAAAATCACACGTGCTTGAAAAAAAACATACGTGATTTAAAAAATCGCACGTGATTTTTTACGCCTTAATTTCTGCCTCTTATTTGCTAATTGCTCCCAGAATCCCGTAAATCCAGAAGGGGTCCGAGACCGGAAATGATATCAATCCCACAGTAGTTTAATCCCACAACAGGTTTTCGTAATGACTCATAGACCTCAAGATACCGTGGCTGCAACGGTAGCGTGGCTGCAACGGTAGCGTGAGTGATGATAACGTGGCTGCCCCGGCGTGTGGCTACAACGATGGCGTGTAACCACCAACGATGGCGTGCTTTAACGGTGTGGCCGGCAGTAGCGTGGCTACAACAGTAGCGTGGCTGCAACAGTAGCGTGGCTGCAACAGTAGCGTGGCTACAACAGTAGCGTGGCTGGCAGTGTGGCTGCAGCCCGGTGGCGACGCGGCGTGGCGTGGCTGCAACGGTAGCGTGGCTACAACAGCGACGCAACGGTGGCGTGGCTGCAGCTGGTGGCGTGTTACAACGGTGGCGTGGCCACGGCGGTGGCGTGGCTGCCGGCAGTGGCGTGGCTGCAGCAGTGGCGTGGCTCTGACATTGGCGTGGCTGCAATGTGTGTGACTGGCAGTGGCGTGAAACTGCCGTGGTGGCGGTAGCTACCAACGGTGGCGTGACTGTGCGTCAGCTCTGACACAATGGCTGGCTCTGTGATATCAGCTGACGTTGACGTGGCTCTAACAGGCGTCGCTACCAACAGTGGCTCTAACAATGGCGTGTTCCCAACGGCGTGGCTATATATGCGGCGTGGCTACTGCGGTAATCTGCGTCATTTATAATGACGTGTTTCTGACAGTGGCGTGGCTCTGACGGTGGCGTGTTCAACAATTAATGGCTACAACGTGGCGTGGCTTTGTGGTGGCGTGGCTACAACAGTGGCGGCTGGCAGTGGCATTGCATTGCGTGTGGCGCAGCAGTGGCGTGGCTGGCAGTGGCGTGGCTGCAACGGTAGCGTGGCGCAACAGTGTGACCGGCTCTGGCGGTGGCGTGGCTGTGCGATGGCGTGGCTGCAACGGTAGCGTGGCTGCAACAGTAGCGTGGCTGCAACGGTAGCGTGGCTGCAACAGTAGCGTGGCTGTGATGAGCGTGGCTGCAACGGTAAGTAACACAACAGTAGCGTGCTTCGGCAGTGGCGTGGCGCCCAACGGTAGCAATGGCTGCCGCAGTAGCGTGGCTAACCAGCGTGGTGGCTACAACAGTAGCGTGGCTACAACAGTAGCGTGGCTGGATCCAGTGAGGAACTGGAGGCAGTCAAGCAGGATGCCTGATGTAATGTATCCACTTCAGCAGACCTTCACTTGCGTCAAGGAACCTTCACTTGCGTCAAGGAACCTTCACTTACGTCAAGGAACCTTCACTTGCGTCAAGGAACCTTCACTTGCGTCAAGACACCTTCACTTGCGTCAAGGAACCTTCACTTGCGTCAAGACACACCTTCACTTGCGTCAAGGAACCTTCACTTGCGTCAAGGCACCTTCACCTGCGTCAAGGAACCTTCACTTGCGTCAAGGAACCTTCACTTGCGTCAAGGCACCTTCACTTGCGTCAAGACACACCTCCACTTGCGTCAAGGAACCTCCACTTGCGTCAAGGAACATTCACTTGCATCAAGACACCTTCACTTGCGTCAAGACACCTTCACTTGCGTCAAGACACCTTCACTTGCGTCAAGGAACATTCACTTGCGTCAAGACACCTTCACTTGCGTCAAGACACCTTCACTTGCGTCAAGGCACCTTCACTTGCGTCAAGGCACCTTCACTTGCGTCAAGACACCTTCACTTGCGTCAAGACACCTTCACTTGCGTCAAGACACCTTCACTTGCGTCAAGACACCTTCACTTGCGTCAAGACACCTTCACTTGCGTCAAGACACCTTCACTTGCGTCAAGACACCTTCACTTGCGTCAAGACACCTTCACTTGCGTCAAGACACCTTCACTTGCGTCAAGGCACTTTCCCTTGAAGAGATGACTTTTTACACACTACATTGCTTTCACGATAGTGTGAAAAATTCTTGTTTGTACGTTGGAGTTGTGAATATGATGGTAGTGCTGGAGGTCGTTGTTACCAGGCACGTGCGTGAATCCTCTGGTCGTGAAGACGTGGGGGTAATTAACACGCCCATGCAGGATGCACCACTCATTAATTGCTTGCAGGAAGCGAGTGTGGGTTTATAGCTGTGGCCATTGTCGTGGGTTTATAGCTGTGGCCATTGTCGTGTGCAGGAGGGTCCACTGTCGCGCACTGACACACCATACCCGCCGCCGCTGCCTACCCTCACCTCCCTTGCAGTACTCCTTTTTCTTGTCCTTAGACTTACCCCACTTCTACTACTGCTACGACTACCCTCCATTACTACAATTGTTACTACCACTAATATTGCCTCCCTTCACCATTAACTCCCTTTTCTGTCTGTTGTGCCACTTAAACTACTCTTCCTACTTTATCCTTATTGCTTCCACTCCCAGTATTATCACTACCACTACTTTTCTTCCTCTTTCTGTCCCGTCCCTGTCCCCTTCACCTATATATACTGGCTCCCCCTCACTCTTTTGTTAGTGTGACCTCTAAATGGTCCAAGTCGAACCGAAACGTCGTTGTAAGCTCTATCGTAAAGGGTTCTTGAATGGAGATATCGTAGGTTGAAAGTAGACACACTTGTAGGATGGTAAATATATTGTCAGACTGAGATGAGGGATGGAGCCCGGTGCCAAGCCTGTTCACGTTCTGTAGGTCTGCCGCCGAGTGAGACCGGGACAGAGGGATCACTGCCCATGTGAATCCCTATGACGTCACTCCAAGCCAAAGGCCTACGAGGGATCTCGTGTCTAAAGCACATGGAGGATACTAATATGCTATGCTATATAATACAGGGAATACAGGGATCAGCAACTATGCTGACAGCTCGGTCATGTTACGTATGTCGTCCCGACATACACTACTATCTATAGGCTGAACAGGCAGGCGGATCTGGGCTGATTCTATACAATAACAAATGCATATATAACTTAGAACTAATGGATGGTACAACATGATTTTGACGTAATGGGTGTTAACGTAATCATTACAAACTATAAGTACAAATCATTATACAATATGGATGGAATTGATCGATCGATCTGTATTCATGCACTCTACGGATTCTGAGGAAGAATAATTATATACAAAGAAGTGTTTAACAGAAAGGCAGATTCGGTGCACTCAAATCTAGACTGTTAATTCTCAGAATACGGAGGGAACGTGAACACGAAAAATTTCCAACAAACTGATCAGCTAATAATAAACACACAGTTGACAATTTCATTCATCTCGGACATCTAATTATACAGACTATGTACATTTAAACCCAATTCTGCGAGGGTAAGGTTTACGTATGCAGAATGGTTATCATCTCTGGGAGGGTCGAATTCCTCTGCAATGGCTAACACATGCCTTGACTGAGAGAGATCTGAAGGAATATCTACAAAAGATACAACTACAATCACTAGTGACTGTGGAATTACTAACTCATCTGCTAGGAGTACTCAACTCGACTATTCGATACAGTAATTCTTGGCTCATTACAAAGTCACTAATGGGTACTGGTGGCTTCACAGTAAGAATAAGCTCTTCCTGGAGCAGGAATCGAATCACACCAGAACACAAGGGATCTATTCTTTGTGCAGTTTTGACATCCTCGACAGTAAATGGAGGATCTGCAGTAACTACACTAACGTGTCGCGATAAAGCATCTGCGACTACATTCGACTTGCCAGGTAAATTTTCAAAAGTGGGATTGAACTCTTGGATAGTCAAGGTCCATCTGGCTAACCTTCCAGTAGGCTGTTTGTTCTGGAATAAAGGTAACAGTTCTTCCTTACTGGAGGAAAGAACAAACTCGGTGGAGTGGATGACTCCCCCCGGTTGAAAAAATTAATGCTATAACACGCAATATGAGCAAGGGAGAACGAATCTACTATCTCAACTGCAAGCACAGGAGAAAAGAAATGAACACGGTGAACAATGCTGATATTCAATCTGAGTCGCACACAGTGACACGAGGTATCAGCTATAAAGAAACTACACTTACGTTAATATGTGAAAGTTATTCGAGAAATAACTTCTTACGATGCACTGATTACTGTCAACTAGGATGGGATCACCATCTGGAACATTAGGAACAACAACAGACACTCTAGTGAGAGCACTAGCTGTAACAGAGACGTCTTTCTGCAGACAGCATGTCACATCAACAAGAGATGGCATTACTAGTTGCAAGTAATCGTTTTCTGACAAGGCATCCCCTGTGGAGAAACTATTACTCGAACTAGCAGTCATTGCAGGGATAGGCTGTGCACTCAAGGCAGTCTGAGTGTCCCCGGACACTTGAGGCAACGGAACACTATCCTGCAAGTCTGAAGGTATAGGTGGAACACAGATGGGAGTGACAGAATTACTAGTGCCTGACCGCTCGGCTACGTTAATAAGTAATTCACGGATCTATAGGAACTTAATCTGAACTTCACATTTCGCAGCACTTTAACAAATCTCAGATACAAGCTGTGAGAACAAACACATTGCTCAAGGGCTAGGTATTGTCTTTCAGTCAGTAAGGGAATGTTGGTACTGTGGACTGATTCATATTGACTTTGACTGGAATGATACACTAAGTGAACGTTCAAAAGTGACTGGGACATCTTCTCAGTGAAAATACTGAAGGGCATAAGTCAAAAAAAAAAACAGAGAGAATGACACAGTAAGCTTAAATGGAAAAAAATGCTTAACTATTCTGCATAAGTAATTAAAAATTGACAAGTTACACAGTAAGCAAAGAACTCACACAAGAATAAAAAAATATGCAACTTAACAAACACTGAAAATCAAGAGAACTTGTACTTGCTCAAATCTAATATGCTCAATTTTTACTTTAAATTGAATAAATGGCACAGTGAGTTGTCTTTACTTTCAATGCAACAAGGAAAATACACAATAAAATGATAAAATGGACTCAATAAACTTGTGCAAAAATTAAAACAAACACACAATTCACTGAAATAAAAATTAAAATGACAGACAGAATAAAATACTATGCACAGAACAGAGCATAAGAAACTGCACTGTAATAAACTGTATTGCACAACACTGCATAAAATTTTCTGCAAGAAAAACTTTAATAGCAACACAATATTTGCACAAGAATTATTGCAAAATGAGTCTATGTGCAATAATTAAAATTATAACACACAAGAAAAGAAATATATCAAGGAATGAACACTTTAACTCTTAACTGCACTTAAACAACAAGCAAAAGAACAATTTACTTTAGAAGGAGAATTTAAAAATTGCACTAAGAGTGAATTTGTTCAATAAAACATGAAAAAAATAATAGGTGCAAAAAATACATAACAAAACAGAGGGTTGAACACTTACAGTGATGCAGAACACATCAACATACACACAATACTAGAATTTTCTTGCAATGAAACTTGATGTTTTAAAAAATTTTGTAAACAGATTTCTTGCTGGAGCTTTAAAAATGGCACTATTGTCTGTGGAAATAAGACAAATTAAACACTGGCTGAATAAAGGAATATGAACACAAGAATGTTCAACACACAGGGAACAAAAATAGAATTACACAAATGCTGGGAAGAAAAAAAAATAACAGACAACACTGAGTTGTGATGCAGAATATGAGGTGAAAAATTTACTGAGTTAATTCACTGGAATTCTGAAGTTTAAACACAAGTTCTATACTGCTCATATGTTGCACACACAACAAAGGAAACACTAAGTACTTACTTCAAGTGTGTATAAAAAGAAACACAACACAACAGATATAAAATAATGCACGAAAATTAACACTGAATTAAGGAGATTAAAAGAAATTAATGCAATCAGTACATGATAAACACTGAGTCTGATCAAGAGTCACTGAATGTCACTAAGAGAAAAATTCACTGGGAACACAAAAGAAATGTCTCAACACTCGCAAATGTCTCTAAAAAAAAAATATTATAGCTGTAACACTTGAAAAAAATGAGATTGATGGATTGTTTTTATCGTCTTGCTGCTGTCCTCTGCACAGATGATCGTAGAATTGCGCTTAAATCGGCGAGAGACAACACATAGGAGGCTTTTAAAGATGGCGCGCCACTCTCTAGCTCTTGACCCCCTATGTGGTCCTTAAAATATGGTGCTACAACCCTTAGCAGAGCACCAAAACACTGATGAGGTAGGTGAGTTGTAATGGCCGACTGTAGCTGGGTTTGTGGGTAAAGCTGAGCGAGGCGTCTGGGACCGGCAATGGTGCGACACACGTGATCGTGAGTGGCTGGGCTTATGGGTTGAACGTCGTAAGCCTCACTGAGAAAACCCACACTGCCGCGAAGATAATTCTAAGCCGGCTGGCTTAGAAGAAACCCACGAAATACTACAACACCACAAGGATGATAAGGAGCACTCAGAATGCTTGGAACTTGAATCACAAGCGATGAAGACTAGTCACGTGGCTTGCCTGAGTACTGGGGTAAGACACCTGGGTTAGTTGCTAGCTGGCTTATCTTAACCCTTCACACAGAATAGCTTGATAACTTCACACGAGGAGCACAGCAGGGGTGGAAGCTGGCTTGGCAGGCAAAATAATTGGATGGAGTAGGCTAGGCTGGACTGGACTCGGGTGTTCTGACTCCCCCACCACAGACTGGAAGCTGGCTTATTTTGCAAACTCGGGTCAACCCCTCGGGAGTAATGCAAAAAAGCAGGAAACACTAATACAAAGAGACTGACCAGTGAATAATGTAGAAGCTGGTAGAGTAGCTGGCTTGAGGTAGCTGGATGGGGTGAACCTCGGTAGTCGGTAGGCCTACTGGTCACACGAAATGGCCGTCTTGCTGGTCGACAATTTTATCTCCAGAAATCGCTGTAATCGTCAGAATTACAGGCTCACCGCTGGCACCATTTATCGTAAGGGTTCTTGAATGGAGATATCGTAGGTTGAAAGTAGACACACTTGTAGGATGGTAAATATATTGTCAGACTGAGATGAGGGATGGAGCCCGGTGCCAAGCCTGTTCACGTTCTGTAGGTCTGCCGCCGAGTGAGACCGGGACAGAGGGATCACTGCCCATGTGAATCCCTATGACGTCACTCCAAGCCAAAGGCCTACGAGGGATCTCGTGTCTAAAGCACATGGAGGATACTAATATGCTATGCTATATAATACAGGGAATACAGGGATCAGCAACTATGCTGACAGCTCCTGTCCTATGTGCGGTTTTTTTGTGTATTGTCCCAGTCTCGGTATTGTGCCTTTTGTTCTTTCTCCATGATTAAATGTTGTGCTGGCAGCTTGTCTTGTATGTCTGATGAGGGCTTCATGCTGGCGCTGCCACCTCTAGGTGTGTGTGTGTGTGTGTGTGTGTGTGTGTGTGTGTGTGTGTGTGTGTGTGTGTCTGTGTTACCATTTTGTCCTAGGCACATGTCGATTAGACACTAGGCCTGTTGTATATGTGTGTGTGTGTGTGTGTGTGTGTGTGTGTGTGTGTGTGGAGAGGGGGAAGGAGTCATGGGTGCTCATATAAGGTGTGACAGCGGCTCGGCAGAGTTGGGATTGAGTTTACACTCCCGCCCCTCACTCGATTTTTCCTCCTTACGTGACTTGTGGAGGTGTTATATCAAGCAGGCAAGAAGTTCCTGAGACACTGGGGCCCCCAGCCTGGCGTGATGGGACACCGGGGCCCCCAGCCTGGCGTGATGGGACACCGGGGCCCCCAGCCTGGCGTGATGAGACACCGGGGCCCCCAGCCTGGCGTGATGAGACACCGGGCCCCCCAACCTGGCGTGATGAGACACCGGGGTCCCCAACGAGATGTATTCTCAACGGAGTTGGCCGAGATATTTTATTTATCGATATTATATATACCACATTACGCAGGTATTTTTTCCAGCGCCTGAATCCTGGAAGCAAAACTGAAGTTTCGTACACAGGATATAACTTCAGTAGGACTGAAGAAAACTCCACTCCTGATAGGACTGAAAATGACTGAACACCTGGTGTTTTAGCATCGTTACCCAGACCGGAGAACACCTACTTGGATCCTTGTTCTAGTTCGCCGTGTAGAGCGCTGGGGAAGATCCTCAGTCTTTGTTTTAAGTACAAATGCTCCGTATACGTGTTTGTGATAAATTACGAAGTTAAACGATAAAAAGACGTGGTGGGCACAACAGATACCCAATACTCACACTCTCTCTCTCTCTCTCTCTCTCTCTCTCTCTCTCTCTCTCTCTCTCTCTCTCTCTCTCTCTCTCTGATATCACCTGTTTGTGATCTTTATATATATATATATATATATATATATATATATATATATATATATATATATATATATATATATATATATATATATATATATATATATAGAAGGATGGAGGAATTCGGCCAATTGCAGTACGCAAAACGTTACGCAGCCTCGTATCCAAAGCTGCTGTCTGAAGTATTCGTGCACAGGCAGCCATGATGCTTCAACCAAACCAGCTTGGCTTTGGGGTCTCTCAAGGAAGTGAAGCAGCGGTTCATGCAACAAGGGCGTATATCAACAACCTGCCTGAGGGCAATGCAATGGTAAAATTAGATTTCAAGAATGCGTTCAATCTCCTGAAAAGAGACGTGGTAATTGCAGCAGTACAAGAACATTTCCCTGGTCTCTTCCCTTTTGTTTCAGCTGGGTATAGCAAGGAATCAATGCTTCTCTTTGGAGAGCATGAAATCACATCATCGGAGGGTGTCCAACAAGGAGATCCTCTTGCACCATTTCTCTTCTGTATAGCAGTTAGGGAAATCACAGTCAGACTGACCAGCGAGGTAAACATCTGGTTCCTAGAGGATGGCACACTAGCAGTTACAAAGGAGTCCCTCCTACATGGCCTTACACAGGTAATGACATGGGGACAGGAAATGGGTCTCATCCTGAATCCATCCAAATGTAAAATCATCTCAGTCAGTCAACAAGTGATAAATGCAGTGAGATCAAAACTACCAGGAGCAGCAGTCATTGCCCCCACAAATAGTGTCTTGCTAGGAGCACCTCTGGGAAGCAGTGCCATTGACACAATTCTCAGGAAGAAATTGGAAGAGTTAAGGAGAATGGAACAACGAATAGGCAATCTGGACACCCACGATGCCTTGTACCTTCTCACAAAGTGCTTGAGTCTGCCCAGGTTGACATATTTCCTAAGATGTGCACCTTTATATGATAACCCTATACTGCACGAATTTGACAGTATTCTGAGGCAGATTTTTACGAAAGTACTTAACCTTACTCTAGAAGACGGGCAGTGGAACCAAGCTACACTTCCAGTCAGACTAGGAGGCATTGGTGTCCGCAAGTCATCACAGATTGCGTTACCTGCTTTTCTGTCCTCGTGTATTGCATCCAGAGAGCTTGTAGCAGCGATTCTCTCTGAACATCTTAGGGACAAGATTGGAGTCCAGGACCAAAAATTCGTTGACGGAGCAATGATCTGGGACAATCTAACGGGCTCTGAAACCAGACCTGCTTCCCCCAACAACTACAAACAATCGCACTGGGATGGTCCAATAGTGGAAAAGATAGCCTCAATAATGCTTCAGAGTGTGTCAGGGAAGGATAGAGCCCGCCTCCTGGCAGTGAGAGCCCCTCATGCTGGGGTACCATGGTCTTGTGTGCCGTAAATCCGAGGGAAAGATTGCAAGACACGAGGAGGTTAATAACATTATCAAGAGGAGCCTCACAACAGCTGGATGCCTAGCAGTAAGGGAGCCACCCCAACTATGCAGATCTGATGGCAGCCAGAAGCGTCCAGATGGTATCACCCTTCAAGCCTGGACAGATGGGAAGCAGGTGGTGTGGGACTATACATGTGCATCTACCTTGGCTGATTATTATCTCCAATACACCAGGGAGGAAGGAGGGGCAGCTGCCAGCTTCAGGGAGTCCCAAAAGTCTAGAAAATATGGAGAACTTGCCCATCATTATATGTTTGTTCCCATAGGCTCAGGGACCCTTGGCTCATGGGGAAAGAGTGCATCTAAATTCCTTAAGGAGCTGGGAAAAAGACTCATCAGGGTAACTAGGGATCCCAGGGCAGCTAGTTTTCTGTTTCAGCGGCTCAGTGCGGCTGCTCAAAGGGGTAATGCCTGCTGTATTTTGGGCACACGCCCCAGCTCTGAGGAGCTGGATGAGATTTTCGCCTTATAATCGGTGATACACGCGTGACAGCATGTACCTTACGTGCCACCTTTATATCAACAATGTATCTCTTGGGTCTTCTGTACCATGTTGTGTAATTAAATGTTCCTATTGGTAGGAAAAAAATATATTAAAAGATGGGGTGGTAGGGGAAGTGGAATATTCAAACGGCTTCAGGAAGAAATCCAAATATTCTTCCTTGAAGCCTTTTTATCCACTTCTATAATATATATATATATATATATATATATATATATATATATATATATATATATATATATATATATATATATATATATATATATATATATATATATATATATATATATATATATATATATATATATACACACATACAGGTGATATCACAATATGCAGAACAACCACTGTGAAAAAATAGCGAAATTCAAATCGCTTTCGTGACTTCTCACATTATCAATGAACTATAAAAATAAAAGGTTAACAGGAAGGCATACAAGGACGAGACTGCACCTCGGTGCCACCCCCAACAACACCTGACTTTTTATGATGAAGGAAGGTAGTCAGTGATACGTGAAACATAGCTTATATTCTACCCAAAAATTTGTCTAATGTACCTTAAATTATTCCCAAATTTTATGAATTGTAAATGAATCTGATTTATATAAACCAAAAGAAATATTCATATTATTTTCAAAACTAATTTTTATGAGACATGATTGTTATATTCCTATCGACCATGGACTTGCTGATATAATTTTTTTAAATCAATTGGATGGTTAAAATCTCTCGCATTAATAAACAGAACATATTTGGCAAGGAATATTAGACACAACCGTCACCATATTGGGGGATTTTATCAAAAGTTTTTAAACTGTGTCATGATTTTTAAATACAACTTCGATATTAAAAGTTTTAAGTAGAGAAGGCATATCAACCAAGTTTTTATGGTTAATGAGAACCAATGTATTTTTAGTTGAATATGTTGGTTCTCCTGTATTATGGTAGGGATTCTTTCTCAGCTGGTACTCATCCATAGCGAGTGTTTACTTGATGCTGGTGTTGACTTCGTTGTGTCTTGCAGCTCGAGCAGTTTACACCATACAAACGCCGTTCATCAACTTCCATCTTGCAGCAAATATGCCGATGTTACCTGGACCTCTGGTGGTCAAAGTGATTCCTAAATATCTCGAGTGCTGCTGCTGCTGCTGCTGCTGCTGCTGCTGCTGCTGCTGCTGCTGCTGCTGCTTCTTCCACTACCACTACTATCACCAGTATCACCGCCGCTGCCGCAATCACCACCACCGCCGCTGCCGCAATCACCACCGCCGCTGCCGCCGCCGCCACACCTCGCCTACCTGTTGCACACCTTCGTCTGACCCCGTATTTAATCTTTAGTAGTAATAAAAATATGCCAGAAATCATTTAAAAAAAACATTTAAAAACCACACTTGCCTAAGGTCCGTTATTGGATATCTCCCTCCCCCTCCCCTCCCACTCTCCCTCCACTCCTCCCACTCTCCCTCCACTCCTCCCACTCTCCCTCCACTCCTCCCACTCTCCCTCCACTCCTCCCACTCTCCCTCCACTCCTCCCACTCTCCCTCCACTCCTCCCACTCTCCCTCCACTCCTCCCTCTCTCCCTCTACTCCTCCCTCTCTCCCTCCACTCCTCCCTCTCTCCCTCCACTCCTCCCTCTCTCCCTCCACTCCTCCCTCTCTCCCTCCACTCCTCCCTCTCTCCCTCTATTCCTCCCTCTCTCCCTCCACTCCTCCCTCTCTCCCTCCACTCCTCCCTCTCTCCCTCCCCTCCCTCTCTCCATCCCCTCCCTCTCTCCTTTCCCAGACTTTCCTTCGTGTCGTCAGCAACAAGAGTGGTGGGTCGGTTCCTGGTTGGGTGGGCTTCAAGTCACTCCTGACCACCTTCACTTTTGATAGCCCTCCCCCTCACTTCTTTCTCTCCCCTCCCTCTTCTCGCCCCTCCTCATATTCTCACCGCCCCTCCCACTTCACTCGCCGCTCCTCCCCTTCTCAGTGCTCCTCTACCCCTCTGTCTCTCTCCCCTTCTTGCTACCCATCTCCCTGTCTTTCCGCTCCCCTTTTCTTCCCCGCCACCATTCTCATCCTTCGCTAACCTCCCCCTCCTCCCTTCCCTTCCCCAGTGGATCTTTATCAATCTTTGAGTTCCGTCGTGCCCAGTCCCCGGGTTATTGCTGCCCTCCACACCTGCCCGCCAGTTTGCCTGCCTCCTGTTGCAACACACCAGCCTCCACCTATCTCTCCCCCTCTCCGTCCATCCCTCCTCTCTCTCTCTCTCTCTCTCTCTCTCTCTCTCTCTCTCTCTCTCTCTCTCTCTCTCTCTCTCTCTCTCTCTCTCTCTCTCTCTCTCTCTCCTGCTTCTGCTGGCTGCGTCTTTCCTATTTTCTCTTTATAACCTCCAGGGAGTCACTGGGTAGGGCGTTCCTGAGATCCTTTGGTAAATTTTCTTCATTCCGGGCATGATGAGGCAGACTGTCTCCCCTTCCCCCTAACCTCCAACTCTTCACCCATCCCTCCTACACCAGCCCCCTCCCATCCTACACCAAACCCTCACCTACACCAGCCTGGTATGTATAAGCCTCACTGCCTCTAGCAGCTCCTCACTCCTAACAGCCCCATGCCTAGCCTTCATCTTTCACCCAGCCTCCTCCCCACCAGTCCCCCCTCATCCTACACAGCCCCTCCACCCTACCTCTCTTGCCCCCTCCTTTCCCCCTCCACCTCTCCTACAGTGTCCTCCCATCTGGCCTTCCTGCCTTCTATACCTAACCGTCTGTTCTGCTTCACTGCCCCTATCTCAGTAGTTTGCTGTGTTTCAGCATAATCCTATACAGTTTTCCACATATTGTCTAAGTTTATTTGCTTGAATACATCCCTATAAACACAACACGTGGAATACAACACAACATAAAATACATCGCAACAGGCATATATATATATATATATATATATATATATATATATATATATATATATATATATATATATATATATATATATATAACACACACCTAGTTATTTCACTTACAACTCAAGTGTTTTTGAGGGGAGGGGTTCCTACTCATAAAAGTAGAAAACTAAATTTACACGGCGCCAATATTGTTTTATGACCAAATTGGAGGACAAATGGGCATTTTTTTGACGGTATTCGCTGGACGTAATTATCTCCGGGTGTGAGTTAGCAGCAGGTGATGGCTCTTGATTATCTGCTTCCTCCAAGCTAGGTGAGGGGATCTTGATTCAAGGAAGTTGAGTTTTGCTGCTCCTTAAAGTTGATTGCCTCTCGTTTGCCTGCCTGCCTGCCTGGAGAGACTCCAGTTAGGTAGGTAGGAAAATGGGAGGTAATCGAAAAGAATATCCTTGAAACTGTCTCATCCCTGTGGTTTAACGCCTGGTATATATGACCTTTCCTGCCATGGCTGCTGTGGAATGACAACAGTGTTTGTTGTCGTGGTTTATCATGTTGCAACTTGAGAGACTGTGGTGTACTGAGTCTTCTTAATAAATATTAACAGTGTTACATGATTAATGATTGAATAATAGTGTTATAGATGTATATTCATCAATATCTAATGGTGAGGAAGTGGTGTTAACTTTTATAACTTTAGATGAATGTTCATAATAATAATATATTTATATATCTTATATACAATGATTCAAATATTTTTGTGAGAGTTGAGATCGTATTGCATCTTTGTTTTTATCTATCATTAAACAATGATGGATCTGTTATTTGTTTATTGATTATCTATAATATTAATGATGGATGCTTGTAGTTGTCATGGTATCTGTATGTCTCAATCAATAGTGGATGTTACAGCATAGGAACATCTGTCTGATGAACCTGATGATGTAAACATGTGGGTATCTGTGTCGTCAGCCAGTGGATGCTTGTGCAACATGTGGGTATCTGTGTCGTCAGCCAGTAGATGCTTGTGCAACATGTGGGTATCTGTGTCGTCAGCCAGTGGATGCTTGTGCAACATGTGGGTATCTGTGTCGTCAGCCAGTGGATGCTTGTGCAACATGTGGGTATCTGTGTCGTCAGCCAGTGGATGCTTGTGCAACATGTGGGTATCTGTGTCGTCAGCCAGTGGATGCTTGTGCAACATGTGGGTATCTGTGTCGTCAGCCAGTGGATGCTTGAGTCCAGTACAGAAGAACAGTGGGAGATGAGGGGGATATCTCAAGTCTCAGATATCTCTTCTTCTTGACGAATTATCTTAGACACATGTTCAGCACTCGGGTATATTTATTGTTGACGAGTTTCCACAGTAAAGATTCCCAGGTGTTGCACATGGGTTTAATTCATTAAAATGTCGCTTCTGTGAACTAGTTTACCTACGTTTTCTTACGTCCTGATGACGCTCACTGTGTAGGTGAAACGTTCTCAGTAAATGATGGCATTATGCTGCATATCTCTTACACCACAGTGGTCTCGTGGACACACCACACTGGCCTCGTGGACACACACATCACACAGGCCTCGTGGACACACCACACTGGCCTCGTGGACACGCCACACTGGCCTCGTGGACACGCCACACTGGCCTCGTGGACACACCACACTGGCCTCGTGGACACACCACACTGGCCTCGTGGACACGCCACACTGGCCTCGTGGACACGCCACACTGGCCTCGTGGACACACCACACTGGCCTCGTGGACACACCACAGTGGTCTCGTGGACACACCACACTGGCCTCGTGGACAAACCACACTGGCCTCGTGGACACGCCACACTGGCCTCGTGGACACACCACACTGGCCTCGTGGACACACCACACTGGCCTCGTGGACACACCACACTGGCCTCGTGGACACACACACACCACACTGGCCTCGTAGACACACACACACCACACTGGCCTCGTGGACACACACACCGCACTGGCCTCGTGGACACACACGCGACATTGGCCTCGTGGACACACACACACCGCACTGGCCTCGTGGACACACACACGCCACACTGGCCTCGTGGACACACACACATCACACTGGCCTCGTAGACACACACACATCACACTGGCCTCGTGGACACGCCACACTGGCCTCGTGGACACGCCACACTGGCCTCGTGGACACACCACACTGGCCTCGTGGACACACCACACTGGCCTCGTGGACACACCACACTGGCCTCGTGGACACACCACACTGGCCTCGTGGACACGCCACACTGGCCTCGTGGACACGCCACACTGGCCTCGTGGACACGCCACACTGGCCTCGTGGACACGCCACACTGGCCTCGTGGACACGCCACACTGGCCTCGTGGACACGCCACACTGGCCTCGTGGACACACCACACTGGCCTTGTGGACACACCACATTGGCCTCGTGGACATACACACCACACTGGCCTCGTGGACATACACACCACACCGGCCTCGTGGACATACACACCACACTGGCCTCGTGGACATACACACCACACTGGCCTCGTGAACATACACACCACACTGGCCTCGTGAACATACACACCACACTGGTCTCGTGGACATACACACCACACTGGCCTCGTGGACATACACACCACACTGACCTCGTGGACACACACATCACACTGGCCTCGTGGACATACATCACACTGGCCTCGTGGACACACATCACACTGGCCTCGTGGACACTCATCACACTGGCCTCGTGGACACACATCGCACTGGCCTCGTGGACACACACCACACTGGCCTCGTGGACACACACCACACTGGCCTCGTGGACACACACACACCACACTGGCCTCGTGGACACACACACCACACTGGCCTCGTGGACACACACACACCACACTGGCCTCGTAGACACACACACACCACACTGGCCTCGTGGACACACACACCGCACTGGCCTCGTGGACACACACGCGACATTGGCCTCGTGGACACACACACACCGCACTGGCCTCGTGGACACACACGCCACACTGGCCTCGTGGACACACACATCACACTGGCCTCGTGGACACACACACATCACACTGGCCTCGTAGACACACACACATCACACTGGCCTCGTGGACACACACCACACTGGCCTCGTGGACACACACACCGCACTGGCCTCGTGGACACACGCCACACTGGCCTCGTGGACACACACCACACTGGCCTCGTGGACACACACCACACTGGCCTCGTGGAGACACACACGCCACACTGGCCTCGTGGACACACACCACACTGGCCTCGTGGACACACACATCACACTGGCCTCGTGGACACACACATCACACTGGCCTCGTGGACACACACCACACTGGCCTCGTGGACACACACACCACACTGGCCTCGTGGACACACACACCACACTGGCCTCGTGGACACACACACACCACACTGGCCTCGTGGACACACACCACACTGGCCTCGTGGACACACACCACACTGGCCTCGTGGACACACACACCACACTGGCCTCGTGGACACACACACCACACTGGCCTCGTGGACACACACACCATACTGGCCTCGTGGACACACGCCACACTGGCCTCGTGGACACACACCGCACTGGCCTCGTGGACACACACACACCACACTGGCCTCGTGGACACACACCACACTGGCCTCGTGGACACACACCACACTGGCCTCGTGGACACACACCACACTGGCCTCGTGGACACACACACGCCACACTGGCCTCGTGGACACACACACGCCACACTGGCCTCGTGGACACACACACCACACTGGCCTCGTGGACACACACCGTACTGGCCTCATGGACACACACACACCACACTGGCCTCGTGGACACACACACATCACACTGGCCTCGTGGACACACACACCACACTGGCCTCGTGGACACACACACACCACACTGGCCTCGTGGACACACACATGCCACACTGGCCTCGTGGACACACACACACCACACTGGCCTCGTGGACACACACACACCACACTGGCCTCGTGGACACACACACACCACACTGGCCTCGTGGACACACACACGCCACACTGGCCTCGTGGACACACACACGCCACACTGGCCTCGTGGACACACACCACACTGGCCTCGTGGACACACACCACACTGGCCTCGTGGACACACACACCACACTGGCCTCGTGGACACACACACACCACACTGGCCTCGTGGACACACACACACACCACACTGGCCTCGTGGACACACACACGCCACACTGGCCTCGTGGACACACACCACACTGGCCTCGTGGACACACAACCACACTGGCCTCGTGGACACACACCACACTGGCCTCGTGGACACACACACGCCACACTGGCCTCGTGGACACATCAGTCTCTCCCATGAACGGTTTATTAATTACATTAGGCTGTGATTGGGTATATCAAATCCATTCATTCAGTATAATAACGTTAAGGCAATTTGCTGTATTTCCGTGATTCCCATTGCGCCCATTTCACAATATTTTGTCGTGAGGGAAGTAACTCTGACTGATGTTACTTTTGATTTCGTTAAATTTTTGGAATATATTTTTTGTGACTCGTTGATTGTGGGTAAAAGGTTGTTAGAGATGGTATGGTTGTTAGAGGTGGTGTGGTTGTTAGAGGCTGTATGATAGTGGTGTGGTTGTTAGTGGCGTGGTTGTTAGAGGTGGTGTGGTTGTTAGAGGCTGTATGATAGTGGTATGGTTGTTAGTGGCGTGGTTGTTAGAGGTGGTGTGGTTGTTAGAGGTGGTGTGGTTGTTAGAGGCTGTATGATAGTGGTGTGGTTGTTAGTGGAGTGGTTGTTAGAGGTGTGGTTGTTAGAGGCTGTATGATAGTGGTATGGTTGTTAGTGGCGTGGTTGTTAGAGGTGGTGTGGTTGTTAGTGATGTGGTTGTTAGAGGTGCTGTGGTTGTTAGAGGTTATATGGTTGTTATTGGTGTTGTTAGAGGTTGTGTGGTTGTTAGAGGTGGTCCCCATTAATCTTACGTGTGAGATAGTCATTCCATATTTTAAAAATTAAACACATGTGCAACATCTGGGTATCTTTATTGTAGACGTTTCACCCTCCAGTGACTTGTCAATACAACTTTAAGGATATAATTGGAAGACAGTAGAACTTTGATGCAATTCGAAAGAGATGAGTCTCTCTCTCTCTCTCTCTCTCTCTCTCTCTCTCTCTCTCTCTCTCTCTCTCTCTCTCTCACGCACGCGTGTACACACAGTCATAAATCTGTCTCCTGCGGTAATCTCTGGAGCCAGAGATTGCTTCATCCAAGGGTAATCTTTTTGCTGGTAGTTATCTTGGTTGACTGTAATGATACATGACATTAATCCTGATTGTTAGTGGTATTGGTTGACGGTAATCCTAGCTAAGAGTTATCCTAACTGGCAGAAGTAATATCTGTGATGCTCATCTGTAGTAGTACATCTTACTGCTTGTGACGATGACCAGTTGGTAGTCTGGTTGATGATTGGTCCTGGTGGTAGTCTGATTGTTGGTAGTCCTGATAGTAGTCAGTAGTTACTTTAGTCTTCTCCGATCCTTGATTATTGCAGTCATATAAAGTAATTTACATAATCATTAGTGAAAGTAATCTTTCAATAATAGTGAAAGCTTTCATTAGTATACTCTGTACTGTCTTCAGTTTCTTAACATGGATTTTGAGATGTGGGATCCATACTGGTGCTGCAGGTTCCTAGCAAGGGACTGACATGTTGTATAAAGGGCCCAGAATGACTGTGACAGTCCAGGTTACTAAAATAATTGCACCACTATAATACATACTGCACCACTGTAATACACACAGCACCACTATAATACACCACTGGTTGTAGAGGTTACTGGAGTGTTGTTGTGATGCTCTGACGATATACCAGACACTGTGCTCACCCCCAGGTCGTTCTCTTTGAGTCTGCAGTCTCTCTTCCCCTATACAGGCCTAGCTGACATCAGTGACATGAGTCCTAGCTCCTGGCCCTGCCTCTTCGATGATCGCTACTAGGTGTACACTCTCCACCTGCTCCAAGGGCTTTATCGTACCTTTGTGTGTGTGTGTGTGTGTGTGTGTGTGTGTGTGTGTGTGTGTGTGTGTGTGTGTAAGTAAATAGGTTACGTGGTAGTTCCCGTGGCAACAATAACAGGCTGAGGGGGGGAGGCGGCGTGATGCGCCACAACGTAAATATCAACGCAGGAAAAACCTTTCCCAGTAAGTTTTTTTATTTTTTATTTTTTTTTTATTTTTCTTTTTTTGTTTTACCTCGGAGAGCAGCGTATTGCTCTGCTGTTTTGTTGTCACCGTGTTGCTCTGCTTCTTTTTCTTGCTCTGCTTCTGTTACTGTGGCTCTTTTTATTATTTTTTTCTTTTTGTTGTGGTTCTTTTATTTTTTCTGTCGTTGCTGCGACTGTCTTTTCTACTGTTTTTAATTTCTCGTATTTTTTTCCTGCTCTACCGTTGTTAATGTCTGTTTTTTTCCTGCTCTACCGTTTTTAATTTGTTTTTTCCTACTTGGGCTGTTTTTTCTTGTACCTGTTTTATATCATTGTTTGGTTTTCTATTTTTTTTTGCTAATGTAGCTGTTTTATCTGTTGAAGCTGTTTTTGTTGTGTTTTTCCTGTTCTGTCTTGTTTCCTTTGTTGTGGTTGATCTGTTGTGGTTGTGCAGTGGTTGATCTGTTGTGGTTGTGCAGTGGTTGATCTATTGTGGTTGTGCAGTGGTTGATCTATTGTGGTTGTGCAGTGGTTGATCTGTTGTGGTTGTGCAGTGGTTGATCTGTTGTGGTTGTGCAGTGGTTGATCTATTGTGGTTGTGCAGTGGTTGATCTGTTGTGGTTGTGCAGTGGTTGATCTATTGTGGTTGTGCAGTGGTTGATCTGTTGTGGTTGTGCAGTTGTTGATCTGTTGTGGTTGTGCAGTGGTTGATCTGTTGTGGTTGTGCAGTGGTTGATCTGTTGTGGTTGTGCAGTTGTTGATCTGTTGTGGTTGTGCAGTGGTTGACCTGTTGTGGTTGTGCAGTGGTTGATCTGTTGTGGTTGTGCAGTGGTTGACCTGTTGTGGTTGTGCAGTGGTTGATCTGTTGTGGTTGTGCAGTGGTTGACCTGTTGTGGTTGTGCAGTGGTTGATCTGTTGTGGTTGTGCAGTGGTTGACCTGTTGTGGTTGTGCAGTGGTTGATCTGTTGTGGTTGTGCAGTGGCTGGTTTGTTGCGGTTCTGCAGTGGTTGATCTGTTGTGGTTCTACAGCGTTTTATCTGTTGTGACTCTACAGTGTTGATCTGTTGTGGCTGTACAGTGGTTGATCTGTTGTGGTTCTACAGTCGTTCTACAGTTCGTTGCTATTATTTTATTGATTACATTCTCTCTCGCCTGGACCCGGCCTGATGGATCTGTCATGTCAGAGCAGCCTTCAGCACCGGACGGTTCTGGGTGACCTTACTGTTATGTACAAGGTCAGTGTTATCAGTATGCCACAGTTGGCTACACTTCCCAGCTATCGAGAAACCAACTTGTGTACCACAAGACGGGCAGCAAGTACACTCTGGCTGTGCCCTTGTCAAGAGTATCACTTCATCTAAGATCATTCAGTCCTGGAATGACTAGAGTCGGGAACATGTTCGTACAACATTGATGAAACAAAGTCAGGTGACCAAATGAAATCACAGGTTCATAGCTGGCTCTAACTTCATCCTGATTCCTGTGTGTTGCATAGCAATAAATATTTAACAAAGATTATGCTAGGAAATACCTTTTAAATGAACTGAGATAGATAAGAGCTCTTAGCTTGTAATTACAAGTCGGAACTCTAAACCTGTAAATACCCTTAGAGAGAGAGAGAGAGAGAGAGAGAAAGGGAGGGAGAGAGAAAGGGGGGGAGGGAGGAAGGAAGAGCAAAGGAGTGGAATCCTAGGTAGTCTCGGTACCTCCCATGACTCAAAACTTTCCCTGTAAACTATGTTCCTTTATCCCTGGCCTGAGCACTTGCATCCTTAGGGCATCCTCTTGTGTCACTTTGTGTCTGCTGCTGCTGTGGTGCTGTGTGCGTCTCTCCTGCAACACACACACACACACACACACACACACACACACACACACACACACACACACACACACACACTCTCTCTCTCTCTCTCTCTCTCTCTCTCTCTCTCTCTCTCTCTCTCTCTCTCCCTACCACATATTTTTCTAAGTTTGTCTCTCCATAAACCTCATTAGTTCATAAGTGGTCCGCAGCTTAGCAACACATAACTCTTATGAAATCTATAAAATAAATTACTTATAATGAGAGCAATTAAAGTGATTTAGAATTTGAACGTTGCGTCATTAAATAAAAATAGTGAGCCCAGAAACTCTGACTTTACTAATGTGGAGACTGGCGGTGGCGGCGGCGGCGGCGGTGGTATCTATCTTGGTAGACGTGAGGGGGGGGGTAGTAGTTGTCGTGATGGGGAAGGTGGTAGCTACATTGGTTGTGGTAGTGGAGGGAAGAGGGAGATGTCCTGCCCTGGTGGAGGCAGGAGCATGTGTCTTGCCCTGGTGGAGGCAGGAGGATGTGTCTTGCCCTGGTGGAGGCAGGAGGATGTGTCTTGCCCTGGTGGAGGCAGGAGGATGTGTCTTGCCCTGGTGGAGGCAGGAGGATGTGTCTTGCCCTGGTGGAGGCAGGAGGATGTGTCTTACCCTGGTGGAGGCAGGAGGATGTGTCTTACTGTGGCATGCAAAGAGTACGTAACCTTTATTCGGCGCATGGACACACCCTCATTTACAGGCTATCTCCCCCAACCAGCGAACCAGGTTGCTAAGAGTTGATGATGGGGCCCCATCGTTCAACTAGTGACCAGGTTCTAGCCAATAAGAAGGTGGGATTGACAATCGCAGAGGTTATGTGGATACCGCTCTCCTGTCTGCCCTTGTCATTCCCACTCTAGAGCTGGTTGAAGCACGGTCTGCTATCTTGTGGCTTCTATTTCTGCCTTGCTTACCGTGGAGTGCACTATATTTATCACTGTACATAGTGTACATATTGCTGTTATAATTGGTGAAGGATAATATAAGTCTAAACTTTTTCTGCTGTGTTTATTTGCTCCCATTACACCTGGGATAACAGGCCCTTTGAAATCCTAGGATGTAATATGGGTAGCCTGTCCGAGAGCTGGACTTAGAGAAACGGTTGAGCTTAGGGTGAAGCTTGTAGCAGGAACATTGTGTAGCTTGCTGTCTCGCTTCGCTTTACAAATTTTGCGTGTCAGTTGCTTATGATCAGCCTTGCTATTGTGTGATCGTTCAACAGCTCGCTACTAGCTTGTTCAGTGTGCTCGCTTCGCTACGGTCAATCTTGTGTGCAGTCGGCTTTGCTTGTATGCGTATTCTGCATTCGTACTGTGCATAGCTAAGCGTGTTCTGCAAATTAACGTGTTACGTTGGGGTATTCGTACTGTGCATAGCGAATAACTTATGCCACCTAGACGAGTCAGACGCCTGGTGTCGGCATATACTTTGCATAACCTACCTAAATTGTCTCTACAGCGTTGTTGGCAAATTGCTCGTTCCATTGGCATTCCCTATAAACGCACTCTCACAGCTGCGCAACTGCGTTCACTTATTGCTGACATACTTATTGAAGAAGAGATGGCACATCAAACTCCTCCCTCTACGGGAGCTAGGGCAAAAACTATGTTCTCGCAGGAGGAAGATGATATACCTACGGAGCAAAATGGTCAGTATAGTGCAGCTGGGTTGTCTCAGGGTGAATCAGCGTCGTTGGCACTTGAGCTGGCAAAAATCAATCTTGAGCAAACTAGGGAACAGAGAGCATTCGCAAGGGAAGAATTTGATAGGGAAAGAGAAAGGAGGCAGTTTTCGCATTCTGTAAACGATTTCAGTTTACAAAAAGCAGTACAGCTTGTTCCCCGCTTCAATGAGGCCGAACCAGAGCAATTTTTCGAAAGCTTCGAAAATCAGGCTCGAGCCTTGAGGTGGCCGGAACAGCACTGGGCAGCGTTGGTTCATACAGCATTATTGGGTAAGGCACAGGAATTTACGTCGGTATTAACTGACGCTGAATTCTCTGATTATCAAGTAGTGAAGACCACAGTGTTGGGAGCATATACATGTATCCCAGCTAAATATCGTAAGACCTTCAAATTGAACAGGCGGCAGCTTGGTCAATCCCTGGTGGACTTTGTGAGACAGCAAACCAAAGCTTTTACCAGCTGGTATAAAGCGAGTGGTGTCTCTAACTTGAGGAGCTGGTGCAGCTTATTCTGATTGATAACCTGCTGGAGTCTGTGGGACCAGAGGTTCGTGTCTTTCTGCAGGATCGTGACTTAACCACTGCATTGGAGGCGGC
Organism: Cherax quadricarinatus; assembly: GCF_038502225.1. NCBI lineage: Eukaryota > Metazoa > Arthropoda > Malacostraca > Decapoda > Parastacidae > Cherax > Cherax quadricarinatus. The sequence goes on along the minus strand of NC_091347.1, from coordinate 23,149,144 downwards.
CAGGTTGGCTGATACCTTCGAAACGAACCGCTCCTTGTCCGAGCGGTCCTGTCTCTCTTTTCAACAGTCTGGCGTGAGCAGAGATCGACAACATTGGAGAATGAAGTGCCAGCCGGAGGGAGAGCGTCTACGTCATCCAAATAAGTCACCTGGTGAGCCACGCTTCTCAACATATGGTCCCCCTGCGGAGAGGCAAACTACTTATGGAGCATCTCGACAACAATATCCAGAGAGGCACCAGCCAGAACGACACCACTTGCAACGTCATCAGGGAGTAAAGGGCAAGCCTGTCGTCTGCTTCAGATGTAATAAAGTAGGTCACATCAGTTCCAACTGCCCCCAAAAGCCTCAACCCATCGGGAAAATCTCTAATATCCCTAGTAACATGTCCCCTAGAGAAGTAGAAAAAGGTATGGCCCCTTATTATTGCGAAAGTCTTATTTCCCTTCAGGAAAACTCAGAACCAACTAAAGTAAATACCTTTAGAGATACTGGAGCATATTGCTCACTTGTCAGAGAAGGAATATTACCCCTTTCAGAGAATACTTCCTTGAATTCCTCAGTTTTATTGGAAGCTTACGGAGGAACTATATATTCAGTTCCTTTGCATAAAATTTATGTACAGTGCAAATATTACACTGGGTACTTGACTGTAGGTATCTCAAAAGGATTTCCCATGAAAAATGCCATGTTATTACTGGGTAATAACATTACTACTGTTACTTCGTGTCCTGAACCTATAATGATTAATGCTTCTCCAGTGTTGGCCATAACTCGGGCAACATCCCAAGGGTTGTCTGGGGAGAATGTTGACCTATCCTTGGACGACTCCGATCTCGGAATAGCCACGTTGTTTTATGAGACACACCGGCCGGAGTCTCGTAAATCAAGTGAACAGACCCCGATCAAGCCATCCTATTCCCAGGTTGCAGGATTACCAGATGTCTCTGTTTCCATGCCCGAGGGACTGTCCTTCCGGGAGGAACAACGAAAGGACCCTTCTTTAAAATTCGCTTTTGAGGCAGCCATGGGTAAATCCTCTTGGGGTCATCCAGTCAAGTATGAAGTTAAAAATGATTATTTGGTATGCACTGAGACTGGTAAGGAGATAGAGGGCCGGCAATTATACGACAGGTTAGTGGTTCCAACCAAGTATAGACCTCAGATATTAAATATAGCTCATAATACGTCATCAGGAGGTCACTTAGGAATTACAAAAACCTTGTATAGAATCACAAAAGAATTTTATTGGCCAAAATTAAAGAAAGATGTGAAGAATCATATTAGGTGTTGCCGAGAATGTCAGCAAGTTGGAAAACCTGGACATTCCATTAAACCTGCACCTCTCCAACCCATACCTGCTGATGGAGAACCTTTTGCAGATTTAATTATAGATTGTGTAGGTCCACTACCTAAGTCAAAGTCTGGAAATCAGTATTTATTTACAATTATGGATAAAGTAACCAGATATCCTGAAGCGATCCCAATGCGTAGTATCAATACTAAAGCTATTCTCAAAGCTTTAACAAAATTCATTTCTTGTTTTGGCATTCCTAAAACTATACAAAGTGATCAAGGTACTAACTTCACTGCCAAAGCATTTAGGGAAGTATTAACTAGGTTAGGGATAATTCACAACTTATCCACTGCCTATCACCCTCAGTCCCAAGGCGCCTTGGAAAGATTCCACCAAACATTAAAAACAATGATGAGAAGTTTTTGCATGCACTTTCCGACAGATTGGGATGAATCTCTACCTTTGTTGCTGTTCTCAGTACGAGAGACGGTGCAAGAGTCTACAGGGTATAGTCCGTTTGAGCTGATCTTTGGGCACAATGTACGAGGTCCTCTTCGGGTGCTCAAAGAAGGATGGATGGGAGAAGACGTAAGCTCAGCACTCTACAACCCGTCTTCAAGGTTGCAGGTGGCACGTGAGTTGGCCACGGCTAACCTAAAGACAGCTCAAAGTAAGATGAAACAGAGGTATGACAGAAGTGCACAATTCCGCTCCTTCCATCCAGGAGACAAGGTGTTGGTGCAGGAACCTATACCTGGCCACACCTTGAAAGCTAGATATACGGGACCTATGCAGATTGTAAGTAGATTATCTGATTTAAATTATGTGGTAGCTCCCATTGATAAGACCTCAAAAACAAAAACTTACCACATTAATCAAATCAAGGCCTTTCATACACCAGATAAAGTCCCAGTAATGACTCTGTCCTCTACCTCTGAGGACGACTCTGACTCTTTGCACTCTATCTCTGAAATTAATACTAAACTTTCAAATTCTGTCCTCCTCAAGGATCCTAGCCCTTTAATGGCTGGATTATCTGAAATACAAGCAACCAATTTAACTGAGCTTCTACAGTCATATCCTAATATTTTTTCGGATGTGCCGAAAAAATGTACGTTAGGTTACCATGATGTAGATGTGGGAAAATCTAAACCAATTAAACTCTCCCCCTACAGAGCTAATCCTGAAAAGCAAAGGCTACTTCAGCAGGAAGTAGACTTCTTGTTAGAACATGGTTTAGTGGAGGAGTCATCTAGTCCATGGGCTTCACCGTGCATCCTAGTAAAGAAGGCTGATGGAGGGTTTCGTATGTGCACAGACTACCGTAAAGTGAACGAGGTCACAATTACAGATGCTTACCCTCTTCCTCGTCTGGATGACGTAATTGACTTTGTGGGTAAGGCTACTTTTGTGTCCAAATTAGATCTCCTTAAAGGTTACTATCAGGTACCTTTGACAGATAAGGCGAAGGAAATCTCTGCCTTCGTGATTCCAGGAGGTCATTATCAGTATACAGTTACCCCCTTCGGAATGAAAAATTCCCCCTCTTCATTCCAGAAACTCATCCATCAGGCTATTAAAGGACTTGAAGGCACGGCAGCATACCTAGATGATATTGTTGTGGTGTCTGATACTTGGGATCAACACCTACTTAGACTTAAAGCTCTGTTTGAGACCTTTAAGAATTCCCAATTAACAGTTAATTTATCTAAATCTTCCTTTGGCCAGGCCACTATCACTTTTCTAGGCCATGAAGTAGGTAGTGGTAATGTTGCACCTAAACTTGCTAAAGTTCTTTCGATTAAAGATTATCCAGTTCCTCATGATAGGAAATCTCTTCAACGTTTCCTAGGCATGATAGGATTTTACAGAAGATTCTGTAAGAATTTCTCAGATATTGTAGCCCCTCTTACCTCTCTTACCAGTCATAAAGTTCCCTTTAATTGGACGTCAGATTGTAACACTGCTTTTAATAAAGCAAAAAGATTATTGTGCTCTGCACCCATTCTCCTGTCTCCAGACTTCTCCAAACCTTTTTCATTACAGGTTGATGCTTGTGAGTCTGGGGTTGGGGCAGTACTATTACAAATCGGGAACAAGGAGTTGCAGCCTGTAGCATACTTTTCAGCCAAGTTCCAGCCACATCAGAGAGCTTACTCTACCATTGAAAAAGAAGCCCTCGCGCTGGTAATGGCTTTGGAGCATTTCGATGTTTATGTGGGCCAGACATCGCAGGTGGTCAGTCTACAGTGATCACAACCCGTTAGTCTATCTCCAAGCCATGAAGAATCACAACACAAGGCTTATGCGTTGGACGCTCAGGCTGCAGCCCTACTATCAGAATTCATTTTATTGCCGGCAAAGAAAATGTGTTGGCAGACTCTGTCAAGAGTCTAGTTTATTATTTTATTTAGGTTAGGATGTATTTGTGGTAACCCCTTTCAAGCTCTTTTTTTTATCCCCTGATGTGGGGGTTTTTTTTAGTGAGGGGATGCGGGCTACCGTCCGCCTGTATCTTGGACCTATGTTGGCCTATCTGACTGCTGTCCCACTCTGAGTTTAGGGTTTGGCTTTTGGTCACTAGGAAAGCTGAGCTCTATCTAAGAGTTGGATGGTGGAGAGGATAGGCGGTCCCATTATTTTGTGCCATGGCGGCACGGTTACCACTGGGAGGTGGCAGCCTAATCCTGAGCCTTCTCGGGGGTGGGGGTGTGGCATGCAAAGAGTACGTAACCTTTATTCGGCGCATGGACACACCCTCATTTACAGGCTATCTCCCCCAACCAGCGAACCAGGTTGCTAAGAGTTGATGATGGGGCCCCATCGTTCAACTAGTGACCAGGTTCTAGCCAATAAGAAGGTGGGATTGACAATCGCAGAGGTTATGTGGATACCGCTCTCCTGTCTGCCCTTGTCATTCCCACTCTAGAGCTGGTTGAAGCACGGTCTGCTATCTTGTGGCTTCTATTTCTGCCTTGCTTACCGTGGAGTGCACTATATTTATCACTGTACATAGTGTACATATTGCTGTTATAATTGGTGAAGGATAATATAAGTCTAAACTTTTTCTGCTGTGTTTATTTGCTCCCATTACACCTGGGATAACAGGCCCTTTGAAATCCTAGGATGTAATACTTACCCTGGTGGAGGCAGGAGGATGTGTCTTGCCATGGTGGAGGCAGGAGGATGTGTCTTGCTCTGGTGGAGGCAGGAGAATGTGTCTTGCCCTGGTGGAGGCAGGAGAATGTGTCTTGCCCTGGTGGAGGCAGGAGAATGTGTCTTGCCCTGGTGGAGGCAGGAGAATGTGTCTTGCCCTGGTGGAGGCAGGAGAATGTGTCTTGCCCTGGTGGAGGCAGGAGAATGTGTCTTGCCCTGGTGGAGGCAGGAGGATGTGTCTTGCCCTGGTGGAGGCAGGAGGATGTGTCTTGCTCTGGTGGAGGCAGGAGGATGTGTCTTGCCCTGGTGGAGGCAGGAGAATGTGTCTTACCCTGGTGGAGGCAGGAGAATGTGTCTTGCCCTGGTGGAGGCAGGAGAATGTGTCTTGCCCTGGTGGAGGCAGGAGAATGTGTCTTGCCCTGGTGGAGGCAGGAGGATGTGTCTTACCCTGGTGGAGGCAGGAGAATGTGTCTTACCCTGGTGGAGGCAGGAGGATGTGTCTTACCCTGGTGGAGGCAGGAGGATGTGTCTTACCCTGGTGGAGGCAGGAGAATGTGTCTTACCCTGGTGGAGGCAGGAGGATGTCTTGCCCTGGTGGAGGCAGGAGAATGTGTCTTGCCCTGGTGGAGGCAGGAGAATGTGTCTTACCCTGGTGGAGGCAGGAGGATGTCTTGCCCTGGTGGAGGCAGGAGAATGTGTCTTACCCTAGTGGAGGCAGGAGGATGTCTTACCCTGGTGGAGGCAGGAGAATGTGTCTTACCCTGGTGGAGGCAGGAGGATGTGTCTTACCCTGGTGGAGGCAGGAGGATGTCTTGCCCTGGTGGAGGCAGGAGAATGTGTCTTACCCTGGTGGAGGCAGGAGGATGTCTTACCCTGGTGGAGGCAGGAGAATGTGTCTTGCCCTGGTGGAGGCAGGAGAATGTCTCTTACCCTGGTGGAGGCAGGAGGATGTGTCTTACCCTGGTGGAGGCAGGAGGATGTGTCTTACCCTGGTGGAGGCAGGAGGATGTCTTGCCCTGGTGGAGGCAGGAGGATGTGTCTTACCCTGGTGGAGGCAGGAGGATGTCTTGCCCTGGTGGAGGCAGGAGGATGTGTCTTACCCTGGTGGAGGCAGGAGGATGTCTTACCCTGGTGGAGGCAGGAGGATGTGTCTTACCCTGGTGGAGGCAGGAGGATGTCTTGCCCTGGTGTTTGTGGTATTTAACATTAAATTCATAAATTGGTCTTGGAAGGCTTTCTTGGGCAAGTTAGTCCGGTGGACTTATATTGCTTGTGGTGACTTGGTTCTCTTCACCAGAACGCGACCCACGATAGTGTACTAACACTCGGGTACCTTTATACTGCTAGGTAAACACAGGCAACAGGTGTAAGGAGACTTGATCATACATCTAGATATCAATGCAGCCTGAGGTGAGACAGTCAAGGTCAAGTCATGTGTTTTCTGGTCACAACGTCTGGCACTAGCGTATTGGAAAGGAAGAGCTTGTACAACAACAACAGCTGGGGATACGAATGTTGTTAGGAAGGTTGTGTGTAAAGTGTTTCAGCAAGACTTGTCCATGTGGAAGTCGAAATGTTGACAAGTAGGGTAATACACATATATCAGAGCAAAACTTTGTTTGGACAACTTTTCTCTCAGAGGTGAGTTTTTTCACGTTTTGAGTGAAACGTTGTGTTACTTGCTGTGTCATAAGCGTCTGTGTATATTACCTTAAGGTAGTGTGTATGTATGTTCGTCTCTCACCATCCTGCTGACTCTTGCCTTGTTAAAACTCTCACTTGTTTTCTTGACTCTTATTCCTCCCACCCTTCCCTTTCATTACTCACAGAAATTGGCTGAAGGAATACTGTCACAGCCCATCTGTAATATGCCAAGGGTTGATGTATATACTCTCTCTCTTTACTAATGTCTTTCATGATAATGTTCTCACTTTTCTTAGAGGTCAATAATAGGACTTTTCTATACTAATCTGTGTTGATTGTATCTTTTTATTCCATGGCAACTATTTTGGTATGGTCATGGGCTCCCCTTTATCGCCGATACTTGTTAATGTTTACATTGAATATTGCGAAATTTCTTCGCACTCTTGGCATACGTCATTCACTATTTTGAGCTGTACAACCCATGCGGCAGATATTTTGTCTACTCTGTTTTTAACTCTTGGTTTTTTTTCTTCCTTTATCAACATTGAAGATGAATAGAAAACAAACTTTTATTTTAATTTCTTGAGGCTCATGTCCTCATGTCGTAAAGTTATTAGATTACAGGTAGCCTACGTACAATGGCGCGCAGAGTCCCAGTCATAGCGAGGACTGGATGCCATTACTGAGTCATCAAGTATGTACGTTATGCAGTGTTCATGCTGTGAGTGTTAAGTCACTAGTGTGAGGATGTCTCGGAGGCAACACAAGATAACAGGTAGAGAAGAGAAGATAACAGGTTGACTGAAACTAAGACAGTACCAGAGAGAGAGAGAGAGAGAGAGAGAGAGAGAGAGAGAGAGAGAGAGAGAGAGAGAGAGAGAGAGAGAGAGGTGGCAGGTGGGTGAAGCATGTTGAAGTAGCCAGTGTGATAGGTTTTATGGAGATCTTGTAAATATGTGATGACCTGTGTCAATGATACTCTTTTTCCCCTCTTCACACCCCTCCTCTTTATTCTCGCTCCTGTCTCTTTCCTCCCTTTCTCTCTCCACCTGCCTTTCCTTTCCCTCTCTCTCCACCTGTCTCTCTCATCCCTCTCCACCTGTCTCATCCCTCTCTCTTTCTCCACCTGTTTCTTCCTTTCCCCTCTCCACCTGTCTCTTTCATCCCTCTCTTCCTCTCTTTCCACCTCTCTTCCTTCCCCTTCTTCACCTGTCTTTTCCCTCAGTCCCCCCTCTCTCTCTCCCCCTCTCCCTCTCCCTCTCCCTCTCTCTCTCTCTCTCTCTCTCTCTCTCTCTCTCTCTCTCTCTCTCTCTCTCTCTCTCTCAAAATATCAACAAGAAATAAAAAAAATATTCTCAGAAATGGCATTACCTAGGCAAGGGGTCACAATGTGTGTAACAATATCTCAGCAACTTAAGAAACACTAAAATATAACAAAGGGTCGCCATTTGTTCTTGTTTGGGGAGCAATATTCTTTTTCCTTGCCCAGTTTGTATATATGTTTTCAAACTTACCGAGGTAATATAGAGTTAGAGAAAGGTAAGTCTAGGTCAGTTTACACTCCCTCGGTCGATGTACGGTCTCTCTTTATCTCGGGTCCTCCATATATTGTCATTATTGGAGGTTGGTTTAGATATGTACTTATCTTTCCGTTTTCTTTCTGTTTAAATCTGTGTTTGTCTGCAGTTTGTTTGCAGTTTGTTTGCGTGCAGCCAGCAGCAACAGCCTGGTTGATCAGGCTCTGATCCACCAGGAGGCCTGGTCTCAGACCGGGCCGCGGGGGCGTTGACCCCCGGAACTCTCTCCAGGTAAACTCCAGGTAAACCTGTACTCGCCTATTTGTGGTTGCAGGGGTCGATTCACTGCTCCTGGCCCCTGCCTCTTCGCTGGTCGCCTCTAAGTCCACCCCACACACACACACACTCTGCTCCATGAGTTTTATCGTGTGTGTGTGTGTGTGTGTACTCACCTTAATGTACTCACCTAATTGTAGTTGCAGGGGTCGAGACTCAGCTCCTGGCCCCGCCTCTTCACTGAACGCTACTAGGTCCTCTCTCCCTGCTCCATGAGCTTTATCATACCTCGTCTTAAAGCTATGCATGGTTCCTGCCTCTACTACATCGCTCGCCAGACTGTTCCACTTCCTGACCACTCTGAAGAAATGCTTCCTAGCATCCCTGTGGCTCATCTGAGTCTTCAACTTCCAAGAGTGACCCCTTGTTTGTGTGTCACCTCTCTGGAACATCTTGTCTCTGTCCACCTTGTCTATTCCACGCAGTATTTTGTATGTCGTTATCGTGTTTCCCCTATTACTCCTGCCCTCCAGTGTTGTCAGGCCGAGTTCCCTCAACCTTTCTTCGTAGGACATTCCCCTTAGCTCTGGAACTACCATTGTCGCAAACCTTTGCACTTGCTCTAATTTCTTAACGTGCTTGACCCGGTGCGGGTTCCAAACTGGTGCTGCACACTCCAGTATGGGCCTGACGTACACGGTGTACAGTGTCTTGAAAGATTCCTTACGTGTGTGTGGAGGGGGGGGGGGGTTCCAGAATATGAGATGGTTTTACATTGTCCTTTCTTTTTTTTTTTTTTTTTTTTTTTAAATTCTAGATAGTGATTTTTTATCGGAATTTAACACGAACGGTGGTACTGGTGGTGGCTCGACCCGTAATGGTACTGGTGGTGGCTCGACCCGTGATGGTACTGGTGGTGGCATAACTCGTGATGGCTTGACGTGTGATGTTGCTGGTAGTTGTATAGATGGAGGTGGTACTGGTGGTAGTAGATACGGTGGTGGTGGTACTGATGGTAATAGAGATGGTGGTGGTAAAGATAGTGGTGGTACTGGTGGAGTCAGTGAGGCTTCAGCATGTTGTAGTACTCTGTGTGATAGCTTCCACTGAACACTTGTAAATAATTGATGACCTCTGCTAGTGAAACTCTGGCCCGTAACTCACTCTCTCTCTCTCTCTCTCTCTCTCTCTCTCTCTCTATATATATATATATATATATATGTATATATATATATTTATATATATATATATATATATATATATATATATATATATGTATATATATATATATATATATATATATATATATATGTATATATATATATATATATATATATATATATATATATATATATATATATATATAATATATATATATATATATATATATATATATATATATATATATATATATATATATATATATATATATATATATATATATATATATATATATATATATAATATATATATATATATATATGTATATATATATATGTATATATATATATGTATATATGTATGTATATATATATATATATATATATTTTTTTTTTTATTATCACACTGGCCGATTCCCACCAAGGCAGGGTGGCCCGAAAAAGAAAAACTTTCACCATCATTCACTCCATCACTGTCTTGCCAGAAGGGTGCTTTACACTACAGTTTTTAAACTGCAACATTAACACCCCTCCTTCAGAGTGCAGGCACTGTACTTCCCATCTCCAGGACTCAAGTCCGGCCTGCCGGTTTCCCTGAATATAAATATATATATATATATATATATATATATATATATGTATATATATATATATATATATATATATATATATATATATATATATATAATGTCGTGCCGAATAGGCAGAACTTGCCATCTTGGCTTAAATAGCAACGCTCATCTTGCCATATAGGACAAGTGAAAATTTGTGTATGCAATAATTTCGCCAAAATCATTCTGAACCTAACGAAAAAAATATATTTGATTGTGTTTGTTTAGTACTAAATTATTGTAAACGTATTTAAAATATATTTAGTTGGGTTAGGCTAAAATAAATTGCTCTTGTTATAATAAGGTTAGGTAAGTTTTCTAAGATTCTTTTGGTGTAAAATTAAAATTTTTTACATTAACATTAATGAAAAAAATATATCTTTAAACCTATAAAAGAAAATTTTAGAAAGGACTTAATTTTAAATGAGTTCTTGCTAATCGACCAGTTTTACATATTCGGCACGACATATATATATATATATATATATATATATATATATATATATATATATATATATATATATATATATATATATGTATGTATATATATATATATATATATATATATATATATATATATATATATATGTGTCTATCTAGCTCTTTATCTATCTATCTGTCTCTGTTATGGTGTTTTTTTTTCTCTATCCGCCTTTCCCATAATAGTTATCTTAGACATGACTAATATTCCTCCCTATTGGTTACACAACCCCTGTTATGGACAGCTAGCCAAGTACAAGCAGACGGAGGTTCGAGCCTCCAGAACTCGCTCCACTGACTGACTCGCATAACTGTACACAATATAAATATCTATAGATGTTATCATTCAACTAAAGTTACTTTTCAATCCTTGTCGAGGAATGTTCTCTTGGTTTGATATTCTGTATTTCCATCGCACCTCAACTGACACTAATTATACAGAATTAAACTATTGATTAAGATCATGGAAATGGACGCTTCTCAATTATTATTATAATCAAAAAGAAGCGCTAAGCCACAAGGGCTATACAGCAAGGACGCTTCTCAAGGCTCGGGGACTGATTACGTACCTTAAAAATGATCTCTTTAAGATTAACGGACTGATTGCATTATATTTACCTCTCTAGCTGTCTCCACTTTGTTACCCTCGTATTCGACTAAAGAAGATGAATTAGACACATGTGCACCATCTGGGTATCTTTTCTTGTAGATGTTTCGCCCTCCAGTGGTTTTATCGGTACAATAGGACATAGCATATGTACAGGAAATAGTGAACGATTAAGTAATCAGTCCCTCAGCTTGTTCCTAGGCTGAGGGACTGATTACCTCATCTCTCACTATCTGCTGTATGTATGTCTACAGTCTTCATATTATGTTCATGCAGTGTATTGATAGTCACTGGATGGTGAAACGTCTACAAGTAGAGATACCCAGATGTTGCACTTGTGTCTGAGTCACCATCATGTCGGTAGTGAATATCACTGTTATTGGACTGAAGAAGCCTACTGTGAAGGCGAAACGTTTCGTAAAACAAAGATACCCAAGTGCTGCGCATGTTTCATTCACCTGCAAAATTTACATCTAACTTTCCGTAGTTTTCTAGTTTTGGATAAAGCATGCGCCACTTTGGGTTGGCTTTAGTCTAACGTATTGTAACTTTAGGCAGTTTTATCCAAACTGCTTTTGAGAGGAGGGAAGCCAGGGGTATTGGAATTCTGGCGGGTGAGGCGGCCCGGGGAGGTGATGGATGACTCGCCTGAAGCGATATGCATTTTGATGCGGGTGTTTCACGCTTCCCCTATTGTGACAAACAGCTTGTCGAACCTCCCCTGTCACCCGCTTTGTCTCCCCCCGCCTCACACCAGCCCTCACACCCGGTCCTTATACCAGCCCTCACACCCGGTCCTTATACCAGCCCTCACACCCGGTCCTTATACCAGCCCTCACACCCGGTCCTTATACCAGCCCTCACACCCGGTCCTTATACCAGCCCTCACACCCGGTCCTTATACCAGCCCTCACACCCGGTCCTTATACCAGCCCTCACACCCGGTCCTTATACCAGCCCTCACACCCGGTCCTTATACCAGCCCTCACACCCGGTCCTTATACCAGCCCTCACACCCGGTCCTTATACCAGCCCTCACACCCGGTCCTTATACCAGCCCTCACACCCGGTCCTTATACCAGCCCTCACACCCGGTCCTTATACCAGCCCTCACACCCGGTCCTTATACCAACCCTCACACCCGGTCCTTATACCAGCCCTCACACCCGGTCCTTATACCAGCCCTCACACCCGGCCCTTGTATCAGTCCTCACACCCTGGTCTACACCAACCCTCACACCCGGTCCTTATACCAGCTCTCACACCCTCATATATAACCTTCACACCCGGTACTGACACCAACCCTCATACACAAGCTTTACATCAGGACTCTCAGACTATACATCAACATTTATACTTCACCACTGAGTAGGCTGTGGACTCATGTTTACATTTTTATCTTTTAGATTGATTGTGTTCCTACGAGGCCTGGTCTCAGACCAGGCCTCAGGGGCGTTGACCCCGGAAAACCCCTCCAGGTATACTTCAGGTATACACTTTACTGCAGTTTGTCTGTATGGTATCACTGGTAGTGTGTGCCACCAGTGGAAAGCCACCAGTGGAGTGCCACAAGTGGTACTCCAACGTGTAATGGACAATAATGATGGTGCAGACGATTAAGATCTCATTCACGTGTGGTAATTGTGAAGCAGTGTTGTGTGGGTGTACTCACCTCATTGTGGTTGCAAGGGTCGATTCATAGCTCCTGACCCCGCCTCTTCAATGGTCGCCACTAGGTCCATACACTTCCTGCTCCATGACCTTCATCATACCTATTGTGTGTGTGTGTGTGTGTGTGTGTGTGTGTGTTTGAGAGGGAGACTGAAGGTAAAATAGGATTTTGATGTGTTAATGTGAGTTGATGTGAGTATGGGGTAGCAGTGAAGGAAGCTTGTTGTGTGTGTTAAGATGATGATGAGTGAGGTGCCTGACGCCAGTGTCAGGATGGTTCCCGCTACACTGTACTGTGTGAGGAGAACCCTGGATAGGCAAGTGTCTTCTATTACTTATATATTTGCCAGTCACTGTATATAAATTATTACTGTTTTTGACATTGGTTCTTGTTTGTTTAACCTCCCGTTAAGTCACTCTGGTTATTTAGCCTTCTCTTAAGCCCCTCTGATTCTGTTCTCACACACACACACACACACACACACACACACACACACACACACATCTACACACACGTACACACACACACACACACACACACACACACACACACACACACACACACACACAGAGACACACACACACACACACACACACACACACACGTACGTACACGTACACACACGTACACACACACACACACACACACACACATTTATATATATATATATATATATATATATATATATATATATATATATATATATATATATATATATATATATATTATATTATGTTGCATACACAAATTTTCGCTTGCCTTATTCTTCAAGAAGAACTTTGCTATTTAAGCCAAAATCGCAAGTTTTTACCTATTCGGCACATGTATATTATCAGTTCTTACTTCGGTGTATTTTTTTCACTCAATTGATATCTGATTTTTTTCTTATCTGCACCTTCACCCTTCCTTCCTTCCTTCCTTCCTTCCTTCCTTCCTTCCTGTAAGTTGTTGCACTACCTGCCCTGGGTAAACATAAATGTTTCTCTCTCTCTCTCTCTCTCTCTCTCTCTCTCTCTCTCTCTCTCCAATAATTCGTTGAAGTTCTTGTTCCACGAGTCTTCATATTGGATCTTCTGTAACTTCATTTGCTCGTCAACTTAGTTTTTCATGTGTCTTGATCTTTTGATTCATAATCTCTGCCAATAATTTCTTCTTTTCTTCTTTTTCCTTTTCTTCCTTTTTCTTTTTTTCTTCTATTCTCTTTTTTCTCTTCTTTCCCTTCTTGTTCTCTTCTTTCTCTTCTTCCTTTTTCTCTTCCTTTCCCTTCTTCCTTTTTCTCTTCCTTCTTATCTTCTGCCTTGTCTTCTTCGCCTCCTCATCATTATATTGTATAATGTAATCATCGTTCATCTGGTCTTCCTTTCATTACAGTAATTTTTATCCTTTCTTCCTCTCACTTCCCCTTTTCTTACCTCACGCCCTCTCACCATCCTTCTCTTATCTCCTCACCCTTTCTTACCGAATCAATTCCCTCTGATTTCCTCCTCTTACTCCTCTTCCTCCTCCCTCCTTCTCTTCATTCTTCTTTCCTTCCTTCGTAATCCACTTACGTCTGACGTCTCTTCCAGTAATTACTCCAAATTGCTTAATTCCTCATTGCGTTTTTTTCTTCTTTCTCTTCCATTCCCCTTTCCTCCTCTTCTGGCCATTATTCCCCTTACCAGTATCCCTCTTACCGTCATTGCTACTCCTCTGACATCATCATCCTTCTTTGAGACCTTCTATTTCACTATCATTCTTATTTACCACTTTCCATTTCACTATACTACTATCTTTTGTTTCACTCTCACCCTCCTTTACTACCATGTATTTCACTGTCATTCTCTTCACCATCTTCTTTCTCACTATGATGCGCCTTACCTTCTCTATCACCATTCTTCTCATGTCTCCCTCTCTCACCATTCTCTACGTTATTTGTGATATATTTAAATGTGAAGATTAGGAGGTGAGTTGAGTGTGTGTGTGTGTGTGTGTGTGTGTGTGTGTGTGTGTGTGTGTGTGTGTGTGTTTTCTCTGAAACCAGATATGGTGTTTGGTGGAGCCAAATATAGTGTTTGGTGAAGCATGATAAGATGTTTGGTGGAGCCAAATATAGTGTTTGGTGGAGCATGATAAGATGTTTGGTGGAGCTAAATATGGTTTTTGGTGGAGCCAGATATGGTGTTTGACTTGTCATGAATTTGAAAGGTTAGACATCAGTAGCTGTGTCAGACATAAACAAGTTAGCTGAGAGTTTTAAATTAACGCATTTGTTTGGTAATGGGGGGGGGGGAAGTGGAGAGATAGGGGAGGAGGAGTAGGGGTGAGTGGGTGTGGTATAGGCATGGTTGTGGTGGTAGTGGTGGGTGGTACTACTGTTACCAGCACTAACACCTGCCTCAAAATTAGCAGCAGCAAAAACGACAACAGCAGCAATAATAGCAGAACCAATACTAACAGCACCAGTAACAACAGCAGGAGCACTCCAGCAACAACAGCAGGAGCAGCAGCACAAGCAGCAACAGTAGCAGAGGCACCAGCAACAGCAGCAAGAACACTAACACCACCAGCAGGAGCAGCAGCAGCAACAGCAGGCACTACAGTAAACTTAATACCAGAGCAGCTGTGGGTACAGGGTTGTGGGAGGGTAGGGGAGGGGACTGGGGGCCTCTTAACCTTCCCCCAGTATGTATCATTAATCAGTACTTACACTGACCCATCGTGACAGTGTACCCTCGGAGTCACCAGCAGATTAATGGACTCAAGTTTGATTACCACTCTTGTAGCAACTGTCCTCCTCTCCTCCACGCTGCTTGTTTAAACATTTTGGCCGTCCATATGTGACCCAGAGCTGGATTAAGATTTTGTAGTCCCCTGGGCTACAGGTACTGTGAGTCCCCTGGGCTACAGGTACTGTGAGTCCCCTGGGCTACAGGTACTGTGAGTCCCCTGGGCTACAGGTACTGTGAGTCCCCTGGGCTACAGGTACTGTGAGTCCCCTGGGCTACAGGTACTGTGAGTCCCCTGGGCTACAGGTACTGTGAGTCCCCTGGGCTACAGGTACTGTGAGTCCCCTGGGCTACAGGTACTGTGAGTCCCCTGGGCTACAGGTACTGTGAGTCCCCTGGGCTACAGGTACTGTGAGTCCCCTGGGCTACAGGTACTGTGAGTCCCCTGGGCTACAGGTACTGTGAGTCCCCTGGGCTACAGGTACTGTGAGTCCCCTGGGCTACAGGTACTGTGAGTCCCCAAGTGATAATTTCAAAAGGGAAAAAGATCACAACAGTCAACACTGTTCACTGAATCTCTGGAAGTCCTCCAGCTGGCGGAGGCTCCTGGGCTGCAGCACCTGGAGGCTCCTGAGCTGCAGCACCTGGAGGCTCCTGAGCTGCAGCACCTGGAGGCTCCTGAGCTGCAGCACCTGGAGGCTCCTGAGCTGCAGCACCTGGAGGCTCCTGGGCTGCAGCACCTGGAGGCTCCTGAGCTGCAGCACCTGGAGGCTCCTGAGCTGCAGCACCTGGAGGCTCCTGAGCTGCAGCACCTGGAGGCTCCTGAGCTGCAGCACCTGGAGGCTCCTGGGCTGCAGCACCTGGAGGCTCCTGAGCTGCAGCACCTGGAGGCTCCTGAGCTGCAGCACCTGGAGGCTCCTGAGCTGCAGCACCTGGAGGCTCCTGGGCTGCAGCACCTGGAGGCTCCTGGGCTGCAGCACCTGGAGGCTCCTGGGCTGCAGCACCTGGAGGCTCCTGGGCTGCAGCACCTGGAGGCTCCTGGGCTGCAGCACCTGGAGGCTCCTGAGCTGCAGCACCTGGAGGCTCCTGAGCTGCAGCACCTGGAGGCTCCTGAGCTGCAGCACCTGGAGGTTCCTGAGCTGCAGCACCTGGAGGCTCCTGGGCTGCAGCACCTGGAGGCTCCTGAGCTGCAGCACCTGGAGGCTCCTGAGCTGCAGCACCTGGAGGCTCCTGGACTGCAGCACCTGGAGGCTCCTGGGCTGCAGCACCTGGAGGCTCCTGAGCTGCAGCACCTGGAGGCTCCTGAGCTGCAGCACCTGGAGGCTCCTGGGCTGCAGCACCTGGAGGCTCCTGGGCTGCAGCACCTGGAGGCTCCTGGGCTGCAGCACCTGGAGGCTCCTGGGCTGCAGCACCTGGAGGCTCCTGGGCTGCAGCACCTGGAGGCTCCTGAGCTGCAGCACCTGGAGGCTCCTGAGCTGCAGCACCTGGAGGCTCCTGAGCTGCAGCACCTGGAGGTTCCTGAGCTGCAGCACCTGGAGGCTCCTGGGCTGCAGCACCTGGAGGCTCCTGAGCTGCAGCACCTGGAGGCTCCTGAGCTGCAGCACCTGGAGGCTCCTGAGCTGCAGCACCTGGAGGCTCCTGGGCTGCAGCACCTGGAGGCTCCTGAGCTGCAGCACCTGGAGGCTCCTGGGCTGCAGCACCTGGAGGCTCCTGGGCTGCAGCACCTGGAGGCTCCTGAGCTGCAGCACCTGGAGGCTCCTGAGCTGCAGCACCTGGAGGCTCCTGGGCTGCAGCACCTGGAGGCTCCTGGGCTGCAGCACCTGGAGGCTCCTGGGCTGCAGCACCTGGAGGCTCCTGGGCTGCAGCACCTGGAGGCTCCTGGGCTGCAGCACCTGGAGGCTCCTGAGCTGCAGCACCTGGAGGCTCCTGAGCTGCAGCACCTGGAGGCTCCTGGGCTGCAGCACCTGGATGCTCCTGGGCTGCAGCACCTGGAGGCTCCTGGGCTGCAGCACCTGGAGGCTCCTGGGCTGCAGCACCTGGAGGCTCCTGAGCTGCAGCACCTGGAGGCTCCTGAGCTGCAGCACCTGGAGGCTCCTGAGCTGCAGCACCTGGAGGCTCCTGGGCTGCAGCACCTGGAGGCTCCTGGGCTGCAGCACCTGGAGGCCCTCTAGCTGGCGGAGACCCTGGGGTGCAGCCCCTAAGACCCATGCCTTAATCCGGCCCTATATCCCCCTCAGGGGAGTTTAAAACACACAGGAACTTTAATACACATTATATAGGTAAAGAAGCTTTAATACTCATACGTATATTAATACACATAATACGTATATTAATACACATATGTCCAGCTACTTTCGCCAGAACCTTTAATTTTTCTCTCCTGTTTAGTCAGAACTTTAGTTTCTCCTTCCTCACCAGAACCTCCCCTTCTTCCTCCTCATTCGCCAGAACCTTACCTCCGTCCTCTCTCTCATTAGCACTCACTGTACGTGGTTCTACATCAGCCACTTTCGCGTGACCTCCACCAGGCAGCAGCACCAGTCACATGACCCTCGGCTCCCCACCTCGACTCTTTACTGGTCTGGACGAAGCACATTACGAGTAGTTGATGCCATGTCGCTGTAACCTTATCAAGGCCTCGTTTAGTGAACCTTCTTTAAGCTGAGGTACTGAACACCTTTCAACTCATTAAAGCTAAGGTACTGATAGCCTCTCAGTTATATAAAGCTAAGCGACTGGCACCTCTCAGTTATTTTAAGCTAAGTTAGTGAACACTTTTCCTGTATCTCTCCACCTCTACCTTCTCTGGTATAAAAGTTGCCTCTGAAGAAGCCTGCTGCGCGGGCGTAATGTTTCGGCAATAAGAATGTTCAAATGTTGCATATGTCTAGCGAAACGTTGTTATGATACAGTAATGGTGTTGAATGTGTGCGAGTCAACTGCTGGTCGACTCGTCTCTTCAACCTAACCCTCTTTCTCCTCTCATCATGCTCTTCCCTATTCTTTCCTCAGCTGCTTCTTCCATCCTGCACTGCCACTCTATCCTATCTGTCTTAGTTTCCTCTCCAACTCTCCTTTTCTTCATTCACTTTCCCTCTCACGCTCCACTCTTTTTTTTTTCTCTCTTTTTTGCCTTTTCACTGCTCGGTAATCCTTGTTGTGAACCTTTTCTGATTTGCTCTGAATTACGGTAAGGCAATTTCTATTATTTCTTGTTCCTTCACAATTTCTCTCTCTCTCTCTCTCTCTCTCTCTCTCTCTCTGTTGTACTCTACCTTTTCACTAACATTGCCCCTCCTTTCTCCTCTTCCTGTTATTTCTTCTTCCTGTCCCCTCTTCCCTCTTCCATAACGCTGTTCCAGATCACATTTCTTCCTAGTTCCCCTAGTACTCTTTACCCTTAATCTTTCCTTTCCTTCTTCCTCTTTCCCTCTTATTCTTTACTCTTACAGCCAAGTTCCCTGCCAGGACCCTCCCTGCCAGGACCCTCCCTGCCAGGACCCTCCCTGCCAGGACCCTCCCTGCCAGGACCCTCCTTGCCAGGACCTTCCATCTAGCACGCTCCCTTGCAGGATCCTCCCGCCAGCACCCCCATTCCAGTACCCCACTTCCCAGCACCATCCTTCACGGCACTCTCTCACCATTGTCTACCCAGCACCCTCCTCCTAGCACTCTCCCAGCATTCTCCCAGCACCCTCCTCCTAGCACTCTCCCAGCATTCTCCCAGTACTCTCCCAGCATTCTCCCAGCACCCTCCTCCCAGCACCCTCATCCCAACACTCTTCCAGCACTCTACTCCCAGCACTCCTCCCGGGACTCTCCTCTCAGTACCCTCCCAGCACTCTTTTCTTAGTACTTTCCTCTCAGTACTCTCTTAGCACCCTCCTCTCAGCACTCTCAGTACTCTCCTTCCAGCACCCTCCTCCCAGCAGTCTCCTCTCAGTACTCTCCTAGCACTCCTCCCATCACTTTCCTCTCAGTACTTTCCTAGCACTCTCCTCTTAGCACTCCTCCCAGCACTCTCCCAGTAGTCCCCGCTCAGTACACTCTCCTAGCGCCCTCTCAGCACTCTCCCAGCAGTCCCCGCTCAGTACTCTCCTAGCACTCTCCTCCCAGCACTCTCAGTAGTCCCCTAGCACTCTCCCAGCATCCTCCTCACCCGCCCTGACACAGAAACAAATGGAAACAAAGTGAATGTAGTCTCTTGGAAAGCAATTTTACGGCCGCACACGCGAAGTAAAGACACAGTGACGCCCAGCCCCTCAAGACGGAGGACTGGTGGCACTGAGGGTCGTTGTGGTGCTGGTGGCACTGAGGGTCGTTGTGGTAGTGCTGGTGGTACTGATGGTCGTTGCGGTGGTGCTGGTGTAATTGAGGGTCGTTATGGTGGTGCTGATCGTTGTGGTGTTGGTACTGAGGGTCGTTGCAGTGGTGTTGGTGGCACTGAGGGTCGTTGCGGTGCAGGTGGCACTGAGGGTCGTTGTGAGGTTGGTGGTACTGAGGGTCGTTGCAGTGGTGTTGGTGGCACTGAGGGTCGTTGCAGTGGTGTTGGTGGCACTGAGGGTCGTTGTGTTTCTGGTGGCACTTGGGGTCGTTGTGGTGACTACACTGAGGGCTGACGGTGGTGGTGATGGCAGCAGTGAGTACTGGTGGCGGTGGCAGCAGTGAGTACTAGTGGTGGTGGTGATGGTGACACTGAGAATAAGGGTGGCACTGCAGCAGTGTGTGATGCAGGAGAGGCTGAGTTATGAGGCATTTGGTGTGTGATGTGTCCTGCTAGTGGGAGATTGTGGTCGTATTCTTGGCCCAACTTAAGCCTCTATTTGTGTGTGTGTGTGTGTATGTGTGTGTGTGTGTGTGTGTGTGTGTGTGTGTGTGTGTGTGTGTGTGTGTGTGTGTGTACTCACCTAGTTGTACTCGCCTAGTTGAGGTTGCGGGGGTCGAGTCCGAGCTCCTGGCCCCGCCTCTTCACTGATCGCTACTAGGTCACTCTCCCTGAGCCGTGAGCTTTATCATACCTCTGCTTAAAGCTATGTATGGATCCTGCCTCCACTTACATCGCTTCCCAAACTATTCCACTTACTGACTACTCTGTGGCTGAAGAAATACTTCCTAACATCCCTGTGATTCATCTGTGTCTTCAGCTTCCAACTGTGTCCCCTTGTTACTGTGTCCAATCTCTGGAACATCCTGTCTTTGTCCACCTTGTCAATTCCTCTCAGTATTTTGTATGTCGTTATCATGTCCCCCCTATCTCTCCTGTCCTCCAGTGTCGTCAGGTTGATTTCCCTTAACCTCTCCTTAGCTCTGGGACTAGTCTTGTTGCAAACCTTTGCACTTTCTCTAGTTTCTTTACGTGCTTGGCTAGGTGTGGGTTCCAAACTGGTGCCGCATACTCCAATATGGGCCTAACGTACACGGTGTACAGGGTCCTGAATGATTCCTTATTAAGATGTCGGAATGCTGTTGAGGTTTGCTAGGCGCCCATATGCTGCAGCAGTTATTTGGTTGATGTGCGCTTCAGGAGATGTGCCTGGTGTTATACTCACCCCAAGATCTTTTTCCTTGAGTGAGGTTTGTAGTCTCTGGCCCCATAGACTGTACTCCGTCTGCGGTCTTCTTTGCCCTTCCCCAATCTTCATGACTTTGCACTTGGTGGGATTGAACTCCAAGAGCCAATTGCTGGACCAGGTCTGCAGCCTGTCCAGATCCCTTTGTAGTTCTGCCTGGTCTTCGATCGAGTGAATTCTTCTCATCTGTGTGTGTGTGTGTGTCTCCCCTTGTGCTGGTGTCCTCCCTGATCCTTGTGCTGGTGTCCTCCCTGATCCTTGTGCTGGTGTCCTCCCTGATCCTTGTGCTGGTGTCCTCCCTGATCCTTGTGCTGGTGCCCTCCCTGATCCTTGTGCTGGTGTCCTCCCTGATCCTTGTGCTGGCGTTCTCCCTGATCCTTGTGCTGGCGTTCTCCCTGATCCTTGTGCTGGT
>NC_091347.1:23075534-23115534 GCF_038502225.1 Cherax quadricarinatus | reverse complement strand
TGAGTTTTCAACTTCCAGTTGTGACCCCTTGTTGCTGTGTCACATCCCTGAAACATTCTGTCCCAATCCACCTTGTCAGTTCCTCTCAATGTGTGTGTGGGGGGGGGGGTCAAAGTATGAATTTCGATGGGACGGTTTACGTTGTTAGCGTAAGAACTGCAAAATAATTTGATCGTTCAAACACCCATATAAAGAACCGGTTGATGAGACACTCCTGTGTCCCCCTCTAGTGCTGTACTGGACACTAGGTGAGGGTGTACCCTACTGGGAGATACTGCGGGTGTGAGCGGATGTGGGTGTAGGGGATGGGCGTGATGAGGGGTGACTATGCCGAAATAACAGAAATAGGGCTGGCGGGGTTTTGGACAGATTTCTAAGAAGGTGACCTGAAGGGATTTTTGGGAGGGGGGATTTTTTTGATACGTTAAGATGGGGGTTTTGGGGAGGGGGATTGGTGGGACATTAGGAAGGGGTTGCTGGTGGGGGTCGGGGGGAGCACACACTGTCGCTTTCCATGATTTCCTAAGAGGCGACAAATCTTCATATCAGTAATTAAGCTTCCAGTAAGACATGGAGGAGAAAGTAGGAGGAGATAGTGATGAGGAGAGTGAGAGAGGAAGTAGATGGATGGGGAGAGGACAGGAAGGAAGTAGTAGAACAGAGAATATGAGGGAAATTGAGAAAGGGAAGAAAAGATAAATAGAAGGGAAGAGAGTAGAGAGTGGCAGGAGGTAGAAGTGAAGGAGGAAGTGAGAATTAAGAGAAAGGGTGTGGTGCAGCAGAGATGGACAGAGAAAGAAGATGCAAATATGCATAGGGGAAGAGAGCAGGAGAAGCGGAGTGGACGTGGGGAAGGAGAGAGAGAGAGAGAGAGAGAGAGAGAAAGAGAAGACGAGGGGGAAAGTATTGCATGATTAGTCTCTCTCAACACTTTCTTTGCTCACACCTGTCTGTTAGTCATTGCTGTCTTTAGAAAAGTTTTAGAAATGATATCAGTCTTTTGTTTTGCTTTCTAAATTGCTTTACAAGCATTTAACTTTTTTGTTATTTTTAGAAAGTATATTACTCTTTCTATGTTGTCTTAGAATGTTTTTTTTTTATGTTAATGTCCAGGGTTTATTAACTGGACCTCAGCAATGAGAGTCGCTACTCTCACCGCTGGGCAACGGCGACCAGTATGTTGTGTTAGAAGCTTAAAACCCTTCCTGTGTTGCTTCCTGTGTTGCTTCCTGTGTTGCTTCCTGTGTCGCTTCCTGTGTTGCTTCCTGTGTTGCTTCCTGTGTTGCTTCCTGTGTTGCTTCCTGTGTTGCTTCCTGTGTTGCTTCCTGTGTCGCTTCCTGTGTTGCTTCCTGTGTTGCTTCCTGTGTCGCTTCCTGTGTTGCTTCCTGTGTTGCTTCCTGTGTTGCTTCCTGTGTTGCTTCCTGTGTTGCTTCCTGTGTCGCTTCCTGTGTCGCTTCCTGTGTCGCTTCCTGTGTTGCTTCCTGTGTTGCTTCCTGTGTCGCTTCCTGTGTTGCTTCCTGTGTTGCTTCCTGTGTTGCTTCCTGTGTTGCTTCCTGTGTCGCTTCCTGTGTCGCTTCCTGTGTCGCTTCCTGTGTCGCTTCCTGTGTTGCTTCCTGTGTTGCTTCCTGTGTCGCTTCCTGTGTCGCTTCCTGTGTCGCTTCCTGTGTCGCTTCCTGTGTCGCTTCCTGTGTTGCTTCCTGTGTCGCTTCCTGTGTCGCTTCCTGTGTCGCTTCCTGTGTCGCTTCCTGTGTCGCTTCCTGTGTTGCTTCCTGTGTTGCTTCCTGTGTTGCTTCCTGTGTAGCTTCCTGTGTTGCTTCCTGAGTGGCTTCCTGTGTCGCTTCCTGTGTTGCTTCCTGTGTTTCCTGTGTCGCTTCCTGTGTCGCTTCCTGTGTTGCTTCCTGTGTTGCTTCCTGTGTTGCTTCCTGTGTTGCTTCCTGTGTTGCTTCCTGTGTCGCTTCCTGTGTCGCTTCCTGTGTCGCTTCCTGTGTTGCTTCCTGTGTCGCTTCCTGTGTCGCTTCCTGTGTCGCTTCCTGTGTTGCTTCCTGTGTTGCTTCCTGTGTTGCTTCCTGTGTTGCTTCCTGTGTTGCTTCCTGTGTTGCTTCCTGTGTCGCTTCCTGTGTCGCTTCCTGTGTCGGTTCCTGTGTTGCTTCCTGTGTCGCTTCCTGTGTTGCTTCCTGTGTTGCTTCCTGTGTTGCTTCCTGTGTTGCTTCCTGTGTTGCTTCCTGTGTTGCTTCCTGTGTCGCTTCCTGTGTCGCTTCCTGTGTCGCTTCCTGTGTTGCTTCCTGTGTTGCTTCCTGTGTTGCTTCCTGTGTTGCTTCCTGTGTTGCTTCCTGTGTTGCTTCCTGTGTTGCTTCCTGTGTCGCTTCCTGTGTCGCTTCCTGTGTCGCTTCCTGTGTCGCTTCCTGTGTCGCTTCCTGTGTTGCTTCCTGTGTCGCTTCCTGTGTCGCTTCCTGTGTCGGTTCCTGTGTTGCTTCCTGTGTCGCTTCCTGTGTTGCTTCCTGTGTCGCTTCCTGTGTTGCTTCCTGTGTCGCTTCCTGTGTTGCTTCCTGTGTCGCTTCCTGTGTTGCTTCCTGTGTTGCTTCCTGTGTTGCTTCCTGTGTTGCTTCCTGTGTTGCTTCCTGTGTTGCTTCCTGTGTTGCTTCCTGTGTTGCTTCCTGTGTTGCTTCCTGTGTCGCTTCCTGTGTCGCTTCCTGTGTCGCTTCCTGTGTCGCTTCCTGTGTTGCTTCCTGTGTTGCTTCCTGTGTCGCTTCCTGTGTCGCTTCCTGTGTCGGTTCCTGTGTTGCTTCCTGTGTCGCTTCCTGTGTTGCTTCCTGTGTTGCTTCCTGTGTTGCTTCCTGTGTTGCTTCCTGTGTTGCTTCCTGTGTTGCTTCCTGCTTCCTGTGTCGTGTCGCTTCCTGTGTCGCTTCCTGTGTCGCTTCCTGTGTTGCTTCCTGTGTTGATTCCTGTGCTTCCTGTGTCTTCCGGTGTCGCTTCCTGTGTCGGTTCCTGTGTTGCTTCCTGTGTTGCTTCCTGTGTTGCTTCCTGTGTTGCTTCCTGTGTTGCTTCCTGTGTTGCTTCCTGTGTCGCTTCCTGTGTCGCTTCCTGTGTCGCTTCCTGTGTTGCTTCCTGTGTTGCTTCCTGTGTCGCTTCCTGTGTCGCTTCCTGTGTCGCTTCCTGTGTTGCTTCCTGTGTTGCTTCCTGTGTTGCTTCCTGTGTCGCTTCCTGTGTTGCTTCCTGTGTTGCTTCCTGTGTTGCTTCCTGTGTCGCTTCCTGTGTTGCTTCCTGTGTTGCTTCCTGTGTTGCTTCCTGTGTTGCTTCCTGTGTCGCTTCCTGTGTTGCTTCCTGTGTTGCTTCCTGTGTTGCTTCCTGTGTTGCTTCCTGTGTCGCTTCCTGTGTCGCTTCCTGTGTCGCTTCCTGTGTCGCTTCCTGTGTTGCTTCCTGTGTCGCTTCCTGTGTCGCTTCCTGTGTTGCTTCCTGTGTTGCTTCCTGTGTTGCTTCCTGTGTTGCTTCCTGTGTTGCTTCCTGTGTCGCTTCCTGTGTCGCTTCCTGTGTTGCTTCCTGTGTTGCTTCCTGTGTTGCTTCCTGTGTTGCTTCCTGTGTTGCTTCCTGTGTCGCTTCCTGTGTTACTTTAAAAATTCCTCCCCCCCCCTTCTCTATTGTTTGTATAAAAGTGATCTTCAGACAGTCAGATGAATTAAATGTGGCGAAGGTAAATTAGTCAAATTAGTCATGTTATCATTATTATTTTCATTATTAGTAGTATTGTTATTATTATATATTTTTATTAGTAGTAGTATTGCTTGTTATTACTATTAGTTGTAGTAGTATTGCTTGTTATTACTATTAGTTGTAGTAGTATTGCTTGTTATTACTATTAGTTGTAGTAGTATTGCTTGTTATTACTATTAGTTGTAGTAGTATTGCTTGTTATTACTATTAGTTGTAGTAGTATTGCTTGTTATTACTATTAGTTGTAGTAGTATTGCTTGTTATTACTATTAGTTGTAGTAGTATTGCTTGTTATTACTATTAGTTGTAGTAGTATTGCTTGTTATTACTATTAGTTGTAGTAGTATTGCTTGTTATTACTATTAGTTGTAGTAGTATTGCTTGTTATTACTATTAGTTGTAGTAGTATTGCTTGTTATTACTATTAGTTGTAGTAGTATTTGCTTGTTATTACTATTAGTTGTAGTAGTATTGCTTGTTATTACTATTAGTTGTAGTAGTATTGCTTGTTATTACTATTAGTTGTAGTAGTATTGCTTGTTATTACTATTAGTTGTAGTAGTATTGCTTGTTATTACTATTAGTTGTAGTAGTATTGCTTGTTATTACTATTAGTTGTAGTAGTATTGCTTGTTATTACTATTAGTTGTAGTAGTATTGCTTGTTATTACTATTAGTTGTAGTAGTATTGCTTGTTATTACTATTAGTTGTAGTAGTATTGCTTGTTATTACTATTAGTTGTAGTAGTATTGCTTGTTATTACTATTAGTTGTAGTAGTATTGCTGTTATTACTATTAGTTGTAGTAGTATTGCTGTTATTACTATTAGTTGTAGTAGTATTGCTGTTATTACTATTAGTTGTAGTAGTATTGCTGTTATTACTATTAGTTGTAGTAGTATTGCTGTTATTACTATTAGTTGTAGTAGTATTGCTTGTTATTACTATTAGTTGTAGTAGTATTGCTTGTTATTACTATTAGTTGTAGTAGTATTGCTTGTTATTACTATTATCATCATCATTATTATCTTAGCTTGATCATGCTGCCGTGTCTGAGTAATATAATTCTCACTAATTAACAAAATATAATTTAGATTAATATTATCTCATCTGCCTTGCCTTAATCAAGAGTAATGCACAGACTATTACTCTCTGTCATCTTTGATTATCATTCTTTTTTCATCAGTATTATTTCCACTGTGTCTAATTACCTAGTTTGATTGTTAGTTGCAATTATTACGTACGGATGTTCTTATTCTTCTGCTACGTCCTTTTCTCTTATCGCTTCTTTTCTTTTTTTTTTATTTTTTTGCCTCTTCCTCTCTAATGGTTACAGTCATGACCATAATTTTTAAAGGGGGTCGAGGGGTAAGCCAGCTGAAGGCCTCTGTCAGATGACCAAAAGCTCCGGCTGTGTATCTTCACATGGCCCGCGTCAGGAAACACTCGTCCTGTTTCCTGACAGACCTTACCTAACCTAACCTAACCTAACCTGCCCTAACCTATCCTAACCTGCCCTAACCTACCCTACCCAACCCAACCCTACGCAACCCTACCCTACCCTACGCAACCCAACCCAACCCAACCCAACCCAACCCAACCCAACCCAACCCAACCCAACCCAATCCAACCCAATCCAATCTAACCCTACCCTTCCCTACCCTAACCATCGTCTTCCTGCTGCCTCTCCTCGTCGCCCTGGCCTGGTCCTCATCACCTTGACTCAAAACTTGGCTTCCGCCTGATTTTGCTTCTAATGCAATTGCACACTGAACCACTGATCCCATTTATGGTGAGTGTCGTAGGGACGCACTAATGTTCACATTACCCTGAACTGTTGACGCATCCTTTAAGGGCGCACCTATGTAGTTTACAGGCTATTGCGCACCTGTTTTCCTGTCGCGCGCTAATTCGCACGCGTAAACTGCGTTGAATGGGCATGTTTGTCCGCGCGTATAAGCTAATTATACATACTAATGCTACGGTAGTATACGCACAGATGCTAGTTGTGCGTCCTCTCACTCGTGTTGTACGTGTACCTGGAGGTTACCTGGAGGTTATTCCGGGGATCAACGCCCCCGCGGCCCGGTCCACGACCAGGCCTCCCGATGGATCAGGGCCTGATCAACTAGGCTGTTACTGCTGGCCGCACGCAGTCTGACGTACGAGCCACAGCCCGGCTGATCCGGCACTGACTTTAGGTATCTGTCCAGCTCTCTCTTGAAGGCAGCCAGGGGTTTATTGGCAATTCCCCTAATGCTTGATGGGAGGCTGTTGAACAGTTTTGGGCCCCGGACACTTATGGTGTTTTCTCTTAGTGTACAAACTGTGACAGTTTCTCTTATGGCTCATCTTATATGGCTCATGTTTTATGTTTTATTTTGTCGACGAATACGGCAACGCTGACACCGAATATCTTCTGATGTGCTTTAGAAGTTTTGAGGTCTGTGTTCTCAGACAAAAATGTGCACCAGCTAAAACTTCCACAGTTTCCATTGTGTACCTCACATTCTTGCTCCCTTTCCACCTTCCATTCCTCTCTCTAGCTTACTATATCCTCTTCCATCTCTCCTTCCTTCCCCACCACCTCTTAACCCTTCTTCAATTCCCCTTCCTCCAACCCCACAACCAGCTCCAACCCCACAACCAGCTCCAACCCCACCCCTACCAACTTCTCCTCCTCCTCCTCTGGGTGACTCCTGATTGCGGGTCAGACCCTGGCTTAGGGTAGATGGCTTTTCCTACATCTCCGGCTTGACTCGGCTTGCCCACTCTGAGGAATGAGGAGGGTGCAAGGAGTGAGGAGAGGCATAGAAGAGGTGAGGGGAGAGAGACGGGGGTGAGGGGAGGTATGGAAGGGGGATGGGGTCTGTCATAGAGGGGTGATGGAGCCAGGAGTCGGGTGAGGGGAAGGGGGAGACTAGGATTCTGGTCATTGGTCTGGGATGTGGCAGAGACCAGTGTGGAATAGCATTTTGTTGGCCTCTAATTCTGAGAGTACGATCCTTATATGACGCCTTTACTGCTGCCAACCCTTACACCACCTGTGTTTCTCTCTCTCTCTCTCTCTCTCTCTCTCTCTCTCTCTCTCTCTCTCTCTCTCTCTCTCTCTCTCTCTCTCTCTCTCTCTCTCTCTCTCTCTCTCTCTCTCTTTTTTACACAGGGTTTGACAAGGTTAAGGATCCCTAGCTTTATTGACAGCTATATTACAGGTTAAGGATTCCTAACTTTATCTACATCAGCTCATTTGAAAGCATTTTTATTGTTATGAGACATACAAGTAGGGAACAGGATGAAGTTGGAGCCATCTGTGGGCCAGCATTTTCATTTGATCAACTGACTTTATCTCGTTGACATCATTATGCTGTACGAATGTGTTCCATACTCGAGTCATCTCTCTCTCTCTCTCTCTCTCTCTCTCTCTCTCTCTCTCTCTCTCTCAGGGTTGTCTTCTTTAATCTTATTTTTGTTTTATTTTACAAGTTCAGAGTTTATATTCTTTCTCAGTTCATTTTAAAGTTGATTCCGGGAATATTTTCAGCAAAGATAAGTCTGTGCTGAGGAGCGAGTCCACAGTGTGTGTTAGTGCTGCAGTTTGATCAGCTCTCTTGCTTGCAAGATTCACCACATTATTGTTGAGAGTTATTGCTGAGTCAATTTTCACCCCCCCCTCACAATATTTCCTTTTTTGAAGAGTAGAAGTCACAACTTGGCTGGGACACTTCACAAATAACTCGCTTTAGACGAGGTTTCGGTCCGTCATAGATCATTATCAGAGTCGCAGTTATGAGTGAAATGTGCAAAGTTTGCTCTCCAGATGAATTACTCCGTGATGACTGTTAACGCTGTACCATTTATACTTAATACAGCATTACTTATAACCCCATCTTTAATAATGGTCAGAAGGTGTTAGTTAAGGAGGTGTTTGTTGAGTAGGTGTTAGCTCATTAGGTGTTAGCTCATTAGGTGTTAGCTCAGTGGGTGTTAGTCTGCTCTAGTTAGCCCCGCCCCATCCCACCACCTCTTCCCTCAGCCAATACCACTGTGTCCCTCCCCTTCATGCCACCACTTTATACTATGTCCCAACCACGCCCACGCCTATTCCCCTCCCTCATCTTAAATATTCACCCCTACTCTTACGCCCACTCTCTGCACCCCTGCCCTTTTGACACTCTTCCTCCCACGCCCCAACCCCACAATGCTTCCTCCCACGCCCTCACACCTCTCATCATCCCTTACCTTGCCTCACTCACCTCTCGTAAAAGCAATCATACCATCTGAATAACTTAAGTAACTGTAGGAATCCAACTCTTTCCCATGTCAAACACGCCTTGTGTATGATAGAGAGAGAGAGAGAGAGAGAGAGAGAGAGAGAGAGAGAGAGAGAGAGAGAGAGAGAGAGAGAGAGATTTGTGTGTTGCTAGAGGAGCAGACCAGTGCTCGATGTATCCCCTCTTCAGCGTATAATTTATCACGTAATTTCTTGTTCATTTCCAGAAGTTGTAGTACTCAGTATCTTCTGTTACATCCCATTCCATGTTACTTCCACTTGCTGACCTTTCTACCACACTCTTGACTCAGTATTTTTCCATGTTTCAAGTGTCAGCTCGCCGTCTTCTCATTCTCATTAAGAACTCATAATCTGTCTTCTGACCTTGTATATAGTTTTTTTTTTAACCCTCTGTCAGCCAGTAAGGTTGTATGTGATTGTTGTGAGGGTTGTTGGTGATGGTAGTGTGTTTTGCTTATGAATAACCAGTGGGTTGTGTATGTGTCTGTGAGTTACCAGTTGGCAAAGTCGCTTGTCCTTAGACACTTGGCCTGTGTATTTGTGTGTGATTGTGTACGTTGGTAGGGGGTGCAGTGGTTGGCACTCGTTGCACCCCTCTCCCCGCCCCGCCGCGCTCATTGGTGAGCGCGGCGGCCGCACCCACCAATGAGCGCGGGCCTGGGCTCATGTCTGGCCTCTGCAGCAACATTCACTAAATTAAACTTCAGCAGCACCATGAATAAGAGATTGGCTCATCTGGCCTACCCTTACCGTCGACATTGAATTAGAAAGGACAAACTTACCTAACTTGTGAGACCGAATTTGAAGCATAGAGGGAAGGTAACGGTATTCCCCATATATGTGGGCAAGGTGTGAGATGGAGGATTAGACACACGTGCAGCATCTTGGCATCTTCATTGGAGACGTTTCGCCATCCATTGACTATATCAATACAAATTCAAGGACATGACTAAAAGACAGTAGAACTATATACAAAAGACGAGGTAATCAGTCCCTCAGACTTGCAGCTGGTGAAGAGTACCGTAGTCTTGAAGACTGCAGCACAGGCATAAAGATTGTGGCTTGTATACTGGCGTCAGATGATGCCAGTATATAAACCTTGTGGGTTTAGCGCTTAGTTATGATGATAATAATACAGATTAAAAGAGAGTGCAGCTTCCACTTGTAGCCCCACCGTGATATTTAGAATAATCTACGCTTTCAGCATGGCTGTCATCCTACAGGTCCTCACATATAGCCTTCAGCTCTGCCTCCACCCAAGGCTTTCCCACCAGGTCTATCCCTACCTGCTATCCCTGAGCTAATAAGGGCCTCTACACCCCCCCTCCATAACTTCTGCCTAGTAAGGTCAGCTCCCGTGGGAAAATTCACCACGAGGTGTGTACTGTTCATAGAGGCGGGAGTCCCCTGACACTAATAGGGTGTGTGGCTAAGCACTATTGACACTCGACTCTCACACGATACTGGAGTGTGTGTCAAGATATCACAGTGGAAGGTAAGGCTGTGACTCTACATACAGGGAGGAAAGATAAGGTTGTGATCCTACATAAAGGGAGAGGAGGAAAGATCGTCCCATACCTGTATGAAATCTAAGGGAAGATGAGATTTTCTCCCCATATGTAAGGCGGGTAGGTGTGATTCTCTTCCCATACATAGGGAAAATATGGGTGTGTGTGATGAGTTTTTCCCGAAATGTAGGGAGGATAAGGGAGTAGATGAGTGTCTTTCCCATTATGTTGAGAATAGGGGAGTTGATCAGGCCTTTCACCCTACAAATACTGGTTATAGGTGGTTAACCAAGGTCCTCCCCACATACAGGCAGGATAGGGGAGGTACACGAGGCTCTACTCCCCACGTACAGACAGGATAGGGGAGGTACACGAGGCTCTACTCCCCACGTACAGACAGGATAGGGGAGGTACACGAGGCTCTACTCCCCACGTACAGACAGGATAAGGGAGGTGCATGAGGCTCTACTCTCCACGTACTGGCAGGATAGGGGAGGTACACGAGGCTCTACTCCCCACGTACAGACAGGGGAGGTACACGAGGCTCTACTCCCCACGTACAGACAGGGGAGGTACACGAGGCTCTACTCCCCACGTACAGACAGGATAGGGGAGGTACATGAGGCTCTACTCCCCATGTACAGACAGGATAGGGGAGGTACACGAGGCTCTACTCCCCACGTACAGACAGGATAGGGGAGGTACATGAGGCTCTACTCCCCACGTACAGACAGGATAGGGGAGGTACACGAGGCTCTACTCCTCACGTACAGACAGGATAGGGGAGGTATAAGAGGCTATACTCCTCACGTACAGACAGGATAGGGGAGGTATAAGAGGCTCTACTCCCCACGTACAGACAGGATAGGGGAGGTATAAGAGGCTCTACTCCTCACGTACAGGCAGGATAGGGGAGGTATAAGAGGCTCTACTCCTCACGTACAGACAGGATAGGGGAGGTATAAGAGGCTCTACTCCTCACGTACAGACAGGATAGGGGAGGTATAAGAGGCTCTACTCCTCACGTACAGGCAGGATAGGGGAGGTATAAGAGGCTCTACTCCTCACGTACAGGCAGGATAGGGGAGGTACATGAGGCTCTACTCCTCACGTACAGACAGGATAGGGGAGGTATAAGAGGCTCTACTCCTCACGTACAGGCAGGATAGGGGAGGTATAAGAGGCTCTACTCCTCACGTACAGACAGGATAGGGGAGGTATAAGAGGCTCTACTCCTCACGTACAGGCAGGATAGTGGAGGTACATGAGGCTCTACTCCTCACGTACAGGCAGGATAGGGGAGGTACATGAGGCTCTACTCCTCACGTACAGACAGGATAAGGTCCGTCTTGACTGACAAGAACAGAGAATCAGAGTAAATTTTCAATAAAGTAAATAGGTATCAGTTACTTTATTAAAAACCCAAACAAGGAAACAAATAGGGTAAACAATAATACAATCAAAATAGGCGCTAAACCCGAAAGGGGTCATATAGGGTAGACAAATATAAATGGAAAACCAAGAGTCAAAAGACAAGGAAAAAAAATTGAACACTGAACAGTAAAAAGAATTTATTCTATTCAAGTTTATTGAAAAGTTCTACGTGGAGCTGGAATGTTGCTGGAAGACCGAGAAGAACTGGTCTGGGACCAGGCCGCGGGGGCGCTGACCCCTAGCAACATTAACCAGCTCAACTCCAGGTAATAAATTAGACACGTATGCAAGACTTGGGTATCTTTATTGTGGAAACGTTTCGTCACACAGTAGACTTCTTCAGTCAAATACAGAGGCAGCAGGTGTAGTAGTGAAATAAAGATGGAGTCAGTCCCTCAACCATGGTTGATGTAGTCAGTCCGTCAGCCATGGTTGAAGGACTGACTACATCATCATTATTTCACTACTACTGCTGTCTCTGTATTTGACAGAAGAAGCCTACAGTGTAGGCTAAATATTTCATCAATAAAGATTCCCAACTGTTGCACATGTCTTAATCTTCAACAAAGAAGAATAAAAGTTAAGACACTTGTGCAACATCTGGTTATCTTTATCGTAAACGTTTCGCCATCCAGTGGCTTTATCAATACAAATTCTTGGACATAATTAGAAAACAGAAGAACTATATACAAAAGATGAGGTAATCAGTCCCTCAGCCTTGGAGGTGGTGTTTACAACACCGTGGTTGTAGAGATTCTGAAGCACAGGTAAGGAGACTGGCGCTTATATAGGCGTCAGTGAAGAGAGACGTGTAGCAGACGAGGGCATAGTCAATGGTAGGCGGGATTCCCCAGTGGAAGTAGG
Organism: Cherax quadricarinatus; assembly: GCF_038502225.1. Classification (NCBI taxonomy): domain Eukaryota; kingdom Metazoa; phylum Arthropoda; class Malacostraca; order Decapoda; family Parastacidae; genus Cherax; species Cherax quadricarinatus. The sequence goes on along the minus strand of NC_091347.1, from coordinate 23,103,729 downwards.
TCCTTCCCAAATTGATGGGCTAGTTGTAGAAGTCGTGAAGAAGGTCATGTAGATGTCCTCTGAATCAAGTTCTTCTGTTTCCTTATTATGTCCAAGAATTTGTATTGATAAAGCCACTGGATGGCGAAACGTTTACAATAAAGATAACCAGATGTTGCACAAGTGTCTTAACTTTCATCTTGTCGGTATTGTATACCTGACTCAAGAAATCGTAATGACACGATTGCAAACAAACCATACCCCCGGCCGGGATTGAACCCGCGGTCCTATAGAGTCTCAAAACTCCAGCCCGTCGCGTTAGCCACTAGACCAGCTAGCCACAATAAGATTCATCCAACTAGGTATATTTCTACACCATGGTGTAGAAATACACCATGGTGTAGAAACATACCTAGTTGGCTGAATCTTATTGTGGCTAGCTGGTCTAGTGGCTAACGCGACTGGCTGGAGTTTGGAGACTCTATGACCGCGGGTTCAATCCCGGCCGGGGGTATGGTTTGTATACCTGTCTTGCACAACAAAGAAGAATGTTTGAAGATCAGGAGTATCAGGTAATCAGTCCCTCATCCTGGAGTCGCTGTAATCATTCCATCAATCTTTTAAAATATAAGTCCTGTCACAATGGCACATGCTTAAAACAAATGCTAGATACCATTGGAGAGATGTGGATGCAGCACCTGCAGAGGAAACACCTGCTATCATGTGTTTAGTTTCAGAGAAGAAAAATCCTGCATCTTCTTAAATCTCTGCTATCTTCTCTCCTTATCTTCCCCGACAACTATCTTCTTGTAACAAGTTTTGTCCCTTCTGTCTTCCCCGCCCACTCTCCCCGTCTCCTAATTTCCCAGTCCTCAGTGCCCAATCTGCCGTCTCACAAGTAGCAGCTGGTTCACTGGTGGCTGGACCAGAACCAGACATTTTGCTAAAAGCTGGTTCGCTACTGGACCGTGACGACATTCTCCACCAGCAGTTGGTCCACTGCTGGACCAGGACAACACCCTCCACCAACACCATGATGCGACATATTTTTGTCACGCTCTTGTACGTGTCCAGTTAAGATTCCCTTCCCCCTCAACCCCCTACCAACCCCTCCCATCAGAGCCCTCGATCCCCCCCCGCCTCCCCTTCCTTCTTCCTCAACCCCCCCCCCCCGATCACATCCCATTCCCACTCATAGCTATTAAATTAGGGGTGCCATGGGTACAGTGCAGTTAAAACAGGGTTACCCTAGTTACAGTTAAAACAGGGTTACCCTAGTTACAGTTAAAACAGGGTTACCCTAGTTACAGTTAAAACAGGGTTACTCTAGTTAGTTAAAACAGGGTTACCCTAGTTACAGTTAAAACAGGGTTACTCTAGTTACAGTTAAAACAGGGTTACCCTAGTTACAGTTAAAACAGGGTTACCCTAGTTACAGTTAAAACAGGGTTACCCTAGCTACAGTTAACCAGAGGTATCCTAGCCACAGTTAAAGCGGGGGTATCCTAGCTACATTTAAAGCAGGGGTACCCTAGCTACAATTAAAGCAGGGGTATTCTAGCTACAGTTAAAGCAGATGTATCCTAACTACAGTTAAAACAGGGGTATCCTAGCTACAGTTATAGCAGGGGTATCCCAGCTACAATTAAAGCAGTGGTATCCTAGCAATAGTTAAAACAGGGGTATCCTAGCTACATTTATAGCAGGGGTATCCTAGCTACAATTAAAGCAGGGGTATCCTAGCATTAGTTAAAGCAGGGGTATCCTAGCTATAGTTGAAGCAGGGGTATATTAAAATGATATAAAATACCGACAGATTGTTAGGTAAGACACATATGCAACAGTTAGGTATCTTTATTTCGAAACGTTTCGCCTACACAGAACTTTTCGCATTTATTTTGACAAATAAAATAGGACCACAGGTAGACTGCTTGATGGCGGCCATGTTTATACAAAGGCAGAGAAAACGGGCGCTGCCTGGCTGGCTGACGCTCGCCGCCGCTGCCTCTCACTCAACAATACTTTTCAACACGCAATAGTTACCTTAATCTAGGCTAATTAATTATGTATTCTCCATCCTGGGGGATAATGAGGCTTACTACTCTCTTATCTTTTACAGGTAAGTGATGACGTCAGCGCCCGTGGGAACCGGAAGGCCTGAGGTGAGGTATACCTACTGAAGATTGACGCTTTTGGTTTAGTTTACCATTATTTCTAGCCTACAAGCTCTCTGTAGTGGGGTCTCGGTAAAGTTTGTGTTCCTTGACTTTACAAGGTTGCTTCCGCTGCCTGCAGATACTGTTTCCTGGTCAACATGTTGCCTATACTGCCTGCAAATAAGTCTTCAGTCTACCCTTGCCCCCTCAATATAGTACGTTGTTTTTTCTTACTCATTTCAACATTTTTTTTAGAACGTTCAGTGCAAATTTAAAACGTGGAAATACATCAGGGTGTTCGACTTTACTAGGCTCTCCTAGGCTGATTATATATATATTACTTATGCGTGTTCCTATAATATCTGTGTACGTTCAAGCACATGTAAGAACAATTATAAACCTATAACCTAAATAATAATTTGTTTAATTTCTGATTTGTTGGGGTAAGTTAGGATTGGTTAAATTAGGGTAAGGTAGTGTATGTTTCCTGAACCTATAAAACCTATTAGTCCCAGTTAAGCAAATTGAAATATCTGCTATCACACGTCTGGCAAGGAGGTGGTTGAGCACTCCCAGGATACGTTTAAATCCGCACGAGTATCATTGGTGGCGCCAGGAGGTGTACTGCAACTGTTTTCTCTCTCTCTCTCTCTCTCTCTCTCTCTCTCTCTCTCTCTCTCTCTCTCTCTCTCTCTCTCTCTCTCTCTCTCTCTCTCTCTCTCTCTCTCTCTCTCTCACATACATAAGGAATCGTTCAGGACCCTGTACACTGTGTACATTAGGCCCATATTGGAGTATGTGGCACGAGTTTGGAACCCACACCTAGCCAAGCACGTCAAGAAACTAGAAAGTGCAAAGGTTTGCAACAAGACTAGTCCCAGAGCTAAGGGGTATGTCCTACGAGGAGAGGTTAAGGGAAATCGACCTGACGATACTGCAGGACAGGAGAGACAGGGGAAGACATGATAACGACATATAAAATACTGAGAGGAATTACCAAGGTGGACAGAGACAAAATGTTCCAGAGATGGGACACAGAAACAAGGGGTCACAGTTTGAAGTTGAAGATTTAGGTGAATCACAGAGATGTTAGGAAGTATTTCTTCAGTCACAGAGTAGTCAGGAAGTGGAATAGTTTGGGAAGCGATGTAGTGGAGGCAGGATCCATACATAGCTTTAAGCAGAGGTACGATAAAGCTCATGGTTCAGGGAGAGTGACCTAGTAGCGACCAGTGAAGAGGCGGGGCCAGGAGCTTCGACTCGACCCCTGCAACCTCAACTAGGTGAGTAACTAGGCGAGTACACACACACACACACACACACACACACACACACACACACACACACACACACACACACACACACACACACACACACACACACACACACACACAAGATGAGCCACAATTCACTAAGTAATAAAGAACAACAACACCTGAGCACTTTTATTGATCGTTAACATTATTCATGGGGAAGCGCTAAACCCGTGAAGGCCACACAACGCCGGGGAAATGGATTGGAAGTCAGGTTTGAGCCAAGGATATGGACGGGAGCTCCAATTCCTCGGATCAGGAGCACTTTACAAGCAATAAAGAACGCCCCTGGAAGTTCACAGTTGGAAGTATCGTTGAATCATCTGTCATAAAACGTGCAAATACCTACGTTATAAAGCTGAGTGATGGCCGATATAACTTTAATAACCACAGTATTGCAAACCTTTCAACTGCGTGTTCAAGATAACAGGAGGATCCAGTTAGTGTTCAAGATAACAGGAGGATCCAGTTAGTGTTCAAGATAACAGGAGGATCCAGTTAGTGTTCAAGATAACAGGAGGATCCAGTTAGTGTTCAAGATAACAGGAGGATCCAGTTAGTGTTCAAGATAACAGGAGGATCCAGTTAGTGTTCAAGATAACAGGAGGATCCAGTTAGTGTTCAAGATAACAGGAGGATCCAGTTAGTGTTCAAAATAACAGGAGGGTCCAGTTAGTGTTCAAGATAACAGGAGGATCCAGTTAGTGTTCAAGATAACAGGAGGGTCCAGTTAGTGTTCAAGATAACAGGAGGATCCAGTTAGTGTTCAAGATAACAGGAGGGTCCAGTTAGTGTTCAAGATAACAGGAGGGTCCAGTTAGTGTTCAAGATAACAGGAGGGTCCAGTTAGTATTCAAGATAACAGGAGGATCCAGTTAGTGTTCAAGATAACAGGAGGGTCCAGTTAGTGTTCAAGATAACAGGAGGGTCCAGTTAGTGTTCAAGATAACAGGAGGATCCAGTTAGTGTTCAAGATAACAGGAGGATCCAGTTAGTGTTCAAGATAACAGGAGGGTCCAGTTAGTGTTCAAGATAACAGGAGGGTCCAGTTAGTGTTCAAGATAACAGGAGGGTCCAGTTAGTATTCAAGATAACAGGAGGATCCAGTTAGTGTTCAAGATAACAGGAGGACCCATTGTTCAAGATAACAGGACCCATTGTTCAAGATAACAGGAGGACCCAATCATTGTTCAAGACAACAGGACCCAGTCATTGTTCAAGACAACAGGACCCAATCATTGTTCAAGACAACAGGACCCAATCATTGTTCAAGACAACAGGAGGACCCAATCATTGTTCAAGACAACAGGAGGACCCAATCATTGTTCAAGACAACAGGAGGACCCAGTCATTGTTCAAGACAACAGGAGAACCCAATCATTGTTCAAGACAACAGGAGGACCCAATCATTGTTCAAGACAACAGGAGGACCCAATCATTGTTCAAGACAACAGGAGGACCCAATCATTGATCAAGACAACAGGAGGACCCAATCATTGTTCAAGACAACAGGAGGACCCAATCATTGTTCAAGACAACAGGAGGACCCAATCATTGATCAAGACAACAGGAGGGCCCAATCATTGTTCAAGACAACAGGAGGACCCAGTCATTGATCGAGACAACAGGAGGACCCAATCATTGTTCAAGACAACAGGAGGACCCAATCATTGTTCAAGACAACAGGAGGACCCAATCATTGTTCAAGACAACAGGAGGACCCAATCATTGATCAAGACAACCGGAGGACCCAATCATTGTTCAAGACAACCGGAGGACCCAATCATTGTTCAAGACAACAGGAGGACCCAATCATTGATCAAGACAACAGGAGGACCCAATCATTGTTCAAGACAACAGGAGGACCCAATCATTGTTCAAGACAACAGGAGGACCCAATCATTGTTCAAGACAACAGGAGGACCCAATCATTGATCAAGACAACCGGAGGACCCAATCATTGTTCAAGACAACCGGAGGACCCAATCATTGTTCAAGACAACAGGAGGACCCAATCATTGATCAAGACAACAGGAGGACCCAATAATTGATCAAGACAACAGGAGGACCCAATCATTGTTCAAGACAACAGGAGGACCCAATCATTGTTCAAGACAACAGGAGGACCCAATCATTGTTCAAGACAACAGGAGGACCCAATCATTGATCAAGACAACAGGAGGGCCCAATCATTGTTCAAGACAACAGGAGGACCCAGTCATTGATCGAGACAACAGGAGGACCCAATCATTGTTCAAGACAACAGGAGGACCCAATCATTGTTCAAGACAACAGGAGGACCCAATCATTGTTCAAGACAACAGGAGGACCCAATCATTGATCAAGACAACCGGAGGACCCAATCATTGTTCAAGACAACCGGAGGACCCAATCATTGTTCAAGACAACAGGAGGACCCAATCATTGATCAAGACAACCGGAGGACCCAATCATTGTTCAAGACAACCGGAGGACCCAATCATTGTTCAAGACAACCGGAGGACCCAATCATTGATCAAGACAACAGGAGGACCCAATAATTGATCAAGACAACAGGAGGACCCAATAATTGATCAAGACAACAGGAGGACCCAATAATTGATCAAGACAACAGGAGGACCCAATCATTGTTCAAGACAACAGGACTTTATCCACTGAACGAGTTTAGTGTTGTTGCACTGATACTTGCACACTTCTGGCAAGAAAGCTATTGAGTGAGTAATGGTGCATGTATTTTCTTTTATTGAGGGGTCACTGTACCTCTGCGAGAGAGCTTTATAAAGCTCTACACAGAGCCAAACGAACCAATAAAATCTTGTTCAGCAGCCTATCGGCATTAAACCTCTTCATCCTCATACACACACACACACACACACACACACACACACACACACATATATCTATATATATATATATATATATATATATATATATATATATATAGATATATATATATATATATATATATATATATATATATAATGACAGAATATGTCGTGCCGAATAAGTAAAACTTGCGATTTTGGTGTACGTAGAAGCGCACTTCTTGCCGAATAGAGCAAGCTAAAACTTGTGTATGCAATAATTTCGCAAAAATCATTCTGAATCTAACGAAAAAATATATTTCATTGTTTGTTTATTAAATTATTGTAAACTTGCATAAAATATATTTGGATTATTCTAAATTAAATTGCGCTTGTTATAATAAGGTTAGGTAAGTTTCCTAAGATTCTTTTGGTCTAAAATAATTTTTATATTAACATAAATGAGAAAAATGTACCTTTAACTACATAAGAGAAAATTTTAGAAAGAACTTAATTTTAAACGAGTTCTTACTAATTGGCCAGTTTTACCTATTCTGCACGACATTATATATATATATATATATATATATATATATATATATATATATATATATATATATATATATATATATATATATATCCGTTGGGCAGGAAAATGTTTGAAAGTGGTCTTTAAGTAAAGAGCTATGTAAGGAGGATGTAGGAGGAGGCTGCAAGCTCCTTGGTAGGCAGGCGGACCTGCTGTCCTCCACGAGGGTAGGTAGGCAATCAATCAATTACCGGAAACGTGTGTTGGGTCTGGCCTTACTATCAAATATTGAGGGACTGCAACCCCACCACCTTGACGATGCTGCTTCACCACCGTGCTTTTGTTGCTCTCTGACACTATTACCCTCTACCACAACAACAAAGTGCCAGCAGCTACCACCATCTACCACAACAAGGTACCACCAACCACAAATACCTCATTCTCGTTGACTTTGTTAATAGGATCGGGAGAGAGAGCAAGCAATTGAAAAAGGATAGGGATAAATAAAAGAGGAAACAATGAAACAGAGAGAGAGAGAGAGAGAGAGAGAGCAATAAAGAAGAGCTACCATTTTCTACTGCCATGTAATAGGACATAAAACCCAGGAGGGAACACGCTAGAGTTACTGTAAATTGAAATCCAAACTCGGACCCTGTGAAGCCAAATTGTCTTAGCCTCAACAAGATGCCTCCCCAGAGAGCAAAGTTTGACCAGAAGTGCCACTCCTTACATTATGATGTAAGGTCCTTGTGAGGCGGGTGAGTGAGGGTGTCGAGAATCCTGCAAGATGGTGCTTCCTGTAGCTGCAAGTATTGCAAGATGGTGCTGCATGTAGTTACAAGCATTGCAAGTTGTTGTTGGCTTTACCTACAAGTATTGCAGGTTAGTAAATATAGCTACATGGGCCAAGGCTGTGATGAATGTTTTTCATATGTCAAGGTGGTGGTGTGTGTATCACCACGCATGACAAGGTGGCCAGGTAGTGGCAAGTGGACACAGGAAGCAATCTTCTCTAGAAATTATCGTTTCTTAAAACCACCCAAAATATCGTGATATGGATTCCCTCTGGCACCTTTGAACCTGTAAGGGAGACTCTTGTACGACACATTTGAATTTGGTAAGGCGCTCATCTAGGACACCTTTGGACCTGAGAGAGTACTCACCTTCGGCACCTTTGGACTTGTAAAAAAAAAAATCGCCTTCACCCCACCAGACGATTCTGAATTCTCATTTGTAAAAAAGTCTTATTTAAAAAAAATACATTCAATGCAAATGATCATTTATTTTAAGATTACGGAAGATTTGGGAGCATATTTGGGCCTCCCTGGGGAGCATTATGCATAATTTATGCCTGCTAGGGCATCTTAAAGGGCAAGATATCCAATAATGTTATTATGCTAACGCCAGCTACAAGAAGCTGAGGTTTATTTACACAATTTGAAGTTCGCCAACCGTGATATTGGCGGAGCGATCCTCCTCATCCAGCCGCTCCCTTCATCCAAGCCCCAGTTTAACCACCCACCAGGTTCTCTCATCTGGCCTTTCCCCCTCCTCCTCCTCCTCTCATCCGGCCACCAGCTGGCCCTCTCACCCGTCTGCCAGCCTCCTCTGGCCTCCAGCTCCCACTCATCTGGCCGAAAACCCACCTTATCTGGCTTTCTCTCAACCATCCCGCCACTAGAGAGAATCAGTCTGTTAAGAGAAGTATTCTTTATATCATTCTCGGTTATCTACTCTTCAGTGAACCTCTGTTATCCCACCACAGTGTTTCGCTTCACGTATTTAGGTTCGGCTGTCGCCCTGTCTTGTTGTGACCCATCCCTATGTAACCAAAAGACCGTTTCAGATTGATGGACCCAATTTTATATAATGTATATTTCATATATGGGTCCATCTGTTTGAAACACCTTGTATGTAACCTTACGCCTTGTATAACTCTACTGCCGGAGCCCGTAGTCGGGCTATGGCAGTAGGAAAAACCTTGGGAAATCGTCAAAGGTATAAACACTGTCGTCTAATCTCATAATATTCACGCTACACAGTTTTCTAAGATATTCTTATTTTTTAAACCCATTTACAGGGAAAAACAGAATTTCTTAGAAATGCTTAGAAAACTAAAAAATCTTGGAAATATTGGAACACTTGACGGTTTTATAACGTTGTATATATTTGCCTAAGAAACGTCTACGTTTCCTTCCTTTGTTTTACAGAATCTTAATATCACCCTCCGTCCTCTGGATGTTTATTCTCCGTCCTCTGGATATTAATCATCCGTCCTCTGGATGTTAATCATCCGTCCTCTGGATGTTAATCATCCGTCCTCTGGATGTTAATCATCCGTCCTCTGGATGTTAATCATCCGTCCTCTGGATGTTAATCATCCGTCCTCTGGATGTTAATCATCCGTCCTCTGGATGTTAATCATCCGTCCTCTGGATGTTAATCATCCGTCCTCTGGATGTTAATCATCCGTCCTCTGGATGTTAATCATCCGTCCTCTGGATGTTAATCATCCCTCTGTCCTCTGGATGTTAATCATCCGTCCTCTGAATCATCCGTGTTAATCATCCGTCCTCTGGATGTTAATCATCCGTCCTCTGGATGTTAATCATCCGTCCTCTGGATGTTAATCATCCGTCCTCTGGATGTTAATCATCCGTCCTCTGGATGTTAATCATCCGTCCTCTGGATGTTAATCATCCGTCCTCTGGATACTAATCCTGCAGTGTCATAATACAGTAGCAATTTGTTAGTTATTCCTTGAGATACTTGCTTTTATTTCTGTCTCCTCTTGTGAAAGTGTTGACTCTCTTTGTGATGGACTTGATAAAAGGGAAAGTGACTCACGAAATCGTAATGACACGATTGCAAACAAACCAGTGGCTTACGCGCTGGCCTGGAGTTTTACGACTGACTTCCGCGAGTTCAGTCCCCACCCGTATCGTGGTTTCTTTAGTTAAACTTTGACCGGAACAACGTTTAGGTCTGTTTCGAGCTTTAGCGTGACTTTGAGCGAAACGTTGTCCGAATAGTTTTGTTCTGATGAATATTTACTAAACACATTTTTTTCCATCAGGTGGTCTTTTGCCATAGAGGATTGAGTCTCTACCGCGCCTTGAGCTGAGTAATCCGTTTGGGTTTAGTGCGTCACATAAATATAATAATATTGCTTCTCTAGAACTAATTCTCCCTCCTGTGGCTCCACAGACGCCACCTGGTTGAACGTTTCCTTAATACACAGCAGTCATTGTTTCTGTTAGCGCCTCTCTCAGTACATTGTCGGATAGATAAGGCACAGATAACCCGCACATAGGAGAGAGGAGCTTACCACGACGTTTCGGTCCGACTTGGACCATTTACAAAGTCACACTAAAACAAAAGATTATATATACTAGCTATCTATTTTTTGCTAGTGTGACTTTGTAAATGGTCTAAGTCGGACCTAAACGTCGTGGTCAGCTCCTTTCTCCTATGTGTATTGTTCCAGTCACGGTATTGTCTTTTTATGTTCATTAGATACATAATATTATGTTCGGATTTTTAACCCCGGAGGGTTGGATACTCGGGATAACTCAGGTCAGTGGTCCTCAGTCTTGTTCCCCAGGATGCTTCCCACAAAAGTCGACTAACACCCAGGTACCTACTTGCTAGGTGAACGGGGACAGCAGGTGTATGGAAACACGCCCAGCGTTTCCACCCTTGCCGGGGATTGAACCATTCAATGTTTGAGGCGAGAACGTTGCCTACCAGACCACGGGCAACCGTAATGTTCTGGTTTCTTGGACACCTGACTATACTCGTCTCCACCCCTTTCCCCACTGCCTTAAACTTTTTTGCTTTTTTTCAGAGTTCCTCTTCACTTCTCGTAACATGATAATGGTCCGGGTAGGACCGAAACAACGTTTGGTTTACATTTTAAATTTGTGATGTTTTCCATGATTTCAAAGACAATTAGCCGCTTCCTATCACATTGTTGCCGCAGCTAAGGAAATAAAAGCTAGAGAAGTTAAACCAAGAATTAGAATAACTCGCAGGTAATAATATATATCTTTATATCTACATGTACAAGGTATACAGTCCTAGCTGACATCAGTGACATACTACTGTTTAGAAAGCCGCTTGTCATGCAGAGCATTTCGGGCAAATTAAGACAGTTTTGTCTCAGGATGCAACCCACACCAGTCGACTAGCACCCAGGTACCCATTTTGATGGGTGAACATGGGCAGTAGGTATCTTATGGAAACACGTCCCTAATGTTTTCCAGCCGTACCGGAGATTCGAACTCCGGACCTCTGTGTGTGTGAGCTGAGGCACTAACGATCGAGCTAAGGGACACTCGAGCTACGAGACAATAAGGACCCACAAAGGGTGAGAGAGAAGAATTAAAGCTCAGATGGGAGACATATTTACGACGTGCAAAGTGGATTCAAGTTAAGTGGGTGCAAATTAGGTGGAAGTTGGGTGGATGGTAGTTAGAGAGAGACGACGTACATGACAGCTGAACACACTAGCTACAGCAATGTTACCAGAGTACTTTAACACTCTCATGGTTCAAAGTCGTGGAATAATCTTAGTGAAAAGTTCCTAAAGGCCATGAATGAAGAGCCTTCAGCACTGCCCTTGGAAGGTTGGACGGGGATGGCACACGTTCTCAGACATTAAAACGTTTCACTAAAAAGTTCTCTTGCGAAATATTAAAAGTTTTAGCACGGTAGAGCAATTAAATTTAGAAAGAACTTACGAAGAAAAGTTTATACTTGTGGAGACAGACGTGTCTTGTGGAGGAAGTGACGCAGTTTTTACTGCAGCTCTTCGTGTGTGTGTGTGTGTGTGTGTGTGTGTATGTCGTGCCGAATAGGCAGAACTTGCGAATTTAAAATATATTTAGTTGGGTTAGGCTAAAATAAATTGCTCTTGTTATAATAAGGTTAGGTAAGTTTTCTAAGATTCTCTTGGTGCAAAATTAAAAATTTTTACATTAACATTAATGAAAAAAATATATCTTTAAACGTATAAGAGAAAATTTCAAAAAGTACTTAATTTTAAACGAGTTCTTGCTAATTGACCAGTTTTACATATTCGGCACGACATATAATATATATATATATATATATATATATATATATATATATATATATATATATATATATATATATATATATATATATATATATATATATATGTATCTGGTAAATTGTGGGAAATAAATAGAGGATGTGTATAGATGGAGATGTGTAGAGGCGACTTTTGTGTAGGTCGACATGTTAAGAGGTTAACTTATAATGGTGACATGTTCTAGCACTATAACTAGACCGTGCTGGTGTTCCTGTAGTGTACGTACACACACACACACACATACACACAAACATACATACACACATACACATGCACACATACACACACACACATACATACACACACACATACATACACACACACATACACACACACACATACACACACACACATACACACACACACACACACACACACACACACACACATACACACACATACACACACATACACACACATACACACACATACACACACACACACCACACACACACACACACACACACACACACACACACACACACACACACACACGCGGTCGACCGTGCAGGTATTAGTACAGTTAACACCATACTCCCACATGCGGTCGACATTCTTACCCACAGAACGAGATTCAACTCAGCCAGAAGATAACATTTTCCGTGAAAACTCGTGAAAGACCTTTTTTCACGGTTAACTGAGAGCTTATTGGTGGCAACCCCGGAAAAAAACCTAGAATTAATAGTTTTTTCAGCAGATAAGATTGTTGCCACAATTGGTTTATGGAGCAGAAAACAGAGGTTTGTGGTGGTACGAGTCTGATAATGGATATACAACACTTTTATTGAAGTTTCTTCTTCAAGTCTAACTACTTACTATTAAAAGCAGTTACAGTAGACTTCAGGAATATGATTCTTCATGAATAACTTATTCTTGAACTATAATAATGATCACTTGGCTATAATAACTATTTTTCACTATAATAATTACTTTTCTCCTACTATTACGGTTGATAAGCCAATATTTTTCCATAACTTCAGTAGTTGCCTGAATATTTTCAAAATAGTATTAGCTAAATAATTACTAAATAGTGACTAAATATTTGGTAAATAATCAGCAGATGGTGAATAAATGGTCAGGGAGGTCACAGTGTTGGTCACAGTGTTGACAGTGTTGGTCACAATGTTGACACAGTGTTGGTCACAGTGTTGACACAGTGTTGGTCACAGTGTTGACACAGTGTTGGTCACAGTGTTGACACAGTGTTGGTCACAGTGTTGACACAGTGTTGGTCACAGTGTTGACACAGTGTTGGTCACAGTGTTGACACAGTGTTGGTCACAGTGTTGACACAGTGTTGGTCACAGTGTTGACACAGTGTTGGTCACAGTGTTGACAGTGTTGGTCACAGTGTTGACACAGTGTTGGTCACAGTGTTGACACAGTGTTGGTCACAGTGTTGACACAGTGTTGGTCACAGTGTTGACACAGTGTTGGTCACAGTGTTGACAGTGTTGGTCACAGTGTTGACACAGTGTTGGTCACAGTGTTGACACGGATCGGTCATTACAATTATCTTAGACTCAGTTGAGTGTGTTAATACAGCTGGTGATATTAGCCAGGTAACACCCAGTTAAAACCGGAGGTACTTGAACATTAAGACAGCTGGGTAATACCCAAGCTGATGCCCGGGCGACCTGCGTGCCACTACCAACCTTGCATTTCAGAGCAGATTGAGACAATTGTATTAGGAAATCCTCTGTGTTGCATCTGTAGTGGAAATCGTAGGGGTCATGCCAGACACTGTCCCCAGTTTGTGTAGTGGGTATGATATATTTGTAGTGGGTATAACACAGCACAACCACAGTCAACACTGTGGTTATGTATCATATGCAAATGTGTCTTGTGATATCTCACATTACCAATTAAGAGCCTTGATAATGTTAGAGATAACAATAACACTTGCAACAGTACTAGTGTTGACTGTTGTTATATTGCAAGATATCATCTATTTCTTGTGATGTCTGGTGGTTATGAGGATACATACACCTCGTGTCTGTATGTTATCCCGTTACAGTCGTAGGTAAAGAGAGCTCTCTTGTCTTGATGTTTTCACTGAGCGGAGGTAATTAGAGAAGCAGCAGCTATAAAGGTGAGAATTGCTCGTACCTCTGATGCTGACGACGTCGCTAGAGGCAGATAACTGACTTCCTAGCATCCTCTTCCTCATCCTAATCTTCCTCCTTATTTTCCTCATCCTACAGCTGCTCTTTATTCATTTATTCCTCCTTACCTTCTCCTCGTCCTCCTCCTCCACGTCCTCGTTCTCTTCTTCGTTCTCTTCCTCGTCGTCGTCGTCCTCCGCCTACAGCTCTCTTACTCATGTTTAATTCAAACCAGAAACATATTGAAATTTTATGTTCTGTAAAATATGTATCAGAGGCACACGGCGACATGGCAATACAATAATAATACGAGTCTTAGAAAACTTGTTGTGATATACAAAGTTGTTGTAGTGTACAAATTGTAGCTGTATACCAATTGTTGCAATATACAAAGCTGTTGCAGCGCACAAATTATTGCAATATACAAAATTGTTGGAATAAACAAAATTGTTTCACTGCAAAGCTCTGTTGTGGGATATGATTTTTATCCATTTTTTTTATTTTTAAAATTTAGGACAGAGAATCAGACCTTTAGTTATGTTAAGTAATGTTAGATGCTGTGTGTGAGGTCACTCTTGGCAGTGTCCCCCGACACCAGGCTGGTGGAGGAGGAGGAGACACCGAGTCTTAGTAATAAGTGACGTGACAGGGTGTGATCTGTGGTACAAGGGATGTCAGTGCCTGGTGACCAGGCTTACAAGGGATCCGCCTGCAAGTGTTATCAGGAATAATTAGTGGGGCAGTATTGTGTTGCAGCATCTCAGCAACTGCGGTATTTACCTCCTGGTGTTAGTTCAGTGTAGAGAATGGTTGGTACGCTGCTGCAGGACCTTAGAAATAGTTGTATTGTACATTTTAAGAGAGACTTGACGCTCAGTGGTAGCATGAATGAAGTATGCTGTCTGTGGTAGCATGATGGAGCATACCTCACGTGGCCCTCCATGAGAGCATGATGGAGTATACCTCATGTGTCCCTTGATATAATCACCGAGGTATCATAAGACTAGTGGTATGCAGTACCAACAAGTTGATAAATTAGACACTTGTGCAACATGTTTCTTTTATCAACCTCACCGGGGTACCTGTAGGGACCTCGGAGTAGTTTTAGAAGGGGGCTAGTCAGATTATTTTTTTATGGTGAAGATTTTTGACTTTGTGTGTTTGTAATTATGGTTTTACTGTGTGTGTGTGTGTGTGTGTGTGTGTGTGTGTGTGTGTGTGTGTGTGTGTGTGTGTGTGTGTGTGTGTGTGTGTGTGTGTGTGTGATATTTTACTGCACAGAAAGCTGAATGACTTCTTGGTGTCAGCTTTCTGTACATTTTTAAAACTTTCGTAAACATACCCACGTCTTCTTTGAACAGATCCGCTGCTTTCTTGGACAGACCCACGGCTCTTTTGAACACACCCAGAGCTCTTGAACACTCCCAGGGCTCTTGAACAGACCCAGGGTTCTTGAACACACCCAGGGTTCTCTTGAAGGAGTCTGAAAAGTGTGCACGCGCGCACACTTGACACTGAACAAAACTTGGGTCATTGGAAGTGGCATCTTAAATCGCAAACTTTTAAAAGCCGCATATAACACTAGAGATAGCAGCTCATTTTATATGCAACCGTAAAGTGTGTTGTAGCCTACCTCTTTCCCCTCTTCAGTACCCCTTTCTCATTCTCTCCCCTCTTTCTCCTTCCCCTCTCTTCCCTAGTAGAATCATTGACATGGGGCGCGAACCACTCCCCACCCACATCCTCCCGCGCCCCTTCCCGACCTTCTCCGCCCCGCCCCATCTTGCCCCGCCCCGCGTTTCCTACAGTACGGATTAATTTGATTACTGGTGCTAACGTTGCCACAGACACCAACCTCCTGTCACCCCTCTCTCTCTCTCCCCTCGCGTCTTCCCTCTCCTTCCCTATCTCTCCTTCCTTTATCTCTCATCACGTCTCCTGTCTCCGCTCTACCTTGCATCACCTAATTTCTCCTTTCCCACGACGACTTAGAGTGGGCCATGACGGTCTAGAAATAGAGAAGGTAGAGGAGTGAAGGAATCGAACATAGGAGGAGGTGAAATAAATAAAAGTGGACCAGGGACAGATGGAGGTAGCAGAGAACGTGGAATTGGTGGAAGTGGAAAGGGAGGAGAAAAAGAAAACATTAAATATAGTGTAGGTTACACCAGACATATTACTGCAGCAGTCTACCTGAATACTGTCATCACTACACTAGTCTCAGGGTGTGACAGTCTACCTGACCACTGTCATCACTACACTAGTCTCAGGGTGTGACAGTCTACCTGACCACTGTCATCACTACACTAGTCTCTGGGTGTGACAGTCTACCTGACCACTGTCATCACTACACTAGTCTCAGGGTGTGACAGTCTACCTGACCACTGTCATCACTACACTAGTCTCAGGGTGTGACAGTCTACCTGACCACTGTCATCACTACACTAGTCTCAGGGTGTGACAGTCTACCTGACCACTGTCATCACTACACTAGTCTCAGGGTGTGACAGTCTACCTGACCACTGTCATCACTACACTAGTCTCAGGGTGTAACAGTCTACCTGACCACTGTCATCACTACACTAGTCTCAGGGTGTGACAGTCTACCTGACCACTGTCATCACTACACTAGTCTCAGGGTGTGACAGTCTACCTGACCACTGTCATCACTACACTAGTCTCAGGGTGTGACAGTCTACCTGACCACTGTCATCACTACACTAGTCTCAGGGTGTGACAGTCTACCTGACCACTGTCATCACTACACTAGTCTCAGGGTGTGACAGTCTACCTGACCACTGTCATCACTACACTAGTCTCAGGGTGTGACAGTCTACCTGACCACTGTCATCACTACACTAGTCTCAGGGTGTGACAGTCTACCTGACCACTGTCATCACTACACTAGTCTCAGGGTGTGACAGTCTACCTGACCACTGTCATCACTACACTAGTCTCAGGGTGTGACAGTCTACCTGACCAGTGTCATCACTACACTAATCTCAGGGTGTGACAGTCTACCTGACCACTGTCATCACTACACTAGTCTCAGGGTGTGACAGTCTACCGGACCACTGTCATCACTACACTAGTCTCTGGGTGTGACAGTCTACCTGACCACTGTCATCACTACACTAGTCTCAGGGTGTGACAGTCTACCTAACCACTGTCATCACTACACTAGTCTCAGGGTGTGACAGTCTACCTGACCACTGTCATCACTACACTAGTCTCAGGGTGTGACAGTCTACCTGACCACTGTCATCACTACACTAGTCTCAGGGTGTGACAGTCTACCGGACCACT
Source organism: Cherax quadricarinatus (assembly GCF_038502225.1). Taxonomy (NCBI): domain Eukaryota; kingdom Metazoa; phylum Arthropoda; class Malacostraca; order Decapoda; family Parastacidae; genus Cherax; species Cherax quadricarinatus. The sequence continues at coordinate 23,086,421 of NC_091347.1, read as the reverse complement.
GTCATCACTACACTAGTCTCAGGGTGTGACAGTCTACCTGACCACTGTCATCACTACACTAGTCTCTGGGTGTGACAGTCTACCTGACCAGTGTCATCACTACACTAGTCTCTGGGTGTGACAGTCTACCTGACCACTGTCATCACTACACTAGTCTCAGGGTGTAACAGTCTACCGGACCACTGTCATCACTACACTAGTCTCTGGGTGTGACAGTCTACCTGACCACTGTCATCACTACACTAGTCTCAGGGTGTGACAGTCTACCTGACCACTGTCATCACTACACTAGTCTCAGGGTGTGACAGTCTACCTGACCACTGTCATCACTACACTAGTCTCAGGGTGTGACAGTCTACCTGACCACTGTCATCACTACACTAGTCTCAGGGTGTGACAGTCTACCTGACCACTGTCATCACTACACTAGTCTCAGGGTGTGACAGTCTACCTGACCACTGTCATCACTACACTAGTCTCAGGGTGTGACAGTCTACCTGACCACTGTCATCACTACACTAGTCTCAGGGTGTGACAGTCTACCTGACCACTGTCATCACTACACTAGTCTCAGGGTGTGACAGTCTACCTGACCACTGTCATCACTACACTAGTCTCAGGGTGTAACAGTCTACCTGACCACTGTCATCACTACACTAGTCTCTGGGTGTGACAGTCTACCTGACCACTGTCATCACTACACTAGTCTCAGGGTGTAACAGTCTACCGGACCACTGTCATCACTACACTAGTCTCAGGGTGTAACAGTCTACCGGACCACTGTCATCACTACACTAGTCTCAGGGTGTGACAGTCTACCTGACCACTGTCATCACTACACTAGTCTCAGGGTGTGACAGTCTACCTGACCACTGTCATCACTACACTAGTCTCAGGGTGTAACAGTCTACCGGACCACTGTCATCACTACACTAGTCTCAGGGTGTAACAGTCTACCTGACCACTGTCATCACTACAGTAGTCTCAGGGTGTGACAGTCTACCTGACCACTGTCATCACTACACTAGTCTCAGGGTGTGACAGTCTACCTGACCACTGTCATCACTACACTAGTCTCAGGGTGTGACAGTCTACCTGACCACTGTCATCACTACACTAGTCTCAGGGTGTGACAGTCTACCTGACCACTGTCATCACTACACTAGTCTCAGGGTGTGACAGTCTACCTGACCACTGTCATCACTACACTAGTCTCAGGGTGTAACAGTCTACCTGACCACTGTCATCACTACACTAGTCTCAGGGTGTGACAGTCTACCTGACCACTGTCATCACTACACTAGTCTCAGGGTGTAACAGTCTACCTGACCACTGTCATCACTACACTAGTCTCAGGGTGTGACAGTCTACCTGACCAGTGTCATCACTACACTAGTCTCAGGGTGTGACAGTCTACCTGACCACTGTCATCACTACACTAGTCTCAGGGTGTGACAGTCTACCTGACCAGTGTCATCACTACACTAGTCTCAGGGTGTAACAGTCTACCTGACCAGTGTCATCACTACACTAGTCTCAGGGTGTGACAGTCTACCTGACCACTGTCATCACTACACTAGTCTCAGGGTGTGACAGTCTACCTGACCAGTGTCATCACTACACTAGTCTCAGGGTGTGACAGTCTACCTGACCAGTGTCATCACTACACTAGTCTCAGGGTGTGACAGTCTACCTGACCACTGTCATCACTACACTAGTCTCAGGGTGTGACAGTCTACCTGACCAGTGTCATCACTACACTAGTCTCAGGGTGTGACAGTCTACCTGACCAGTGTCATCACTACACTAGTCTCAGGGTGTGACAGTCTACCTGACCACTGTCATCACTACACTAGTCTCAGGGTGTGACAGTCTACCTGACCAGTGTCATCACTACACTAGTCTCTGGGTGTGACAGTCTACCTGACCACTGTCATCACTACACTAGTCTCAGGGTGTGACAGTCTACCTGACCACTGTCATCACTACACTAGTCTCAGGGTGTGACAGTCTACCTGACCAGTGTCATCACTACACTAGTCTCAGGGTGTGACAGTCTACCTGACCACTGTCATCACTACACTAGTCTCAGGGTGTAACTTCAGCTTTTTCTGTATGTATACTTATGTATACTGATATATTCTGTCTGTATTCGTAGAGATCCACACCTCTCAGTGTATATACACCTCTCTATGTAGGGAGAAAGAGAGGGAGAAATGAGGCAGCTACAAAGAATGAAAGAATGAGGTGAGAAAGGTGAGAGAGCTCTAGGAAAACTCTAAGCGAGAGGAAGGAGAGAGAGAGAGAGAGAGAGAGAGAGAGAGAGAGAGAGAGAGAGAGAGAGAGAGAGAGAGAGAGAGAGATAAGGAGGGATCACCCTTGATGAAAGGGATGAAAGAGGACCTGACCAGAGGGACTCCTCACTTGGGATGATTAAATTATAATCGTGTTCCCTCAGAGCTTCCAGGGGATTATAGCCTTCGTCTTCTTCATCTTCCTTTTTCTTTCTTCTTTCTCTTTTTTTCCTGCTGCTCTTCTTTCTTCCTCCTCTCTAGTTTGTTTCAGAGTGTAAATGGGAATGGTGTGTGGGATTTTAGTATTAAAATGAGTGTTAGGGATAACGTTGTTGTTGGTGTTTGATTCGTCAGGAAACATGTCAGGTGTTCCTTAACACGGGTCGTAGCAACAGTTTGATGGTCAGCACTAGCTGTGAGGTCAGTGTCCTTCTGTATGTAATAATAAAATAATATAGCATCTTTATTTCTACAAGTACATGTACAAGGTATACAGACCATAGCTGACATCAGTGACATACTACTGTATATAAAGCCGCTTGTTATGCTGAGCATTTCTGGCAAATTAGGTCATTGTTGTCCCAGGATGCGACCCACACCAGTCCACTAGCACCCAGGTACTCATTTTATACTGATGGGTAAACATGGAAAGCAGGTGTCTTATGGAAAAACGTCCCTAATGTTTTCCAACCGTACCGGAGATTCGAACTCCGGACCTCATTGTGTGAGGTGAGTGTGCTAGCGATCCAGCTACGGGACTACGGGACAGTTGAGAGTGATGGTGAACGTGTTCTCTCTTTTCGAAACACCTTAAGACGCCCCGTGAGGCATATGTCGTGTCTCGTGTCTTTCCAGCTACAGTGGAACGAGTACATATATATCTTCTTTCAACGCATCGGCCGTATCCCACCGAGGCAGGGTGGCCCAAAAAGAAAACGAAAGTTTCTCTTTTTAACTTTTGTAATATGTTCGGGAGATGGTGTTACTAGCCTCTTGCTCCCGGCATTTTAGTCGCCCCTTACGACACGCATATATATATATATATATATATATATATATATATATATATATATATATATATATATGTATATATATATATATATATATATATATATATACATATATACATATATACATATATATATATATTATATATATATATATTATATATATATATATATTATACATATATGCAATAAGATCACAGTGAACAGGTGATTTCAAAATATGCAAAACAACCACTCTGACAGAATAGAGAAATTCCAAGCGCTTTCGTGACTACTCACATTATCAAGGAACTATGATAATGCGAGTAGTCACGAAAGCGCTTGGAATTTCTCTATTCTTTCAGAGTGGTTGTTTTGCATATATTATATATATATATATATATATATATATATATATATATATATATATATATATATATATATATATATATATATATATATATATATATATATAATGCACGGACAATATGGTCAATAGCATCAAAGAAAGCTTTGCCACAGCCTCGATCCTTTTTATCCCACAATCCTGATTATCCTGCCTCTCGCCCCAGCAGGATTGCTTTGCACCTGTGAAAGACTGGGATAACAGGGGCTGTGTGACTACACCCGCATATTTACTCAGGCTAACATGTGCAACACCCGTAATGTGTAGCAGCAAGAGAGAGATAAAAAAAAAGGTACACTCATTGCTGGCCTTCGGGCTTACGTATCCGTCACAACCTGGTTGATTTGGCACACCCAGGGAGTAGTGATTTAGTTTCCTTCTCTGCGTTAGCTCTGCCTCTTCAGTGATATCTGAAAGAGTGCTTTAAAGAACAATAAGGGCACAGTGCCGTGACTGGAACAGTACACAAATGTAGCTTCAGAATCTGAAGTGCCATATGTAATTGACACTGAGGATCTTAAGTTGAATTAGACATTGTGAACAAAAATATTGGATAGTCTGCTAGACTGTCTTAGTGGATAGTCTGCTAGACTGTCTTAGTGGATAGTCTGCTAGACTGTCTTAGTGGATAGTCTGCTAGACTGTCTTAGTGGATAGTCTACTAGACTGTCTTAGTGGATAGTCTGCTAGACTGTCTTAGTGGATAGTCTGCTAGACTGTCTTAGTGGATAGTCTGCTAGACTGTCTTAGTGGATAGTCTGCTAGACTGTCTTAGTGGATAGTCTGCTAGACTGTCTTAGTGGATAGCCTGCTAGACTGTCTTAGCGGATAGTCTGCTAGACTGTCTTAGCGGATAGTCTGCTAGACTGTCTTAGTGGATAGTCTGCTAGACTGTCTTAGTGGATAGTCTGCTAGACTGTCTTAGTGGATAGTCTGCTAGACTGTCTTAGTGGATAGTCTGCTAGACTGTCTTAGTGGATAGTCTGCTAGACTGTCTTAGTGGATAGTCTGCTAGACTGTCTTAGTGGATAGTCTGCTAGACTGTCTTAGTGGATAGTCTGCTAGACTGTCTTAGTGGATAGTCTGCTAGATTGTAAAGTAAAAGGACACAAGTGCAACTAATGTGACATTTTATTGTGGCAACGTTTCGCTCTCCAGGAGCTCTATCAAGCCATTACAAACAATATATAAATATAAAAATATTTGTCGAAACAATTCTTATGCTACCCAAGTACATAATGGCTTTTATAACCTTTTACTCATGTGCAGGTTGATTATTCTACGTTATTGTATGACTGCTGCTACTACTACTACTACCACCACCACCACCACCTCTAGTATTACACCTCACTCTAAGCCTATATATGCCCTCTGTGTCCATGTATTGTTTGTAACTGCTTGATAAAGCTCCTGGAGAGCGAAACGTTGCCACAATAAAATGCCACATTACTCGTAGAAAAGTTGGTAAGTGTGAGAGGGCGATGGGAGGGAAGGGGGGAATATTTACTGAGAATTGAACGAAGACTGGGAGAAAACAGCAAAGAAGGTTGGAATTAAGACTGAAATGCTGAAAGCCGTTGTGGATGATGTGCTGACATTTGTTCAGTGTTTACCAGCACCTAGGGATTAGCAGGGAACCTCTGTGCTTCCTTCTGCAGAATGGAAAGGGACAAGAGTATAAGAATTAAAATGGAACATCTGTAAAACTCTCCGATTCTGCATGTAAAATATAGGTAAAATACAGGTAAAATATAGTGTTCTTGTGGTGATGTTTTTAACTCGTAGACCCATATACACTGCAACACATTTCACATGTGGGAAGAATGTTAAGTCACTACCAGGAGGACAGTTATCGATGTTTACTAGTTATATGTATGTAAAGTATAACCCTCGTGGACTTGCTCTGTGGAGTACAAGGAGAGAGAGAGAGAGAGAGTGTGTGTGTGTGTGTGTGTGTGTGTGTGTGTGTGTGTGTGTGTGTGTGTGTGTGTGTGTAATGTGCTTAACAATTCGCAAACAGGCGAAATTATTTACGTTGTCTCTACGTCCACAGCAGGACTCGAACCTGCAAACTCGGCATCAGAATTCACAGTACTTTACCACGGAGTCAGACCACCAGATAAGTATGGGCGCTTAGCCGAAGCTAAGCGATGTTTCCCCATACCCCGGGGCACCAGGCTCGTTTTCAAAGTTATTTCATCAAATCCGGCCACAGTCTGGCTCCGTGGTAAAGTACTGTGGATTCTGATACAGAGTTTGCAGGTTCAAGTCCTGCTGTGGACGTAGAGACAATGTTGTGTGTGTGTGTGTGTGTACTCACCTAATTGTGGTTGCAGGGGTCGAGACTCAGCTCCTGGCCCCGCCTGTGTGTGTATATATATATATATATATATATATATATATATATATATATATATATATATATATATATATGTCGTGTCGAATAGGCAAAACTTGCGATCTTGGCTTAAATAGCAACGCTCATCTTGCCGTATGAGACAAGCGAAAATTTGTGTATGCAATAATTTCGCCAAAATTATTCTGAACCTAACGAAAAAAATATATTTCACTGTGTTTTTTTAGTATTAAATTATTGTAAACAAATCTAAAATATATTTAGTTGGGTTAGGCTAAAATAAAGTGATAAATTAGATACATATGCAACTCTTGGGTTAGGTAAGTTTTCTAAGATTCTTTTGGTGCAAAATTAATGAAAAAAATATATCTTTAAACGTATAAGAGAAAATTTTAGAAAGGACTTAATTTTAAATGAGTTCTTGCTAATTGACCAGTTTTACATATTTGACACGATTATATATATATATATATATATATATATATATATATATATATATATATATACATACCAGTGTGAACTGGTACTCTGGGTACAGGAGAGTATACATACCAGCGTCAACTGGTACTCTGGGTACAGGAGAGTATACATACCAGCGTCAACTGGTACTCTGGGTACAGGAGAGTATACATACCAGCGTCAACTGGTACTCTGGGTACAGGAGAGTATACATACCAGCGTCAACTGGTACTCTGGGTACAGGAGAGTATACATACCAGCGTCAACTGGTACTCTGGGTACAGGAGAGTATACATACCAGCGTCAACTGGTACTCTGGGTACAGGAGAGTATACATACCAGCGTCAACTGGTACTCTGGGTACAGGAGAGTATACATACCAGCGTCAACTGGTACTCTGGGTACAGGAGAGTATACATACCAGTGTCAACTGGTACTCTGGATACAGGAGAGTATACATACCAGCGTCAACTGGTACTCTGGGTACAGGAGAGTATACATACCAGCGTCAACTGGTACTCTGGGTACAGGAGAGTATACATACCAGCGTCAACTGGTACTCTGGGTACAGGAGAGTATACATACCAGCGTCAACTGGTACTCTGGGTACAGGAGAGTATACATACCAGTGTCAACTGGTACTCTGGATACAGGAGAGTATACATACCAGCGTCAACTGGTACTCTGGGTACAGGAGAGTATACATACCAGCGTCAACTGGTACTCTGGGTACAGGAGAGTATACATACCAGCGTCAACTGGTACTCTGGGTACAGGAGAGTATACATACCAGTGTCAACTGGTACTCTGGATACAGGAGAGTATACATACCAGCGTCAACTGGTACTCTGGATACAGGAGAGTATACATAGCAAAAGGTGTAGTTCAGTAGCCGAGATAACTGTTATATACATCCCCTTCTTACAATTACCTCTCATCTCTTCTTAGCTGGTCCCCAGACCTGTCTTCCTTATTGGTGCCAGACTTCTTATTGTCTGACTGGCTGAACAACAACGTGCCATTCTTGTATTTAAGAGCCATTTGGCCGTCAGCTGAGGGTCGACCATCGTCCTTAATGAGATGCTTGCCAGGCAGTGAGTGATAGTGGAGTTTGTTTTGCATTACTGCCTCTCTCGGCAACCTCCTCAATTTCCCTCATAAAAACTATTCGTCAGAAACTCGTTGAAGCTCACGAGCAAAGAACTTTACTCGGGTGATGGCCAGAGTTCATGCATGAAACGTTTGAACCATCAACGTGGATAAATGAACTCGTAATGGTGTTTAAGGTGCCAATGTTGCTTGGCATGATGGTCCAAGAGTCACTTCTTGGATGGGTTTATGGGAGTACACAGCGTGTTGTTACTCCCCCGTGGCTCTCATTAAGAAATAACCCAGTTGCTGTGGTTGGAGGCTGGGATACCATTGATGAATGGCAGAACCTGGGGTACCAGTGATGAATGGCAGAACCTGGGGTACCAGTGATGAATGGCAGAACCTGGGGTACCAGTGATGAATGGCAGAACCTGGGGCACCAGTGATGAATGGCAGAACCTGGGGTACCAGTGATGGATGACAAAGCCTGGGGCACCAGTGATGGATGAAGCTGGGGGACCAGTGATGGATGAGGCTGGGGCACCAGTGATGGATGAGGCTGGGGCACCAGTGATGGATGAGACTGGGGCACCAGTGATGGATGAGGCTGGGGTACCAGTGATGGATGAGGCTGGGGTACCAGTGATGGATGAGGCTGAGGTACCAGTGATGGATGAGGCTGAGGTACCAGTGATGGATGAGGCTGAGGTACCAGTGATGGATGAGGTTGGGGTACCAGTGATGGATGAGGCTGAGGTACCAGTGATGGATGAGGCTGGGGTACCAGTGATGGATGAGGCTGAGGTACCAGTGATGGATGAGGCTGGGGTACCAGTGATGGATGAGGCTGGGGTACCAGTGATGGATGAGGCTGAGGTACCAGTGATGGATGAGGCTGGGATACCAGTGATTGATGAAGCTGGGGTACCAGTGATTGATGAGGCTGGGGTACCAGTGATGGATGAGGCTGGGGTACCAGTGATGGATGAGGCTGAGGTACCAGTGATGGATGAGGCTGGGGTACCAGTGATGGATGAGGCTGAGGTACCAGTGATGGATGAGGCTGGGGTACCAGTGATGGATGAGGCTGGGGTACCAGTGATGGATGAGGCTGGGGTACCAGTGATGGATGAGGCTGGGGTACCAGTGATTTATGAGGCTGGGGTACCAGTGATGGATGAGGCTGGGGTACCAGTGATTTATGAGGCTGGGGTACCAGTGATGGGTGAGGCTGAGGTACCAGTGATTTATGAGGCTGGGGTACCAGTGATGGATGAGGCTGGGGTACCAGTGATTTATGAGGCTGGGGTACCAGTGATTTATGAGGCTGGGGTACCAGTGATGGATGAGGCTGGGGTACCAGTGATGGGTGAGGCTGAGGTACCAGTGATGGATGAGGCTGAGGTACCAGTGATGGATGAGGCTGGGGTACCAGTGATGGATGAGGCTGGGGTACCAGTGATGGATGAGGCTGAGATATAAGTGACGGATGAGGCTGAGATATAAGTGACGGATGAGGCTGAGATATAAGTGACGGATGAGGCTGAGGTACCAGTGATGGATGAGGCTGAGGTACCAGTGATGGATGAGGCTGAGGTACCAGTGATGGATGAGGCTGAGGTACCAGTGATGGATGATGCTGGGGTACCAGTGATGGATGATGCTGGGGTACCAGTGATGGATGATGCTGGGGTACCAGTGATGGATGAGGCTGGGGTACCAGTGATGGATGAGGCTGAGGTACCAGTGATGGATGATGCTGGGGTACCAGTGATGGATGAGGCTGGGGTACCAGTGATGGATGATGCTGGGGTACCAGTGATGGATGAGGCTGAGGTACCAGTGATGGATGATGCTGGGGTACCAGTGATGGATGATGCTGGGGTACCAGTGATGGATGAGGCTGAGGTACCAGTGATGGATGAGGCTGGGGTACCAGTGATGGATGAGGCTGGGGTACCAGTGATGGATGATGCTGGGGTACCAGTGATGGATGATGCTGGGGTACCAGTGATGGATGAGGCTGAGGTACCAGTGATGGATGAGGCTGGGGTACCAGTGATGGATGAGGCTGGGGTACCAGTGATGGATGAGGCTGGGGTACCAGTGATGGATGATGCTGGGGTACCAGTGATGGATGAGGCTGGGGTACCAGTGATGGATGAGGCTGAGGTACCAGTGATGGATGAGGCTGGGGTACCAGTGATGGATGATGCTGGGGTACCAGTGATGGATGAGGCTGGGGTACCAGTGATGGATGATGCTGGGGTACCAGTGATGGATGAGGCTGGGGTACCAGTGATGGATGAGGCTGAGGTACCAGTGATGGATGATGCTGGGGTACCAGTGATGGATGAGGCTGGGGTACCAGTGATGGATGAGGCTGGGGTACCAGTGATGGATGAGGCTGGGGTACCAGTGATGGATGAGGCTGGGGTACCAGTGATGGATGAGGCTGGGGTACCAGTGATGGATGATGCTGGGGTACCAGTGATGGATGATGCTGGGGTACCAGTGATGGATGAGGCTGGGGTACCAGTGATGGATGAGGCTGGGGTACCAGTGATGGATGAGGCTGGGGTACCAGTGATGGATGAGGCTGGGGTACCAGTGATGGATGATGCTGGGGTACCAGTGATGGATGATGGCTGGGGTACCAGTGATGGATGAGGCTGGGGTACCAGTGATGGATGAGGCTGGGGTACCAGTGATGGATGAGGCTGGGGTACCAGTGATGGATGAGGCTGGGGTACCAGTGATGGATGAGGCTGGGGTACCAGTGATGGATGAGGCTGGGGTACCAGTGATGGATGAGGCTGGGGTACCAGTGATGGATGAGGCTGGGGTACCAGTGATGGATGAGGCTGGGGTACCAGTGATGGATGATGCTGGGGTACCAGTGATGGATGAGGCTGGGGTACCAGTGATGGATGATGCTGGGGTACCAGTGATGGATGAGGCTGGGGTACCAGTGATGGATGAGGCTGGGGTACCAGTGATGGATGATGCTGGGGTACCAGTGATGGATGAGGCTGGGGTACCAGTGATGGATGAGGCTGGGGTACCAGTGATGGATGAGGCTGGGGTACCAGTGATGGATGATGCTGGGGTACCAGTGATGGATGATGCTGGGGTACCAGTGATGGATGAGGCTGGGGTACCAGTGATGGATGATGCTGGGGTACCAGTGATGGATGATGCTGGGGTACCAGTGATGGATGGTGTAGCTTCTTGGAGTAACTTCACCTTGTTTCTTGCATCCTCCTCCTCCTCCCCTTCATATTCTTCGTCCTC